>NC_086113.1:16886746-17236746 GCF_963921235.1 Mobula hypostoma
CCAATTTAATAGTCAGCCTTTCTGTGAATCATTCTAGAGTTTAATATATATCTAGTATTCTGTACAATTTTAGTGAAAATATCCTCTTACAAAATCTAGTTCTATTGAACTGTCATCTCTTCTGTGAACACACTGATATCTTTACGTAAACACTTCCTCATTTACTTTGGGATGATAGATTCATGAGCTGAATGAAGTACTGTTTTAGTTATTTTATTCACAAAGATATTAGTTTATTATTATTATCATAATCCTTCACAGTTCTTGAGACCATATAGGTTGAAGCATTTTCTGAGGTGACTTTATATTCCATTAGTTAGGAAAGAGGTGTTTAGCCTATGACTTTCCCAGGCAACCCAATTTTATTTGCATTTATATTTTCTGCTCTTATGATTTGCATTTTGTGGACTTGGATGTTTAGAAAGCCTGCTTCTTGTGCTGATTGATGAATAAGTAGTAACCAGGATTTTTCTTTTCACCAATAGCAGTGCAAAGTTCTTTTCATCAATTCACATGCATTTCAATTTGCTTGTGTCAGTGAGTGTAAGAAAAAAGAATAGCGTGGTGATGTTAATGCGCAGTCTATGAGACTCCATGGTACGTACTTAAGTAGCCTATGGCAATAAAAGATTGGACACCCTTGGGCTAGGACACTATCCTTTCATCATTTAAACCTCGGTTTGCACTATTAGATGTGAAATAAATTTGGCCATCTAAAGTGAGTTCTGGTGGCTGTAGGTCCTTTAATGTGGTGTTAAATTGAAAATCTCATTCAGAGGCTACAAGGGCAGCTGCTATGGGAAATTAAAATGTCACACTGGTGCAACGGGAGCGCTCTTCTGAGGTTGGGATAAAGGTACTTGTTGGACCTGTGTAGAGAGACCTTTGTGTTGCATCGAAACTGCACCATACTTGACCTGGGAGTGCTCAGTGCTAATTGCTGCAGAGAATGAAAAGACAGGCACTCTTGCTCATGATATAAAGTACAATTAGGAAGAAAATAATTGGAAAAAAAAGCATGATTTTCAAGTATATCTGCATCATTGTCATACAGTACTGTATAAAATTCTTCGGCACATATATATAGCAAGGGTGCCTAAGACGTTTGCACAGCACTGTATTCGTCAATGTGAAGTGGAGAGCGAGTTTGTAAATCTAGAGGGAGCAAAAGGATGCTGGGAATGGTGAGGATGGAGCGCTGCGGGAGAGGTGTGGGATAGTTGGCAGAGAAAGTTTGCCAGGGCGGGGCGGTGGCACGGATGCAGACACACCTCACCCTGAGACACTAGGCAAGATGATTTGATTCCAAACAAGTGGTTTATTGACCATTACAGAATGTCTCTCAGGTGCTTCCCATTTCCTCCCATCTCCCTTCCCCTTTTCACAACCATGATTCCCCTATCCCTGACCTCTTCCCACTCTCAGTCCACAATAGAGGCCCATATTAGAATCAGTTTTACCATCACTCACTCATGGTATGATTTTTTTTTTGCTGCAGTACAGTACAATACATAAAATTACTACAGTACTGTGCAAAAGTCTTAGGCACCCTCGTTACATATATGTGCCTAAGACTTTTGCACAATACTGTATATCTGCATTTTGTTAATGAAGATTCATTATACTTGGGGACATATCACAAAGCACAAAAAAGCCCACTACACTAAATAGTCGAAACCACTTTGGCTGGACATGAAGACCTTCTGTACAGTACCAGCATAGTACAAAGCAAAATGCTGCAGGAAACAACTTCATGAAGTAAATTCACATAAAACTGATCTGAGGTGAGTTACAAGCATATTGCTTTCTTATGATAACAGTTTGATCTTCTCAATTGTGGTGGGTGATGGCTTAAGTAAACTTTGGTTACATTACAGCTTGTAGCACATTGGAGGCTGGGCTTGCACGCAACCAACAACTGAAAATAATTTCCCATTCGGGTTGTCTGAATCATTCACTATACAAACTTCTAGCAACATGTCACACTGCACAACGTTAGCTTGATGGAACATGAGATTAATTTCTCCCACATGCTATCAAACATCTCACATGCATTCATATAGCTTCTGAAGGAGTAGAAAACATAGGCTTATTCTCCCCCCTCCCCCTCCCCCTCCCCTCCCCTCCCCTCCTCATCTCCCATCTCTCTCTCTCCCCCCCTCTCCCCCTCCCCCTCTCCCTCCTCTCTCCCCCTCCCCCTCTCCCTCCTCTCTTCCCCCCTCCCCCTCTCCCTCCTCTCTCCCCCTCCCCCTCTCCCTCCTCTCTCCCCCTCCCCCTCTCCCTCCTCTCTCCCCCCTCCCCCTCTCCCTCCTCTCTCCCCCCTCCCCCTCTCCCTCCTCTCTCCCCCCTCCCCCTCTTCCCTCCTCCCCTCTCTCTCTCTCTCTCTCTCTCTCTCTCTCTCTCTCTCTCTCTCTCTCTCTCTCTCTCTCTCTCTCTCTCTCTCTCTCTCTCTCTCTCTCTAAGCAGAGTGGGCGTGGGGTGGGAGGGGGAGGGATCTAGTGGGAGAAATATGCACGGCTGTTCTTAGATTGATTGCTATAATTAGCTCAGTGTCCTTCAGGAGAATCCTGGAACCAAGTCAGTAACCAATCTAGGGAAAGAAATGTAATTTTATACCTCAAAGCAAACTAAATAAAAACAACTGCACCTTAATTAAAATGTTCATAAACAACTGTTCTGTCAGAAGTCACACATGTAATGGCTTTGTGTATTTGAATGCGATTTCAGGATCAGAAGCCTGAAGTGTTCAGCCCTAGTACTCCATGCCAGCAAAGACCCCCACATTAAGTTGTCCCATCTGCCTGCCTCTGATTGGTCTCCCTCTCAAAACTAATCTCTGCCCAATTATCATCAACATATCACCTGCAGCACCAGGGGTCCCAATGTACTCGCCGACTGCTATCCCGTGATTAAGAATGCCTATAGTTCCATGCCTAGATCGCATTTCGGGAGATCTGGTTACTTGGCCGTCCACCTCCTAACTGCATACAGGCAGTGGCTACAGATCGAGGCTCCAAAGGTCAAAACAACAAAGAAGTAGTTGCAGGAGAAAGAGAAGCGGCTACGGGTTTGCTTTGAGTTGGTGGATTGGGCCATGTTCAAGGACTCACCACAGGATCTGAACGAATACAACAGAGTTGTCACAGACGTTATAAAAACAGATGTAGATGAGCATGTTCCCACAAAATAATTCAGAGTCCTCCACGGCCAGAAACCTGGATGAACCATGAGCTTCGCAATCCGCTGAGGGCCAGATCAGCGGCATTCAGTTCTGGCGAACAAGTAAAAGATTCAGGTACAATCTCTGGAAAGCCATCTCATGTGCAAAGTGGCAATTCCAGACCAAACATGAATCACTGAAGGATGCTTAACAGCTGTGGCAGGGCTTGAATGCTCTCACCTCCTACAGAGTGAAACAAAGCGACATACAGTAGGTGACAAGAAAGCTTCGCTCCCAGATGAGGTTGAATGCCTTTTATGCTCACTTTGACCATCAAACATGGAGGCACCTTCACAAACTCCCACAGCCCCCACTGACCCTGTGATTTCAGTTTCTGAGGCCAATGAAAGCACCCTTCACGAGGATGAAATTACAAAAAGCATCTGGCCCCGATGAGGTACCTGGCCATGTCTTAAAGATCTGTGCTGATCAACTGACTGGAGTGTTCACTGAGATCTTTTACCTCTCACTTCGGCAGTCAGAGGTAACCACCTGCTTCAAGCAGTCTTCAATTATACTGGTGCCTAATAAGAACATCGTAACCTTACTCAATGATTATCATCCAGTAGCACTTACATCCAAAGTGATAAAGTGCTTTGAAAGGCTAGTGACAAAACGTGCTGATTCCTGGCTGAGAAGCGACTTTGACCTGCTCCGGTCTGCCTACTGTCACAATAAGTCAACAGCAGATGCTATTTCATTGGCTTTTCACTCAACCCTGGAATATCTGGACGGTGAAGATGCATGCATCAGGATGCTCATCATTGACTACAGTTCGGTATTCAATAATATCATCCTCTACAAACTAATCAATAAGCTTTGAGACCTGGGCCTCAATACGTCCTTGTGCAACTGGATCCTTGATTTCCTCACTTGCAGCCCCATTCAGTTCAGATTAGCGAAAACATCTCCTCCGTGGTTTCCGTCAGCGCAGGTGCACCATAAAGCTTTGCGCTTAGTCCCCTGCTCAACTGGTATTATAATTATGACTGTGAGGCTAAGCACGGCTCTAATGCCATGTTTAAATTTGCTGATGACTCCACTGTCAGTGGCCAAATCAAACGTGGTATCGAATCAGCATATAGGAGGGAGATTGAAAACCTGGCTGAGTAGTCTCACAACAGCAACCTCTTACTCAATGTCAGAATGACCAAGGAGCTGATTACTAATGATAGGAGGACGAAACCTGAAGTCCATTAGCTAGTCCTCATCAGAGGATCAGAGGTGGAAGTGATCAGCAACTTTAAATTCCTTGATGTTATTATTTCTGAGTATATGTCCTGGTCCAACATGTAAGTGACATTCTGAAGAAAGCACGGCAGCGCCTCCACTTTCTTAGAAGTTTGCGAAGATTCAGCATGTCATCTAAAATGGTGACAAGCTTCTATAGCTGTACGATGGGTGTTGATCTGTGATAGAGAGTATATTGACTGGTTGCATCACAGTCTGGTATGGAAACACCAATGCCCCTGAACGGAACAACCTACAAAATGTAGCAGATATGACCCAGTCCATCACAGGTGAGGCCCTCACCAACACTAAGCACATCTACAAGGAGTGATGTCATAGGAAAGAAGCAAACACCACCCCCCCCGCCCCCGTCATATGAGCCATGCTCTATTCTCGCTGCTGCCATCAGGAAGGAGGTACAGGAGCCTCAGGACTCACAGCACCAGGTTCAAGAACAGTTATTACTCCTCAAGCATCAGGCTCTTGTACCAAAGGGGATAAATTCACTCACCCCATCACTGAATTGTTTCCACAACCTATTGACTCACTTTCAAGGACACTTCATCTCATGAATTCAAAATCTATTGCTTGTTTATTTACTATTATTAACATTTCCTTTTTGTATCTGCACAGTTTGTAATCTTTTGCACATTGTCCGTCCTGTTGGCAGCGGTCTTTCATTGATTCTATTCTGTTTCTTGTACTTACTGTGAATGCCTGCAAGAAAATGAATCTCAGGGTTGTACATGGTGAAATGTATAATATGTACTTTGATAATAAATTTACTTTGAACTATTCATAGTTAGGAGGTGCAGAAGTCTTGGGTTCCACACATTCAAGTTCAGGAACAGTTGTTGCCCGACCATCATCGGGCTCTTGGACTGGCATGACGGTGTCACTTCCCTCACTGCTGAACTAACTCTATAGCCTGTAGATTCACTTTCAGGGACTTTGATGCTCATGTTCTCAATATTATTTATCTACCTTTAAAAAAAAAAGAGAAAGACAACTCAGATTCCTAGGACACATCATACGGAAAGATGAACTAGAAAAACTCATACTCTCTGGAAAGATTGAGGGGAGCAAACCTAGAGGAAGACTTCAGCTTATGTACATCAAAAGCATAGCCAGGTAGCTACACATCGAGGAAATGGAAGTAATCTAAAAAACAAAGCATAGATCTATACGGAAAACCAAAGTCCGCACCGGATATAGTACCTAGACAGTCCTTTAAAAATATTTGCACGATTTGCTCTCTTTTGCACTTTGGATGTTTGTCAGTCTTTTTTTTGTGTGGTTTTTCATGGATACCATTGTATTCTTTTATTTTCCTGAGGGTGCCTGCAAGAAAATGAGTCCCAGGGTTGTATGTGGTATACATATTTTGATAATAAATTTACTTTGAACTTTAAACTTTGACATAGAATTAAAATATTTGGTTTCTCAGAAGTTGGCAGAAGATATGGGTCACGGAATCTTCAAAAGAAATTGCTGAGGGACACTGTCTTCGTCTGTAACATTTTCAGGACTCTGCAGTAAATGAATGTTGTATTTTGTATCATGAGACCATTTCAGATGAGCTGCAGCCAAACATTAAATTGCTGTTTATTTTGGAAATAACAAATGCATCATCACAAGCAGATATTTTCAGGAGGGGAAGTAGTTTTCATTTTGGAATGTCCTTCATGCATTGTTTTTCATATAATTACAGTTATTATTTCCTGCTAGGATAATAATAGTGTCATTGCATCAGTTAAACCATCAAATGTCATAATAGTGTGCTGTATATGCACAACAGACACAACAGACAGATGATTTACTAAATTATACATAGTGTCTCATTTGTTCTGGCATAGAAACAACTGATGTAGAGGTCCCAATGCCAGTTCAGGACCTCCTATGTAATGCAACATATTGCAATATTCAATAATATATTTACCTTTTAAGGAACAAATAATACTATAAACAACTCAAATTGTTGAGAAGATGTGTATTTTTAAAGCTAAAGCTATCCACAAACCAATGCGACAATGAGCTTTTTGTGTGTGTCTTTAGCTTGAGAAGAGTATAGTGTTAAATCAGTTTATACATTTTCAGGTCACAAACTGTTTTCCAATGTCTTTGAATGAATCACTAAAATGAAACTAAAATCAAGCCAATTTAGCACATTGTAAATCCAGATGACAAGATGTATGCAGTGTGCTATGCAGAGAAATACAGACCTAATGCATTTAAACCCTTTAGTAAGCTCTTCCATAGCTTATATTACTGGGTTCTGTTAAACAAGAAGTGTTATGACCCATAATTGGAGCCAGATTCGCAGCAGGTTTTGTGCTGCTTTCTGCCAGGGTGTCCACTCTGTCTCCAT
Organism: Mobula hypostoma; assembly: GCF_963921235.1. Classification (NCBI taxonomy): domain Eukaryota; kingdom Metazoa; phylum Chordata; class Chondrichthyes; order Myliobatiformes; family Myliobatidae; genus Mobula; species Mobula hypostoma. The sequence goes on from NC_086113.1 coordinate 16,893,565, forward strand.
CTGCTGCTGTCTTGTGTGCTTCCCACTGGGGGAACCAACACATTCTGCAGTCAATTAGCAGAAGACCTGCCATTGTTCTGCAACTACCCCCATGGGCTGCTTTCCAGTCTGTCTCACACTCTGGACACAGTGTTCAGACGATTGGAGATTTTAAAAAGCATATCATGTTTGATCCATCATGGCTTTGTGGACAAACCCTGTCTTCTCTGATTACAGCTGGAACAATGAAAAAAAATCATTTCTATGTTTGGCATGAGAAAACATTTTTTTCTTGCCATTATTCATTTCATATTTCACTTGGAGATATCCATTCTGCACATTTTCCCCTTACTTGCTCCCATTAGTGTATATAAAGTCTTCTTGTCTTTAAATTATTTTTGCCTCCTTTTCAGATCATCTGGGTCACGCATCATTGCCTGACTGAGAGGGCAATTCAGTAACTTGCTCTTGGACCTCTGCCAGTGACACCTTTGAGCTTACTGCTGGGAGATCCACAAGCACAGCCATATAATGATGCCCTTTGATTATTTCCTCTTGCTCCTGTGGGGGAATAGTTGCCCTCTGCTTGGGTGAATCCTCCTTTTGTCAGCTGAGATGAGCAAGTAGCTGTGTGGGAGTTAAAGGCACAACGCCCTGCCTTACCAGTTCAGACACAATTGTATGTTGGAAGGCTAAGTGTGGCACATGGCTCAGCCTGATGCTCTCACTCAATTTTTTTTTGCCGAGGTGGAGACAGCACGTAGCTTCATGGAGGTTTATCTGCATTACCAGATCAAAAGTTAACATATTGAAAAATCAAAATTGCTATTGCACAGTAACTTATCAGCAGGAAATTTCACTCCAAGAGCCATGAAAATGGAAAATTCCAAAACAATGTTAATAGAGCAATTGTCTCACATTTGGTAGTAAATTCTAAAGAACTTTCCACTCACTCAAACTATCAACACTTCATATATTGTATTCAAAGTCCAAAGTATATTCTTTTATAGCAGAGTGCACATATGTCACCGCATATAGCCCTGTGGTTCTTTTTCCTGCTGGCGTACTCAGCAGGTCTATGGAATAGTAACTATAACAGGATCAATGAAAGATCAAGTAGAGCATAGAAGACAGCAGTCTGTGCAAAGGCAAATATAAATACATAGCAATAAATAACAAGATAACTAGTGCTTAAAGTATTGTTTGTGATCTATTCAACTAATCGAAGGCACGATCTTAATTATGGAAGTATGATCAAAATGATCAAAATAGAGACATTTTGATTGCTTTTAGCAAGTCAATAAGATTGAATGAGTGTAGAGAAAATTTACAAGCATGTTCCCAGGACTTGAGGACATGAGTTATAAGGAACGGTTGAATAGGTTAGTATTTTATTCCCTAGAGTGTAGGAGTATAAGGGGAGATTTGATAGAGGTATACAAAATTATGAGGGGCATGGATAGGGTAAATGCAAGTAGGCCTTTTCTACTGAGCTTGGGTGAGGCTAGAACTAGAGGTCATGGGTCAAGTGTGAAAGGTGAAAGGTTTAAGGGGAACATGAGGGGGAATTTCTTCACTGTGACAGGAGGAGCTGCCAGTGGAAATGGTTGATGTAGATTCAGTTTCATGAGTTAAAAGAAATTTGGATATGTACATGGATGAGAGGGGTATTGGGGGGGCGGGGGCTAGCTATAGTCCAAGTATAGGTCGATAGGATGAGGCAGATTAATAGTTTAGTGTGGACTAGATGAGATGAAAATCCTGTTTCTGTACTATAGAGCTCTCTGAATCTATGATTTAAGTCTAAAATAAGGGAATGCAGAAAGTCTGATCAAGACTAAAGGGCTAGACGGAGGAGTGAACTAATAGCATCACTCCTTCAAGGTGTTGGCACAATCTCCAACTGTACACAATTATTCTAGTTTTCTGTGAATACTTACTCATTCTATGCGATCTGGTTATCATTGGCATCATCAGCATTTATTGCCTGTCGGTAACTGCTTTTGAGAAAGTGATGAATCAGAACCAGAATCAAATTTATCATCATTTACATATGTTGTGAAAATTCTTGTTTTTTGGCAGCAATACAGTGCAAGACATTAAAAAAAAACGTAAGTTACATTAAATAAGTTAATAGCGCAAAGACGAAAATGAGGTAGTGATCACGGACTGTTCAGAAATCTGATGGCAGAGGTGAAGAAGCTGCTCCTAAATGTTGAGCATGCATCTTCAAACTCCTATACCTTCTCCCTGGTGGTTATAATGAGATAGGGCATGTCCAGTGTGGTGAGAATCCTTAATGCCACTTTCATGAGGTACCATTTTTAAAGATGTTCTCAATGGTAGGGTAAATAGGCTACTTGGTTTTCTGCATTTGCTGACCATGGCAATTTATCTCCAAGTAATGATTGTGTGCCATTTAGGGAGAAATATGCTGCTGGTGATAATCTTTATTCTTGCTACCTTTGCCCATTTTGATGGTTAATATGGAGTCTGAATACCATTAGCAAATCAATGCAGTGCGTTTTGTGGCACAGTGCACTGCTGTCAGAGAAATGAATGCTCAGGATGCTGGATGGGGTATCAGTCACAAGTTCATTGCTTCGATTCAAGATTCAACATTGTTTAATCTCATTAGCAGTACAAAAGTGTAAAAGAGAATGAAATAATTGTTACTCCGGATCCAATGCTGCACAAAAAAGCACAATAAGATAAAGTACACAATAATAAAACAATACCATTAGACCATAAGACATAGGAGCAGAATTAGGCCATTTGGCCCATCGAGTCTGCTTTTTCAATTCATCATGGATGATCCGATTTTCTTCTCGGCCCAATCTCCTGCCTTCTCCCCATCCCTTCATACCCTGACCAATGAAGAATCTATCAGCCTCTGCCTTAAACATACATAAAGACATGGGTTCCACAGCTGCCTGTGGCAAAAAGAATTGCACAGATTCACCATTCTTTGGCTGAAAGGATTCCTCCACATCTCAGTTCTAAAAGGACACCCCTCTATTCTGAGGCTGACTCCTCTGGTCTTGGACTCTCCCAAAATAGGAAACATCATCACCACATCCATTCTATTAAGGCCTTTCACCATTTCAATTAAGTCACCTCTATTTCTTCTGAGTTTGAGTGAATACAGGCCCAGAGCCTTCAAAAACTCTTCATATGACAAGGCATTCAATCCTGGAATCATTTTTGTGAATCTCCTTTGAACCCTCTCTAGTTTCAGCACATCCTTTCTTAGATAACGGCCCAAAACTGCTCACGATTCCAGACATCCCATCCTGCAAAAACTCATTTCAGGGAGGTAGCACCATCAATTTGCGGGAGACTTCCGGGAGAGGTGGGATGTCTGCAATAGAGTAGCTCCTTAGCAGCTAGCCAGCTAGTTTAAATAACGTTAGCTATGCTAATGAACGAATGACACCTGTTAAACTCACCTCAACATGTCTTTTACAGTCTTAACCCACCATGGGCAATAGAAAAGTCACTGTTGCAAACTGCGCAGTGTCAACACTGTCATTATTTTGACCCCTATTAGGCAGGGGTACACTTTAGTGTAGTCTGGGGTGACGTACGTTTTTTTTTGGAACACTCTGCAATGGCACGCTCTTGCTCGCGCTCTATCTCGTGGTCGCTCGCGCGCTCTCAAGCGCTCTTGCTTTCTCGCTCGTTCTCTCACTTTCTCACTCGCTTGCTCACTTACCTTCGCTCTCGCTCGCGCGCACTCACTTGCTTTCTCTGTCGCGCTCTCTCTCGCGCGCGCTCTCTCTCGTGGTCGCTCTCGCGCTCTCTCTTGATTTTCTCTCGCTCGCTCTGAAAAAAATTGATTTCCGTGATATTGTATATAATTTGCAGGCATCAGGGAGCCACTATTAATATGCGGGAGACTCCCGTATGTTCCGGGAGAGGTGGAATGTCTGCAATTCTCCAGGTGGGGCCTCACCAGTGCTTTATACTGTAGTCTCAGCATTACATCCTTGTTTTCATATTTGAGTCCTCCTGAAATGAATGCCAAAATTGCACAAATATAATAAATATAACACAATAAATATCTTATATACATTATATATCATAAGATACCTTGTGTACATTGGTTGTATTTCCATAAAGTGATGCTACACACAGGAGTGTCTGTACATCAGGTGACTCTATCGGGAAAGGATAAATTAGTGGTGTTGGGGGAGGGGGGATTTGGAGGGATGAGTTAGTGGTTGGAGGTGTTGATCAGCCTTACTTCTGGAGGACAGTAACTATTTTTGAGTCTGGTGGTTCTGGATTTCAAAGGTTCAAAGGCTCATTTTATTATCAAAGTACGTATGCAGAATACAACTCTGAGATTCATCTTCTCCAGATAGCCACAGAATACAGAAAACCATATAAGTAGTTGAAAGAAATACATCAATCCCCCTCCCCACATGAAAAGAAGCATGTTTGTTATGTAGCCTCCTCTCTGATGGGAGTGGGACAAACAGCACTTGAGCAGGATGCTTATGATCCTTCAAGATGTTACCAGTCCTTTTCCAGCACCTTTCTGTATCTATGTCCTTGATAGCAGGTAGGCTGATGCCGATGATGCATTTGGTTAGTTTTGACTACCCATTATGGAGCCTTCTTGTCTGTCGCAGTGCAGTTTCTGTGCCATGTTAACACAGCTTGTTAGGATGCTCTCTACTTCACATCTGTAGAATGACAAGAGTATAAATGTCTCGTCAGCATCATCATAATGTAGAGCTGTTAGTGAACTTCCCTGATTGCGTAGACCGTGCTCTGGGACCGTGAGAGGTTGTGTGAGATGTGCACTCTCGGCAGTTTGAAACTGCTCGTAGTTGCGATGTATTCATCCAGAGAAGTACATAATACTTCATTCACTACTGACTTGTGTCTTGTAGATGGAAGAAATACTTTGTAGTGTTAACAGATGAGCGACTCACCACAGATACTCTGACTCTCACCTGCTTCTGTAACCATAGTCAAGTTGCAATTCTGGTTAATGCTGGCTTCAGGATCATGACGCTGAGGTATTTGGCAATGATATTGACATTGAATTTTATTACCTGGTATTTCTGTGGTGTGAATCTTACTTACCACTGAGCAGGAGTTCACTCGGTCTGAACAGATAGATTATAAGAACACTCAGTCCTCTTTCATTGTCATTTGGAAATGCATACTTGCATTAAGAAATGATACAATGTTTCTCCGGAGTGATATCACAGAAAACAGGACAGACCAAAGACTAACACTGACAGAACCACATAATTATAACATATAGTTACAGCAGTGCAAAGCAATACCATAATTTGATGAAGAACAGACCATGGGCACAGTAAAAAAAAAAGTCTCAAAGTCCCGAGTCGATCGACTCCTGAGTCTCCGATAGCAGGCAGCAAAAGGGAGAAACTCCCTGCCGTAAACCTCCAGGCACTGTCAACTTGCCGATACCTTGGAAGCAGCCGACCACAGCTGAGTCCATCCGTCCGAAAACTCTGAGCTTCCGACCAACCTCTCCGATACAGCCTCCCGAGTGCCATCCTCTGCCGAGAGCCTTCGACCAAGAATATTGTCTTGGTCTTGCTTCACGTAGACACGGGCTATGTTATCCACAGAAGATTTGAGTGGAATGGAACATAAATAATGTTTATTATCTTTTTCTGCACTGGCTGGAATACTTCATTTTTATTTTTAAAATACCTTAACCATTGCTGATGGAATTAACATGAGCAGAATTGATAGTAATTATTTTTAACATGTTTTGTTTTAATGTTCACCTTTCAGTATATAAACAACAGGCAAACAATGTTTAAATCAGTACAAATTCTCCACATCACATGGCTCAGCTTTCCCATATTATAGAAATTAATCTTTAAATATTATGTCTATGCGTACTACAATAACACAGTAGTTATTCTGTAATTTTGCTAAATGTGCCAGCTGGCGGTGTTGTTGTCCCAGGTTCTAATCCTGACGGCTCCTTGCAGGCTTTCCATCCGTGCTGGGTTGAGTGTCGAGCTAGAAACCCAGCCTCGAAAAAGCAGACAAAAGTGCTAAGAAATGGCATGGTTGCTACCTGATGCATCAAAAGGCGTGGAAAGGAACAGCAAAAGCAATTTTGCTCTATGAACAATGAACCAATTGGATTTCTGCTCTTTATCAGTTTTCTTGCCTGCTGAGTACAAAATTTGTTGAAGGCTATCTTTGGGTCCAACTGAAATTTCAAAGTTCATATTCTCAACTACATAATTAAAAAAAAAAACAAAACTGAGAGAAATAAAATCCAAGAATTGCTCGGAAACTGCAAATCAAGCTTTAACACAGCTGTGGGCTTTAAGGAAAAATTCTGAAACAAAGGCAGCAAGAATGGAGAGAAGGAACAAAGGTGTGGTGGGAGAGGGAGAGATTTGGATGAGAGTATGAACATGCCTCAGTTAAGTAGAAGCAAAAAATAAGAGGAAAAAAGTCTAATTCATATAAACCCATGAGCAACATCACAAGAGATAAAGCAGTGCTTCATAAAATGTGAATAAAATTCAAACTTCTGTGAATAAATACTGTGTCACATTCAGTTAGTTTGTGTTTTATTTATATCATAATGAATTGCAATGTGGAAAAAATAGTTAGATTTATATTAATGAACCTGCTTTGATTTGAGATTCAAGTTTACTTATCACATTTGCATCAAACATACAGCGAAATGTGTCATTTGTGTTGATGACCAACACACTCGAAGGTGTGTTGGGGGCAGGATGCAACTGTTGCCACAGAATTAGGTGCCAACATGGCATGCTCACAATGTTTGGCAGAACAAAAACAGAGCACGACACAACAAACAGCAAAACAAGCCCCATTCCTCACCCCCACCCACTTAAATATACAATCTTCTAACTCCAAGACAGGTTACCTTCTTCGGCCTCCAGGATCCAATGGACTCAGGAAATGCAGACATTCACAGATTTGAATCTCCGGCCAATGGGCCTTGACTTTAGGATTTCTAATTTGATCCTCGGGCCTCAATCTTCATCATTGACACCAGAACTCCGCATTCACTGAACACCAGGCCTTGACCTTCAGACTTGACAATGACAGACCCCAAGCACTAGGCCTTGAACTCTGATCTCATTGATTCGAATGCAGGGGCTCATTGGATCTCGTTCCTCCTGTCAGCACTGAAATCTGACTCTGGAAACCACCACCATTTTGCTGATCCTAGGGAAGCCAAAAGCCTTTGTCCACACTGGTCTGTCAGTCTGACATCTGGCTGGACATCCTGCCCCAACCCGCGGATGTCCCACGTCCACGTCGCTGGCCTTCAAACATGGAATGGAGACGTAAGATTCTGGTCTGTCCTCTAATTCCCCCACACCCCTGTCCTAAACCCTAACCTGATCCCTAACTGCCCTCTCTGTCCCCAAATGCCCTCCTAACAAATTCCAAGAAAGCCACTAAAAAGCAACTAAAACTGAGCTGTGACCTTAATAGAGGTCGCACCTTGGCACCAACTTTGCTGTTTTCTAATAGGCCACTTTCTAATAGAACATATTACTGCAACAAGTGGGTGTTTTATACACCATGTTACAATGTAATTTCACAAGAGTGTGTACATCAAGTTGTCAAATTAATGAAATTGTTCTGATAATTGCAATCTGTATTACTAATTAAATTTATACCAAGCTGTTCTTTGCAACAAAGCCAGCTATGTTTCTTTTTCGGCTCTATATCCCTTTAATATTCCTATCTTCTTTTCCTGAGTTATAACATTTTCATGTTGAGACAGGATACAGGGGCAAAATGAGACTTTACACTCAGTGGCCACTTTATTAGGTATGTTCTGTACCTAAAAAAGTGGCCACTGAGTGTATCTTGTTGGTCTTCTGCTGCTGTAGCCCTTCAAATTCAAGGTTTCATGTGTTGTACAATTAGAGATGTTTTTTCTGCAAACTGTTGTATATATAGGCATCTGTTAGACTCGTGAGACCATGGATTTGTGCCTTGGAAGGTTTCCAGGACGCAGGCCTGGGCAAGGTTGTATAGAAGACTGGCAGTTGCCCATGCTGCAAGTCTTCCCTCTCCACGCCACCGATGTTGTCCAAGGGAAGGGCACTAGGGTCGATACAGCTTGGCACTGGTGTCGTCACAGAGCAAAGTGTGGTTAAGTGCCTTGCTCAAGGACACAACACGTTACTAGTGACCTTCAGATCACTAGACCAACGCCTTAACCACTTGGCCACGTGCCAACACTGTTGTAACACATGGTTATTTGAGTTATTGTCACTTTTCTGTCAGCTTGGATCAATCTGGCCATCCTCCTCTGGCCTCTCTCATTAACAAGGCGGTTATGCCCACAAAACTCCGCTCACTGGATGATCTCTGTTTTTTTTTGCACCATTCCTTGTAAATTCCAGAGTCTGTTGTGCATGAAAATCCCAGGAAATCAGCAGTTCCTCTGATACTCAAACCACCCCATCTGGCACCAACTATCATTCCACAGTCAAAGTCACTTAGATAACATTTCTTTCCCATTCTGATGTTTGGTCTGAACAACAACTAAACCTCTCAACCATGTGTGTATGTTTTTTTTAATGCATTGAGTTGCTGCCACATGATTGGCTGATTAGATATTTGTAATAACAAGCAGGTATGCAGTTGTACCTACTAAAGTGGCTACTGAGTGTATATGAAACCAGTTCATTACAGGTTTTAGTAAACACTTAATACATGGCTCCTTGTGATTATACCTGAACAACCCTCTCCACAGTGCAATGCTGAGCACTTCCTCACAATTAAACAAATGATATTGAAAGTGACCATTGGATAATCTGGGATCTATGTCATCATGCCACTTTCACTTCCACACCACTGGTTAGGCTGAATTACCTGAGTATAAACATATTACCATTTAATCCCTAAAAGAAAGATATCTTAACTTGCCATTCACAGTGCCTGGCTGCCTTTCGACCTGCAACATCAAGGCCTGGATATGGAAAACTGGCCAAGCTGATATTAGCACCTTAATGTCAACCCCCGAGTGATAGTCTTTGTGTGTAGTTTTTCATTGATTCCAATGTATTTCTTTGTTCTATTGTGAATGTCTGCAAGAAAATGAATTTTAGGGTAGTAAATTATGGACATATACGTATTTTGATAATAAATTGACTTTAAACTTTGGAGTGAGGCATGAAGCTAAGGCATCAACCTGTGCATCCTGTAACCCTGCCCACATTATCTCATTATGATATTTTGATAGCTCAGCTCTGTCAATTGCTTATGAACTATTTATTACTGCCTCTGATAATCAAAATTGGTCTGAGTAATTAAAAAGTACAGTTGTTAGTAATTCTCCCAGAAATTTAGGTCAGATACAGTACTGTGCAAAAGTCTTAGGCACTTGAGCTATATGCGTGTGTGCCTAAGACTTTTGCACAGTATTGCTTGAACAGAATCTGGCCTAATTGTTTTTATAGAATGAAGGTTGCACAGGTTATTGCTGGTATGTTTAGTTATACACGTAACAGCATCAAAAGTGTACTTAAAATCTGTTTTTGATTATTAGCTCCTTTACAAGAATGTATAAAATTATTTTGTTACCAGTATAATAGTAGGCACAATATCATATGAACTAGGAGACACAGAAAACCAGCATGTAGAGAACAAAGCAATAAAAATGTGGCTTATTATCTGGGTGGTCTGTTCACCAACTACATGATCCATAGGACAGATGAGGAGAGGTGACTAAGCAAGTGAACATAATCCCTCATAAAAAAACGAAAGCTGGCAGAAAGTCAAAATGGTTTTAGTAATCTCAAGTAAATTGCCAAAGACGGTCTTTTAGCCCACGATTCCTTCTTCTACCAGAAGAAAAAAAAGAGCAGCAAAGCTGTTTGTCTTGTAATATTTGGAGAGACTGGATGGCTGATGACCATATTGCCCTGAAAAATATTTATAAATGTGCAATTACTGAGTTAACACCATATGATATCACAACCTTGTATATTATTTAGAGCTGATATTGAAGAGATGATATTTATTACTTATTAAAACTTATTACATCTGTGAGCAATATTTTGTACGGTAATGAATAAATCTTTGGAATTTCCCTTATAGCTTCTAATAGCCTGGTACATTGACCATACTGATTCCATCTACTGGATCTGTGTCACCAAGAGCTCCAGTTAAAGGTATCAGTAGAATCAGGAGAGTACTACACACCATCTTCTCAGGCAAACACCTTTCCTGTAGGGGAGGATATTTTATTATTAATTAATTTATTTGTAGTAATATTACTTTATGTGTTGCGTGTGAGTTATGTGTACAGTAATGTGCACGATCTGGGGAAACATTGTTTCATTTGGTGGTATACATGTATACAGTTGAATGACAATAATTAATACTGTAATTTAATTTGTAAACTCCCCCTTGGAAACAGCAAACAGATGGACATACGTTAGCATAAAATAATATCTCTACCAAACTTCCAATTAAACTGTATATCGATATTGTAAGAATGTAAACTCCAAACATCGTAGCACAATAGAAAAATCTCTATGTGTTATAAGAAATGGGATTTCATTTCATTTCTAACTTTAAATGAATTTAAAATGTTTCAAATATGATTTTTGCAAGCTTCTGAAAATAAGTGAACTCAGCTCATTAAGTGCAGTCCATAAACCCATGAAAGCAGAATAAAGGGAAGACCATATTATTTCACTAATCAAGAGATTCTGGGAATCTTCAATCAAACCAGCCAAGGCAGTGCAGCATATTATTAGTTTATAGTGTAAATGGCTGAAGAACTTTGGGATAAGTAAAGTGCCAATTTTAAAACCATGATCCAGTTCCTTGAATTCCTTTGCCATTTTTACAAAAGCTCTACCAGATCCATTTGCTATTTTTTAACACGGGTCCACCTCTCCTATAAAAGAAAAGACAGTAACAAGGTTGATTTGTTCTGGTTTTTTTAATCTAGGCATTGGATTAGTAAAGTAAAATATAAGTAAAGCTTTGAGGACAATCTCTATTTATGGAGTTTTGCAGTTAATGTGATTTTTAAAATGTATTAATTTACTGAAATTTGTGCTGCAGTTTCCATATCTTTGAATACATTTTATTATAATTTAAAGGAATATTGAAAAGACACCATAGTTATTTTTCTATGTTGTGTACTTGATGTGCAATGGTTGGATCTTTCACAAATTGACTTTAATGAAATAAAACGTGACTTACGGTGTAAATTTGGTACTCTTCTCAGTCACTGTGTGTTTACAAAGTCTGTACCTTTTGTACTGATTTTAACTTTCTTATGTGTGCTAATGAGGAAGACAGTAAATTTTCGTGTAATTTTGAATCGCTAGAATTGACATTGAAATCACTATACATCTGGGAAATTAACATAATTGATTATAAAGAACATGAATATAGTCCTTCTTAAATGCCCAAAATGTAATAGCTGTCCACATAAACTATTTCCATTTCTCTTTCTCCTTTAAATGTATGGTGCAGAGTATGTTTCCAATTCTCCATTTGTCCTGTTACCTAATACTAAAATCATATTAACTATGAAAATATGAAAACTATTAACTATATCTACTTGATTACTGCTTTCTTCCTATTTTACGTTGGTGTGCATAAAGTTCAAAAGTTCAAATTTCAAAGTAAGTTTTGTTATCAATATAGGATAATGTCACCATCTACTACACTGAGATTCATTTTCTTATGGGCATTCATATTAATACAAAGAAATACAATAGAATCAATGAAAAACTACACACAAAGATGGAAAAACAACCAATGTTCAAAAGAAGACAAGTTATGCACACAAAAAGAAACAAATAGTAAATAAATAATATTGAGAATGCTTTTAAAATTGAGTTCGTAGGTTGTGAAATTAGTTCAAGTTACTTGCTCCCATTTTGATCCAGTAAGAGTTATAGTGTTAACATCAATGCTTTGCCTACATGTAGTCAATAATAATTTTAATAACAAGTACTGTTCAAACCTTCAATACTGTATAGATCAGTATACTCAGTGTAGATCATTACTGAGTTTTATTTTTCTATGAAGATAATGCAGTACTTTGGTTTTTAGAGTAGGTCTGCCGGTTTTTTTCTAATCCTGTGGGTTTTTGGCCTGCTATAGTCCCTCAGCTGTCACTAGTTTAGGAAAGTGATGATCTTACAAGTCATTTCAATTGTCTAGAATTACACTTGTATTACCAGAACCAGCGTATGGAACTGTGTATACCCCTAGGCCCAGCTTACTGCCTTTCAAGGAAATCAGAATGATAGCATTTGGCAAAGATAGTTTTGACAGAAACTGAACTCCTTTCCATATTTTTTTTTGCAAAATTTGGCCACCAGGGACTTGACATTGAGCAGTAAATTATCATATTTTCCCTTTATAATGGTTGTGTCCCCAGCTCTTCTTATTGGCTATGTTTCTTGTACATTATGATGTGGGGATAAATTCACTATTTTATACAAAGGTATTCATTCCTTTTCACAATGTTTGTCTTTCAAAGTGGAAATTATTAATGATCATTTAATGTATCAAAATTTATAAATAATGATTAACAATTTGAATATACCTAATTCTCTATCGTGAAAATTGGTGAGATACTGAAAAAAACTTCATATAAATAAGTTAAAATATTGCACATGAATAGCTTCAGACATATGATATTTTGAAGATTTAAATCAAAATATATATTTTACTCAGGGTTGAAATGGAGGATATTACTCTGTCTGTCTGCAAGCATAAGACATTCATAGTATGCATTGCACTGTTGCAGATTTGTCACATGTTATTTGTTCTTCCTTTTGTTTTAAGGAAACTTGATGTAGCACAGCTCCTAAACTGTGCATTATCCTACAACAGGAGGCTATCTAATACTTCTCACTGCATTTTTGCCTTTCCCTGGAAAATGTGAATGGTTTCTCTCTTAAAATATTTTATGATTCAGCTAAGATCACAGAGTTATTTTAACACCAGGCTTCCCACTTTGAGGTATGCTAAATCTTTCTAAATGATGAGTAAATGTTCAGTGAGGTCTTTAGAAGAAAACTTTATATAATTACTCCTTTCTTCAGTTAATGCCACAGTTATAAGCAGGAAATGTAATCAGGGCAATTAGATCTCCAACTAATACAGAATTTCACTGATAATCATCCCATTTTTTTACTTTTGATTCAAAGGACTATATTTCATCTCTATTTCAATGTATAATGTATGCTTACACTTCACTGTCATAGTGAAGAACTGCTGCTTTGTCATTGATGAGATCTTCCAAATGAGATGGTTGACTAAATTTGCTGGTTGAAGTTACCATACATTATTCCAAGAAGGGTTCTCCTTGTTTTCTATCTTAATTATGCCTCAACCAGTACTATAAATTAGTGGCAGTTAACCAATCATTCATTCCATTGCAGTATGTAGGATCCTGCTAAGTCTAAAATAGCTGTGATTTTTGTCTGTTTAATAACTACGGCAAAGTAATTCATTCTGTATAAATCTCTTGCAGTAATTTTGTAATTTAGTATAACTGCATATTTTTTTCTAAAGTCACTATTATCTTGTGAAGGTCTTTCAAAACAACAAAAACAACAAGCCAAAACCTAAAGCTTTATTTATTTGGTTTAGATAACTAAATGGATGTACTGTTTTCCCTTTCCTTAGATAAGGGTTTAAAGGAATGCTTCTCGTTCACTTCAAATAGAGTTCAAAATAGTCTGATTCATTGCATTTCATTTGAAGCAAGAAATGAAGTCAAATTTAAAGATTATTCTTTATGTTTTGTACTGCACATTCTTTTATGTTTAGATGGCAACTCATCATGCATTACTTAATGAGATTTTTCAGTAAGGTAACTGGTCACATTTTTTTTACCTTAATTGTTCAGACTATTACTTCTGATGATACTTTTCAGCAAACAACGAGATGTTGCTTTGTCAAAAACTTTGGATTCCAGCGTGACTGAGATTAGTTTATTCAACTTACTTGTTAAACAATATTATCGAATAGCTTATAATTTTGGTGGTGAGAACTAGCTGGCTGTCTTGCAAAGCCGCACATCTTTTCTGTAACATCTTACACATCATGGAGTAACATTGACAGAAGACTTGTTGAGGACAATGGCCCAATCCATATCAATTTTCTATGGATGGAAGTGTCATTATTAGAAACTAATTAAAAATAAATACAAAGCAACAAATGCAGATAATCATTTTATCCATACAAAGAAGTTAGTGCGAGTCAGTATTGGTTGCTTGTCACCACTACATTAGTCCATTATAAATCAACTATGCAGAACGACTTCCAAGCAAAATATTGATTTAAATTGGACATACGGATCCTTTCAGATTTTAACTGATTGAAATTGCTGTCTCTTTGTTAGTACCTTGATTGTTCCATCAAAAGAAAACCAGGCCACTAAAATCATATCATACTTCAGCCCAATTTACTTTGGAACCCAAAAGCAAAATTCAAGCAGGGAGTTTGAGTATTATGGGATGCAAGTTAAAAATGAGGAAGTTAAGTGCAAATTTTTCTTATAGAAAGCCCAACAGATGTGGTGAGCAAGTTACTAAGGAAAGCTAGAGGCCCTTAACAGTCCAAAGCAGTAATGTTAAGATTTTTAATTATTTCCCCAGAGGGAAACTGTGGCTTTCATTGTTCAGTAATTGATCCCAGAGGGGATCAATTACCTTTCCTCTTAAGACATTTGGGGCCTTCTTAAGGGCCAGTAAGACCCAATGTCTGCTTACAGTTCTCAGCTGGTGCAGCATCCACTGGGCCTTCAGCTGAAATTCCTGGGAATGCTCCCAGGCACATTCTCAAAGCTGCTAACGGATGCAGAGAGGGCAGGCTTAATCTGTGTCAATCCACCCGATCACATCTTGGGCCAAAACGTGGAATTTGGCCACACCTATTGATCATCCACCTCAGTACATCTCTATCCCAAAGCCAGGAACTTCAAGCCAAATAACTCATGTGCTTTAACGATAAACAAGAATCCAACTCCTTCAAATAATGTGGACAGTAAGAGAACATGAACAGTTACCAATCATTTACTAACTTTTCAGTATCAAGCAATGGTAAGAAAGAACTAAGATCCAGAAATGTATATATCATGGTTTACATCAAAAAATTCCTTTCCAATTTCTTCCATCCAGTAATCTCCAGAGATGAGCTTAGTTAATAGATTAACTCATTACTCCGGTGAACCAAAGCAGTAACTAGATCTCTGTTTTATGTTTGGAGTTATGCTTATTGTGTACAACTTCCATTATTAACTGCAGGAATCTCTATCATTATATTGTTTACGCAACCTCTTTTTAATACATTTTTCACCCATTGCTTTTTATTATGGCAGTGAAGATTTCAGCCCCTATTTATACCGGAGTCAAAATAGAGTTAACCTCCAGATCAGTCCTGGATGATTTTTTTCTTTCATCATATCATTCCCTGACATTCAATGCCATTAATATAATTGAATCCTTTATTGCCAGTATCACTACTGGGTGTTTCAATTGACTAGGAAATTAACCATGTTGCCTTCCACACAATGTGGCCAGAAAAGGAGATCTGAAACTAGTAACCCATGGTGATTTGATGGGATCACTCATCCAGATCTCCAAAACTCATACATCCATCTACAAGTGTGATGGAACACTCTCCTCTCCGCTTGTCTGGATGAGTTCAGCTTCAACAACACTGAAAAAGCTTGACACCTTGCAGGATATAGCAACCGGTTGTACAACCACAACCATTTACCCACTCCACCATCAAGACAGAGCAGCAGTAACAGGATTCACTGCAACAACTCCTTAGGCAGCACCTTCCAAGCCCATGACCTCCGATGCCTTGAAGGACATGGACAGCAAAAACATGCAAAACACCGTTACCTGTAAGTTACCATCTCTACCCTCCTCACTTGGAAATGTTGTACTGTAAATCATCCTTCCTTCAAAATCTTGGAGCTATTTCCCTAATAGCATTGTGGATGTAACTGCATCTTGAGGGTTGCAGTGATTCAAGAAAGGAATTCACCAACACCTTCTCAATGGCAGTTGGGGAAGAGCAATTAACTGGTCTCAGACTGCAAAACCCCCCCAACCCACACCCTTTGGATCAATTAGAAAAATAATGTTCTAAGATTGGACTTCTAATGTGAGGAAAATCCATAACCATAAAACCACATCTTAACAATCAGAGATGATGAAGGATGCATAATTAGTGGTAGCCTAATCTTAAAAATGAATATAATTTTTAAAAAATCCATAATGTACTTGTCTACAAATTATTTTTCCGTAATTGAAAACTAAATTTACAATTAATCATTTCTGAACATTTTGAGAATATTTATACTTTTCTACAACAGATTCAGAATCAGATTTTATCACTGACATACAGTACGTCATAAAATTTGTTATTTTGTAACAGCAGTACAGTGTGAGACATAAAAACAATTGCTATAAATTATAAGAGTTACAAAATACACATGGACTAAGATGTTAACTGTCCTGTGCTATCACCAGTGGGATCATCAGTTGATCTGCCACCTGTCTTCAGGAGTTTCGGCCCGCTTATGATCAAGACTCCTTCGAGGTGATGCGCCAGCAGTGCTAAAGCACCACCTTCCACTGGTGAGCTTAAAAACTTGGCATCTGCCTCTATCAGAGTTGTTGGTCACTTCCATCCAACAGATAGTCTACTCTTCAGGTGTCTATGCAACTACTGAAGAGTTTGCAAGGTATGTATACACTGTCTGACTATCTGCCCCTCAGGACATACTTGGTCCACACCCATGCTGATCCTTTCTCTGCTGCCTCAGCTACAGCCCTGCTGGTTGACTTGATCTCTCTTCTAGTGAAGAAAATATTAAATAAATAAATAGATAGTGAGATAATGTTCATAGATTCACAAACTGTTCAATAATCAGATAGCACAGGGGAAGAAGCTGTTCTTAAAATTTTAAGATTGGGTTTTTAGGCTTCTGCACCTCTTTTCTGATGGTAATAATGAGAAGAGGGCACCCCTAAAGTGCTGAGGTTCTAACTATCGGATGTAGCCTTCCTGAGGTATCGTCAATAGATGTTGTTGATGGTGGGGAGGCTTGTGCCTGTTATGGTGCAGGCTCAATATTCAACTGAAAATAGACCCTCTGAGATGCTGATGTACAGCAACTCGAGGCTGCTCACCCATTCTACCACTGACCCCTCTAAGAGGATTGGTACATGTTCTCCTGACTGCCCCTTTTGTGAAGTCCACAATCAATTCCTTGGTCTTGCTAATGTTTTGCCAATACTCCTGTGCCAACCTTGAGATAGGTTCCACCTAAACAAAAATTGGAATTAATTTCACCCTGAACTGAATAAATAAGCTATAAATAGAGCTCAAGAATTTAAAATGACGTGTAGGATAGGTTCATGTGAAATGAAATTTAGAAATATGAGGAGAAACGTCAATTGTAAGGATTTGTGTAATATTACACAGAGTGTGAAAGGAAATCATCAAGAATTTAATGGAAACAGTGCTGATAGTCTCCTTATTTGTTTGCACATAGCTTGATTATCAAGACAGTCAGAATCAGAACCAGGTTTAATATCATTGGCATATATTGTGAAATTTGTTAACTTAACAGTAGCAGTACAATGTAATACATGATAATATAGAACAAAATAAGTCAATTACAGTAAATTTATATGCACATTCAGTAGTTAAATTAAAAATAATGCAAAAACAGCAACAATATAACAAAAAAGTGAGGAATGTTCATGTGTTCAATGTCCATGTAGGAATCGGGTGTTAAAAGGGAAGAACCTGCTCTTGAGTGGCTCAGGGTGTATCTTCAGGCTTCTGTACCTCTATCCTGGCGGTAACAATGAGAAGAGGGTATGTTCTGGGTGATGGGGTAGTAATGATGCAGCCTTTCTGAGGCACTGCTCCTTGAAGATGTCTTGGATACCATGGAGGCTAGTACCCAAGGTGGAACTGACTAATTTTACAACTTTCTGTTGCTAGTATCCAGCTTAGTTAATGTCATATTAGTGATAACAGTGTATTAAGAATGTTCTCAAGAGAGTAATGAAGAAGATTTGGAAATAGCAACAGTAAGAGTGAAAGAAAGTGATGAGAATGTATGGAAAACATAGGTAGGAATAGCTTATAAGAACCTGAATGGAAACATACTATTGAAGAAATGATTCATCAAGAAATAAGAGGAGTTTTTAAATAAGAATCATATTGCTTTTAATTCCATATAGAGTGGAGAAATTTAATTATCTAGTGCTGTAAGTTCTTAGTATGTATCAGAATCAGAATTAGAATCAGGTTTATTATCAGTGACATATGATGTGAACTGTGTTGTCTTGCAGCAGAAGTATAGTACAAGGTGTAAAACTTAGTCACAATCATCATCGTCGATATGTGTCGTGTGGTATGACATGGATAATCATGGTCTTTGACCATGATTGTTCTTAGCACACTTTTCTACAGAAGTGGTTTGCCATTGCTCTCTTCTGGGCAGTGTCTTCACAAGACAGGTGACCCCAGCCATTATCAATACTCTACCGATATCGTCTGCCTGGCGTCAGTGGTTGTGTAACCAGGGCTTGTGATGTGCACCAGCTGCTCATACGACCATCCACCAACTGCTCCCATGGCTTCACATGACCCTGATCAGTGGAGGGAGGGTGGTGCTAAGCAGATGCTGCCCAAGGCTAGTGGATGGAAGGAATACTTTACACCTCCTTTGGTAGAGACGTATCACCCTGCCACCCAGTAAAAATTACTATGTCACAAAAATAAATGTATAATGCAAAATATGAATAATGAGATATTGTTCATGGGTTCATGGACCATTTAGACATTAGAAAGTGAAATGACTTGCTTTAACACACATCCTATACAGTACGTCGAGGCAATATTGGAATTATTGTAATGACTTATGGAAGTTATAACTAAACAATCTTCTATTTCGTTCTTGTACCTCTGAGAGGTGTAATTGGTTCAAGAAACAAAATCACCAGCAAGGGTGTGCACTTTTTTTCCCCCAATATCTACTGAACTCAGTCATTTCTTGTTATTTTTGAGTAAATTAAATTGACTGAAGTTTCTCTGATGGTGGGACCTTAGAAGAAGGTTGTAATGGTTTATTTACTCAACACATATGGATGAAGGTGTTTGCAAATGCAAATGCTGAGCTTAGTTATCACTGAAAATGAGGAAATTCATATTCCTGTCTGCTGCTTAACTGTCCTAAATATATGTAACAGGACCATTGACCTGTTCTGTTAGTTGTGAGGTTGTTTAACTATAACTGTAAGTGTAGCATGCACCTCCTGTTGTTCAGCAGGTATATGCTTCTGGATTAGAGACCCACCAAGCTGGGATATTATTTTCTGATTTTTCTTATGCGGTTGATGTACAAAGCTGTGTCCCCTACCTTGACAGTAATGCTGGAGAAAGGGATATATCTGATAAAATTTATGCATTTTTTTTTTGTGAAGTCAAAAGTCAGCCAATCAACCAAAATTATTGAGATAAGATGTCTCAATCAAGTCTTTTACAAATTTTATGTCAATGATTTTGTCACAGTAATAACATGGATATAGTCTGTGATTTATGAATGAAAGTTGTTAATGTTTGACAAAAAAAAACAAATTCCTTTGAAGCTCTTATTTATTTATTGAGATATAGCATGGAATAGGTCCTTCCGCCCTTTCGAGCTACTATGCCGCCCAGCAACCCCCAAGTTAGCCCTTGCCTAATCAGGGAAAAATTTACAATGACCAATTAACCTACCAACTGGCAGGTCTTTGGACAGCGTGAGGAAACCAGAGCACCCGGTGGAAACCCACGCAGTCATGGGGAGAACATATAAACGCCTTACAGGCAGCGGCAGGAAATGAACCTGTGTTGCTGATACTGCAAAGCATTGTGCTAACCACTACGCTACCGTGCTGCCCCCTTATAGGTACAATGCGATTCAAAGATTTATTAAATTGATTTTGTTTGAGAGTTCTAAAATTGGTTTAATATCAGTATAAGGAGTTTCTTCTTTTATGTTACTGCGTAGTCTAATTAAAATGGCTTCTTTGTAATGTTATAATTGAAATGGCTTCTTTGTTATGTTAACTGCTGAGAAAGTCCTCCCGCTAGTAGTTTGTTTGAATCATGTATCTGATAAGAGTGTGAACAAACCAATTAGGATAGGTGTTATTATTTCTGTGTGTCTGTAAGTTAGTGTGATGCGTGGGTTTTTGGGCAGAAGGCGGGAGAGAGAGACAGAGGATGGACCAGGTGAGTCCACTAACGGGGTCGGACCCCGAGCAGGAGTCCGAGGTCCAGAGTGTTCGGCGAGGAGAGGAGACGGAGACGGACTTGTGTGGAGCGTCTGGTCGACCCCCATTGTTGGTCCCAGGTGGCAGGTCGAGGTGGTCCAAGGGGTTGCAGGGTGAAGAAGGAGGGTCCTGAGCTCCAACTGTTTGTGCACGAAGAGATTGAACTTTGATAAGTGTGGCGCCTTTTATTTTCCTTTTATATTTTATTCTCTATTAATTATATAGTTCCAGTAATATCTATAAACTGTAAATCATTTAATCATATCTGGTGTATTGTCTGTTATTTGGGCAGGGTAGGGTACATCGCACAGCATCCACACAAACTATTACCTAGCTTGGCGGGGCTGAGGGCTGTTTCCCTAGACGACAGCGAGCTGAGCAACCCTGAGGCTGGCCAGGAGGGCTACATTTGGGGGCTCGTCCGGGATTGGTTCTAGTGGTATGCTGTGTGGTTGCCCTGTTTAAATCAGTAATGTGTGTCTCTGTGGGTTACTTGCTGGTTATTGCTGCATGCGTGGGGGGTGAGGTCTTTGTTCGAGTTCAGACTAGCGTTGATGAGTTGGGGGTGGGACTCAGGGCTGTCCATGCTGTTGGGAGAGAGAAGAATGTGTAGTCTGATTTGGAGGTAGTGTCGCGATTAAATGTTCTAGCTCTGGCAGGCTCCGCCTGGCGTTTGGGATAGTGTCCACTCAAGGGGGTGGAGGCATTGCGAAATGTGGGCGAAGCGGATCTCTCAGTTGTTAGATGAGTGGCAGTGCTCGGTTGAGGGAGAGCGACAGGGATTGGTTGAAAGTTTAAGTAGGCGGGCTGGTGACGGTTTTAGAGCTGTCAGGTTCAATTACACCGTAGTGACAGCTGTCAGTTATTGGAAAGAGGGGGAAAAGTTTTCAGTGTGTCTTCTCTGGCTAGGAGGGCAGCTAAATTGCTTGTAGTGCCAGGGGGATCATTTCAGGAGATTAGCCCCTCCTTCAGCTGTTCACCTGATCAGAGAGGTATCGGGAAACTTAGTGGAGGCCCAGTGGGGGAACAGCTTGGGGTCTCTGGGGAAGCCCGTTCCCAGCAACGTACCAATGAACTTCCGAAAGGAAAAGACCCTATTCCTGAAGGCTTAGAGGGACCACGCCCCAGGGTGTCGTTACGGATAGAGGGAAGCGATGCTAAAGCCATCCTCGATCCCGGGGCACAGGTCAAGTTGTTGTACAGTTCGTTTTACAACCAGTATCTGAAGCATTTACCCTTGACAACCGCAAGGGCAGCAGAGATTTTGGGTACCAGTGCCAGTAATTATCCAGAAGACGATGATTGATTAGTGACCCTGAAGATTATGGGGGCATTGTCTGGGCACCCAGCGTGTTGAGTTGCTTCTGAGGACGTGTGTAGCAGCCTTGAGCCGGTACCGAATTTAAACGAGATCCAGATGTGCTATGGTCTGGGGTAAGTAGCTGAGGGTGAGACCCTCTTAGTAGACGCTCGAACTACCATGAGGGAGGGGAGTTGGCCGCTGAAGACACCTCAGTGAGAGAGAGGTAGCGGCGACTGGACCCTGGCGCCATGGAAGACGTAGGCAACGTGTGTGCGGATTATGCAATGTGGTTCAATGTGCTGGACCTGAGGAGTGGATGTTGCCAGATCCCGAGGAGTGTGGCTGATGAGCAGAAGACGGTCGTTATTAGTTCTCTAGGATTCTTCCGATCTGAAAGGATGCCGAAGGGCATATCCGGAGTCCCTGCAACCTTCCTGCGAGGCATGAGGAAGACCATGGGGGAAGTGAAGGTGTGTGGAGTTTTGGCTTATGTGGATGACCGCCTAGAGCTTGGATTCACCTGGGGGGACTATGGGGCGAGGCGAGTGGCTGAGCCCCAGCGACAGAAGCGAAGTGTCAAATGTGGAGGAGTTTTTGACCAGAGGATTTTGGTGCAATGTGAGAAAAATGATCCGACATATCAGTTGAACTTCCTGGTGTTGGAACAGACGGTGGTGGACCTGGGGATGGAAACCCAGGCCGTCAATCGGAATGAGACACAGGGGAGAGAGAGGATTTGCACCGCTGCACTGAACACTCAGAAATGCAGGCCGGGGATGGAGTGCCGCTCTTGCGGGACGACCATTGCAGGCTTGGAATTCACACTCGTCAAGTGGAGAAGAAACAACGGAATTCCGAGCCGACACTGCGGTCATGTACTGATGAATTAATCCAGCGAGACGAAACAATGACCCACCTTCAAAAGGATCAGCAGAAACTCAAGACGTCGATCCAGAAAAGATTGGAAGACTTACAAGTTGGGGAAGATCAAGGAAGTGTTCTGACTAAGGCCAACAGAAAACCGAGAGCCCAGGGAGGAGAGTTTGACTACACTCCCGAGGAGGTGAAGCAATGGAGGACAGATCTCAGAAAAGAGAGGCGAACGCTTGAAAGGAACCTGAAGATGACTATCGACAATTTAAATGAAGCGGAAAAACTGAAAGATGACCAGGAAGACATCATCAGGATGAAAAAACTGGAGGCTGAACATTCTTTAACTGCTGCTTTTCAGGTCAGGGCAGAAGAAGCTGGTGGGGTAACTGCGTCCCAGATTGAGATGGCCAATAAGCGTGAGTCAGAACTGCTGAGGCTGTGGCGAGAGTTGAAGGAGTCCCCGAAGAAGCTGATATCTCGACCGCAGTAGGCTGAAGGGGTAGCCCCGGCTAAATGCTTCAGTTTGGAGAAACTCAAACAGCAGCTACCGATCGAAGGAATGAGGAAGAATAAGGATTCGAAAGATGATGTGCTGGATATGTGGTACATGCTGCCTTTCGCTAACTTCCCCATGATTGAGGAAGAGACCTTTGGCCCTTCTCCCACTGAGTCAGGTGTAGTGGGGACCAGCAGGACCAGGAAGGAAAAGAAGCAGGGCCCCGGACATGGGACAGGGGACTCCGAGTTGTAGTGGTGACATGAGTGAGAGAGGAGTTGGCAAGCAGACTCGAGGTATCCCTAGTAGTGTCCGAGCCTTTAGGATTTAGTGAGGGGGTATGGAGGTCTTGGAGGATTAGGAAGCTCCCAGATAGGTTGGCCTATGTAGCACCCGTGGACGAGCGGAAGGTCCACTGTTTGGGGAGCAATGTCACTATGTGTATCTGTATGGGTTTTCATGTCTGTAGGACTGGTTGGCGAGTTATTTAGACGTCATGAGGACATGACTTTATGGCTTCTTTGTTATGTTATAATTGAAATGGTTTCTTTGTTATGTTAACTGCTGAGAAAGTCCTCCCACCAGCAGTTTGTTTGAATCATTTTACTGATAAGAGGATGAACAAACCAATTAGGATAGGTGCTATTATTTCTGTGCGTCTGTAAGTTAGTGTGATGCGCGGGTTTTTGGGCAGAAGGCGGGAGAGAGAGACAGAGGTTGGACCAGGTGCTGTGAGTCCGCTAACGGGGTCGGACCCCGAGCAGGAGTCCGAGATCCAGGGTGTTCGGCGAGGAGAGGAGACGGAGACGGACCTGTGTGGAGCGTCTGGTCGACCCCCGTTGTTGGTCCCAGGCGGCAGGTTGAGGTGGTCCAAGGGGTTGCAGGATGAAGAAGGAGGGTCCTGAGCTCCAACTGTTTGTGCACGAAGAGATTGAACTTTGATAAGTGTGGTGCTTTTTATTTTCCTTTTATATTTTATTCTCTATTAATTATATAGTTCCAGTAATATCTATAAACTGTAAATCATTTAATCGTATCTGGTGTATTGTCTGTTATTTGGGCGGGGTAGGGTACATCACACAGCATCCACACAAATTATTACCTAGTTTGGCGGGGCCGAGGTCTGTTTCCCTGGACGACAGTGAGCCGAGCGGCCCTGAGGCTGGCCAGTGGGGGCTACATCAAAGTCAATCAATATAAACTATTTACTTTCCATTTTTCTTCATGCATTTAAATGTTATTAATTCTCGATTTCTCTTCAAAGTAACATCATTTTCGAGAGTGTGAGGTTCCATTATAACCATTGAAGTTTGCTTCCTTACTTCAACATGGTGCAACATTTTGGACTATTAAGGGCTACTTCTGTTGGAGATATGCTCACATCCTAAATGTCTTGGGTACATCTTTTTTAAGGTAAGAATAACTTCATGGTCCTTAAGACTGTTCGGAAAATCAAACCAATTACAGTTACAGATAATTGCAAGTAGTGTTAATAATGCTTGAAGATTACAATAATATCTGGACACAGATCAATCATTAAAAATGTCATTTCTATATCTTAACTCTTTTAAATTTAATCAGATTTTATAATCTTACCTTCAGGAGCTGAAAATGGAATGCTAAGAATCCACAGCAGTCACCAGCCATCCAAGAGACTGGCTTTGCTGGTTGTATCATCTAGTTTAGGCTGGCCGCTGACTGCTGCGAATCTAAATAAATCTTCATTTCTCTGACTGATATTGCTATTTTATTGATCTTGTGTATGTCATGAAAATATGAAGGCACTTACATCTCTCAGAAGCACTAACCCATGTTGAATTCATACAAGTTAGTGAATATGTTTTGCTTTTAGAGCTAATGAACTAAATCTTGGCACGTAAGTATAGAACCATTTGCTTCCTTCTTAGATGTCTTCATCACATGACAGTCCCACAACAGGAGCTCTTAGAAATAGGAAAGCAGTTGGAAGTTTCATACGTGGCACAGGTGATATATTTTGGTAATGATTAAAACAAAAAGAAAAGATAGCTTTAGTAAGAATCCCACTTCTCATTAATTTTAATTGTAAGTCAAAACTGCTATTTTTAACTAGCCATGTGAGAAATGGGTGATAATCCATGTTTGGCAGCTTTGTATCTTTTCATATTTGAATGTACCTTTCTCTGAGAGGGTGTCAGAATGGGGCTTCTGCAAAGTATACGAGCCATCTCATAGGCAGTAATACTACAATGAAGAAACGAGATGGCAATGGAAGATTCCCTGCCCAAAGCCAGATCAAAGTTCACAGGTAGCTGACTTGAATGATTAATCTTTTCCAATTTCAGAATCAGAATCAGGTATATCATCACGGGCATGTGACGTGAAATTTGTTACCTTAGCAGCAGCAGTTCAATGCAATACATAATCTAGAAGAGAAAAAATAAAATAGTAATAACTAAACAAGTAAATCTTTAAAGTATCTATAAATTGAATAGATTTTTAAAATGTGCAAGAAACAGAAATAGTGTAAATGTTTAAAAAAATGAGGTAGTGTCCAAGGGTTCAGTGTCCATTTAGGAATTGGATGGCAGAGGGGAAGAAACTGTTCTTGAATCACTGAGTGTGTGCCTTCAGGCTTCTGTACCTCCTACCTGATGGTAACGGTGAGAAAAAGGCATGCCCTGGGTGCTGGAGGTCATTACTAATGCACGCTGCCTTTCTGAGACACCACTCCCTGAAGATGGCTTGGGTACTCTATAGGCTAATACCCAAGATGGAGCTGACTAGATTTACAACCTTCTGCAGCTTCTTTTGGTCCTGTGCAGTAGTTCCCCCCCACCACCCCCCATTCCAGACAGTGATGCAGACAGTGAATGCTCTCCACGGTACAACTATAGAAGTTTTTGAGTGTATTTGTTGACATGCCAAATCTCTTCAAACTCCTAATGAAGTATAGCCACTCTCTTGCCTTCTTTATAACTACATCGATATGTTGGGACCAAGTTAGATCCTCAGAGATCTTGACGACCAGGAACTTGAAACTGCTCACTCTCTCCACTTCTGATCCCTCTAAGAGGATTGGTATGTGTTCTTTCGTCTTACCCTTCCTGAAGTCCACAATCAGCTGTTTCGTCTTACTGACGTTGAGTGCCAGGTTGTTGCTGCGGCACCACTCCACTAGTTGGCATATCTCACTCCTCTACGCCCTCTCGTCACCACCTGAGATTCTACCAACAATGGTTGTATCGTCGGCAAATTTATAGATGGTATTTGAGCTATGCCTAGCCACACAGTCATGAGTATATGTGTATATGTCAATGAGGAGGATATGTTATCATGAATCTGCACAGATTGTGGTCTTCTGGTTAGGAAGTTGAGGATCCAATTGCAGAGGGAGGTACAGAGGCCCAGCTTCTGCAACTTCTCAATCAGGATTGTGGGAATGATGGTATTAAAATGCGGAGCTACAGTCAATGAGCAGCATTCTGAGAAAGGTGTTTGTGTTGTCCAGATGGTCTAAAGCCATGCATTTGAATTTCACCCAGCACTCATAAAGTTTATCTACTGTACAGAGTTAAAGGACTTGGATCTCTTGGATGTAAATATGGGATCTTACCTGCTCAGTTTGCTTTCTTTCCTTTCTCTCATGATTCACTGTTCTCCCCTATAAGATTCCATCTTCTTCAGTCCTTTACATCTTCCACCTATCAACTCCCAGTAGCTCCCCTCGACCCCCACCCGATCACCCCTTCTCCCTCATTTGTTTCACCTATTACCTGCCATGTATTCTTCATTTCACTCCCCCTATTTTCTTATTCTGGCTTCTACCGTCTTCCTTTCCAGTTGTCATGAAGGGTCTCAGTCTGAAACATCAGCTGTTTATTTCCCTGCATCAATGCTGCCTGATCTGCTGAGCTCCTCCAGCATTTTCTGTGTGTTACTGAAGTTTTCCAGCATCTGCAGAACCTCTTGTGTTTATTACCTGCTTCAATTTTAACACTGAATTTGGGAAACTTGATCAGTGAGAAGAGCTGAATCCGTAAGGAGAGTGAACAGGAGGAATGTCTCTGACCCTTTGAACTCAGAGTGAATAAACTACCTGCAATGTACCTGCACATCGCTATGATCTGAGCCAGAGGTAACGTTTAATTTGAAGGACCACTATACTTGTCCATCACTCTCATGCAGCGAATACATGGATTTAAGATACTTCTAAAATTTTGCTTGTTGGTGAGAGGAGCAAAGAAGTGATATGGCCACAAGAAAGTTGATTGGAAATCAAGATAAACACACAAAATTGAGAATTATGAAGTAATGACATTCAACCCATTCTTTGGTCTCTTGAAAGTTGGGCATGTCTTGGTGGACTGTAGAGTTGCTGTGCAATGATTCTGAATACACAGAGTAGAAAGTAACAGGCACTCCCAATGATGATACAACCCAACCCATTCTCTTCATGCTTGAAAAATCAGCCACCCCAGAGGAAGTCAAGTTTTTGATCAACTTCATCTCTCTATCCCCTGAAAAGAAAGACTGATTTACCTTTTAACCACCTTCTCCCTGCTCCCACCTCCATCTTTCTGAAAGGTTTTTGACATTTATCAGCTTTTGCTCTAAACATCCAAATGACTAATTTAATTTATGTTTAGTGGTAAGTGGGAAATAACCAGTAGTTAAAAGCAGAAGGAATTTTCATGTGGCAGATTAGGCTGCTGGTCATCCTTTGGAAGATGACATTGCTTGTCCCAATCCACACCTGCCAGGTCATTTCAGATACCATCAAAATTGGCCTTTCTTCAACTCAGACTGCCAACCTGCGGACCATTCCAGTCTTTATGCATATTTATTTTGAAATTAATGACATTGTGGTCACTGGATGCAAAGTGTTTCCTACACAGACTTCTGTCACCTGTAATGTCTCATTCCCTAATAGCAGATCCAGTATCACGTACTCTCTCGTTGGAACTTCCACGTACTGATGAAAGAAACTTTCCTGAACACATTTGACAAACTCTATCCCATCCATTCCTTTTACAGTATGGGATTCCCAGTCAATATGTGAAAAGCTAATATCAGAATGAGCTGTCTGAAGTAAAGATAACAAATAAAAACCACAATGTTGTCTGATGTTAATCCACAGAAGGAAATACCAGGAAAAGTGAGCAAAATCTTCACTGGGAGAGGGAAGATTTGAGGACGTCATAAAGAAGAGCAAAAGATGAGGAGACAGAGACCGAAGTAGTTGAAGTTTATTGCCATTCAACAGTATATCTGTGTACAGCCAAAAGAAGCAACGTTCCTCCATACCAAGGTACCACACTACATACAACTCACACATAACGCATAAAGTAATATTAACACAAATAAATTAACACATAATAAAATGCATTTTCAAAGATTGATATTTAGCATAAAGTATGTTTATGCACAAGTTAAAATGTAAACAGTTTAACGCTACTGGTGTTTCATAAGTGGGGAGACCTGGGTGGTGGCACGGTGTTTAGTAGTCTCATAGCTGGGGGAGGAAGCTGTTCCACATCCTAACAGTCCTTGTTCTAATTCTGCAGTACCCCCTGCCAGATGGTAAGGGGTCAAAGAGATGTAGGGCGGATGGGAGCGATCCTTGACAATGCTAAAAGAAGGTTAAATCACAGCAGCCTGTGATTGTGGTTGATGTGGTGATAATCAGCAGAAGAGTGAACTAGAGGAGCGGAGAGTCTTAACTAGAGGAATATGCTGGGTAGGGGGAAAGATAACCTTCAGTGTACACTTTCATGTTCCCTTAAAAAGATTACAACTCCATTCCACTTGGCTTTGCTGTATGCAGACAACTAAAATAATAATTTCTCAATCTTTTATCTTTCTTATCCATTTTTTTATCACTTTCATGAACATGAAAATATTTTCTAATGATTCCTTCAAGTAAAATTGAATCTTCCACTGTCATCTCAAATTATTCTGCTCCAACCACGATGCTTGCTGTGGTTCCATTGTCAGTCATAGGCTTTTCCTTACCTCCTGATTGCTCAGCACTGCAACTGATTTCCTTGCTCAATTGATTCACATGGCAGAGCAAAGCAATTAGTAGTATTGTGGTAGGAAAACAATAGGTTCTGGCAGAGGTTATGGCATTGGGCTTGTAGATAGCATGTGTAACTTTATAAACCAGTGTTGCAGAACTGTGCTTTATAACTGGATGCATTGCCATCTGTCTCAGGACCGGTACTCCTGCGGATATGGAAAATGTGTTGTACTGTCCAAAATATAGGAAAAATCCACTGCCCTATCAGTTTACTCTTGATTGTTATCAGTTTTGAAAGTGTAATTAACAGTGCTATCAGGCCGTACTTATTGATTCTTCATTTGGGTTCCATGAGGACTATTTGGTTTCAGATCTCTTTGGAGACTTGTGCCAAAAATGCTAACTTCGAAATTTGTAGAAGTACTTTTAACATGCAGATTTCAGCATTTTGAAAATGTAGTTCTTTTCCCCAGTATTTTCAAGTGCAATTTTGGATGGAGATTTAACTGCAAGTCCTTTAAGTGCCTGCTATGACACTGGCGTTTGGGGCAGCAGTGGAAGTCTTCCATCTCTGGCGGTGTTCAGGTCTTCCTTCATCATGTCAGTAGCTTCCTATCACAAACAAGAGAAAATCTGTAGATGCTGGGA
Source organism: Mobula hypostoma (assembly GCF_963921235.1). Classification (NCBI taxonomy): domain Eukaryota; kingdom Metazoa; phylum Chordata; class Chondrichthyes; order Myliobatiformes; family Myliobatidae; genus Mobula; species Mobula hypostoma. The sequence goes on from NC_086113.1 coordinate 16,923,207, forward strand.
ATCCGAGCAACACATACAAAATGCTGGATGAACTCAGCAGGCCAGGCAGCATCTAGGATGAGCCTGAAGGGTTTGGGCCCGAAACGTCAACTGTATTCTTTTCCTAGATGCTGCCTGGCCTGCTGAGTTCCTCCAGCACATTGTGTGTTTTGCTCAGTAGCTTCTTCTTGGTTTTCACAACCGTGATTCATGCAAATCCCAGGTGGAGACCCAGCAAAGCCACTGCGCTCAGATATAGAAGGATTCTTCATTGCTGTTTCTGTGGCAATTTTGTTTTATCCATCAGGGTTGTTAATCCTGAGCTGAAACCCCTAAACCTGGAGGACCGGTGGACCATTCTTAGTCCGTCCTCTAACCTTTGACTTGTTTGGCATGGTTGACCCTACCAAGAGCCAAAGCATAAGGCCCTGACTCCAGCCAAAATAGCTCTCCGGGTCTTTGAGGCAGGCAAGCCTCCAAACCACAGCAAGGCTGTGGTCTTCTTGGAGGAACTGCAAGTCCACTGATGGCATTTCACATCTGATGAATGAATAAATGAAAATAATGCATCAAATTCAATGTGTTTGAGGTACTTTGTCATATTTCTCTGAGCGTCTGGATGATAACTTAAACAAGCACTTTATTAAAATATTCTGACATTAATATTCTTTCAATTATAAAGACTAGAGGCTTAGAACATATTTTCCCATCACATTTGCCCCTTGATTATAAATAGGAGGTACAAAATGAGCATACAGTACATATTCTACTTAACACATAGGGAGGTCCAGTAAGAATACATCATTTGCTATTGTCCTTTATTGTAACACCTACTCTATGAGTAATAATATCTAGGCATTTGATGAAGCCCAAATGTTAGAACAAATCTGACTCTCAGTTTACATCATCAGTCCTGATGTTACTATGATATTGTAGTCTTGAAATCCAGTCAGCATTTTTAGTTTATATGGTATGTAACAGATCTTGTTTTATTTCGTTTAAGGTTTTATTGATGTGGGATAGATTGACTGTCATTGATACCTTCAGTCAATGACTATATATCACACTTACTCAATAATACTGACACATTTTGGTAAAGCCCAAAGTAAAATGTGCAGAGTAAACAAATAATGTTTGCAGTCTTTTATTTAAAGAAAATGCTATAAAGACGTTGTGCTTTTTTATATTTGATAACTCCACCCACTTACCCACCCCTCCTCCCTACCATCACTACTTTATCATTTCCTGTCAGTCACCTTATGTACAAAACAACCTGTGCTTAACGTCACTTTATGGAGATACAATCAATCCATGTACAGTATGTAACCTATCTGACACACTTATATTTATTGTGCTTTTACATTATTATTATGTTTTTTTGTACTGCATTGGATTGAGAGTAACAATTACATAAGCATAACTAATGATGTACAGTACTGTACATTGGTTAAAATAGGAAGGTGGTTGGGAAATATTAATAAGTGTACGTAGTTTTGTAATAGCTCAGTGTTATTTGGTAACTGTAAAGACATACTATACAGCACTGTGCTAAAGTGTTAGGTACCCTATCTATATCTATCTATATATATACACCTAAGACTTTTGCACAGTACTGTATAATCAAAATTATCATTCTGATTTTTAATACCTTTATTTATTTATTTATTTATTTATTTATTGAGTTACACCACCAAATAGGCCCTTCAAGCCTTTTGAGCCAGAGTGCCCAGCACCCCTCAATTTTTTCATTTTAATTAATTAATTTATTTATTGAGACACATACAGGCCCTTTTAACCTTTCGAGCAACAATGCCAAGCAACCCCGATTTAACCCAGGCCTAATCACAGGACAATTTACAATAACCAATTTACCTACCAACCAGTACGTCTTTGGATTGTGGGAAGAAACTGGAGCACATGGAGGAAAACCATGCGGACACAGGGAGAACATACAAACTCCTTACAGACAGTGGCAGGAACAAAGCTAAAAAGGACCTTACATCAGTGAACGATGTTTCATTTGCGCTGAACCAAAAGGTGCATACTGAATATATAGTTAGGGTTCTTCCATTTTGCATTTTGGATGTAGAAATGACATTTCCTTTCAGAAAAATCTGGCACCATTAGATAAAAATAAGGGGGTTTAGGGAGATGGGGTAATTATTTTTCTTTCAGAGAGTTATGAGTCTTTACAGCTCTCTGCTTCAAAAAGAATTGGAGGCGCAGTCCACAAATATTTTTTAAGAAAAATTCTTGATGAGTAAAAGTCACTGTTGCTAGGTTAGACTGTGAGGTTGAAATTATAGTCAGATTATCTGCGATATAACTGAATTGCCAAACAGGGTTGAGGGGCCGAGTAGTCTGACCCTGCTCATAACTTGCAGGATCTTGCACTTCTTGATGGTGCAATAGTTACTGGAGCTACTGAAGAAGATGGCGCTGGCAAACTACTTCAGACCTTCAGAGGCAATAATCAGAAAGGTTATCGCAGTTGATTAACATATGGTTTTAATTTAGTTTTAAGACTGTAAATTTTTGCTTATATTTTGTAAATCAGGCTCTCTGTTCTACATCAGCTCGTTTTGTTTCTTCAAATGCTTGAGAAACCATTGGTATTAGAGCTTAAAAAGGTCAAAATGATAATGAGAATATAAAAAAAGTGGATAGGAAGATGATGAGAGCAGAGAGGATAGCAAGCCCAATTAAACCTTGTGTGTGTTTTTCTCACAACTCTCATCATTTATTCCCCACAGACCAGAATCTCAGCCTGTTTAACTGGAAACCTAGAGAGTTTCTTTCATGAATCCCTGTTATCGCAGTTCAGGTCCAGCATTGCCCTTCTGGGTGAGAGGCCCATCACTCCCTCTCTATTAATCATCATCTGGCCTCCTAACACCTGGGACTAACTTCAACTCCCAGTGTTGCTATATTGATAATATTCCCTGTTGATTTCCTCATTTTCTCTGTCTGAGATAGAATGACCTCTTTAAAATTCTTTATAAACGTCAGTAATTGCTGCATCAAACTTCAATTCATTATTTTCCCAGGCCTCATGTATTTTGATGATATGAAAGTTGACCGCATTTACATGCAAATTGAAGTTTTATATTAATAAGGACCAGTAAAAGAGATTGCATGGTAATACTCCATTATGACTTTTAAATACATTTGGCCATGTCTTTACTCAGCATTAGCATGGTCAGACCACAAGGAAATCATGTTGGTCTGATTGCAATTTTGTTTTCCAATTGAAAGTACAATTTCATCAGGTTTTCCTGTCATTTCTAATAATGAGTTAAGTTTGCTCAGTAAATTGAAGAATTTCTTGGTGGCTGATGACAAGCTGGGTAACAGGTGAGAAGGCAGCTGAGAAAATGAAGTGTCTTAGCAAAAGGCTACGATGACATCCAGTCTGAAAGGTTTTCCAAAATGGAAAAATACAAGCACCCTGCGTGATTCCATTTATATAAGAGAATTCATCTGAGTTAAAAAAACAAATTAACCCGTTTTGTGAAACTCAGAGTTTACAAATGCCTTGCACCTCATAAGGTTGTCATTTATTAATTCAAAATCTCAAATATCTTGCTGTCCTTTGAGAAAGCGAAAGAGAGATTGAATGTAAGATTATCATTTGTAATAAGTAACTATCTCAAATCTAAAGCATTAATGTTTTTCACTAACATAACCGTCTTTGATGTTGTGTAGAAAAGATTGATTTTCAGTAATTTGTTTTAGTATTGCACTGTTTTGTCATTAGGGACACAAATGTCAATCATCTTTTCTTCAGAAAATGACTTTGACAGCTGAATACAGATTTCAGCTGCATCAATAGAGACCAAATAGCTTAATAACAGTGAAACTAAATTCATTTGTGTTCTTACGGTTTAAAACTACCCGTTGAATGAGTGAGCCTGAGAAAAATCACAAACTGAATAATAATGCTGAAGTTCTTGCTTTTTACCCACCAACCAAAGTATGAAGAGATGATAAAAGTGACTAAATCTGAAAACATTTCCCTTTCCTTGTCTCTCATTCCTAATGAGAAGCTCAGTTCAAGTGCTGTACCCGGCCACCCTTAGATAAGATACTCATTAGGCCAGACAGATTGGTAAAGCCTGTCTTCTGGCTGAGTGCTTGTGAAACGTATTCACTCTGGCTATCAGTCCACCATAGACGAGCATAATGACAGGGCATCTGTATCAAGTGCGTGGAGATAGATAGTGAAATGGAGGGTTATTAGCTCCAGCTTACTTTGTGTTCTTTTTTGCAACTATAGAATTGCCTACAAATGAGATAAAGAGTGGGTCTCCCTTAATTACCCCAATCTTGGAAAATAAATGATTCATAAATTTCAGCAGGCAAATAGGTCGTTTGTACAATCAGGTTGTAGATGGGAAAGATTGCGATAATAACTTATTGCAAAGAAGCTTTACTTTCAAAGCTTTTTTTCTTATGTGTTGAATTGTATTGGCTCTCTTTCAAGCATTACACTAATTAATTGTAAACAACAGCGACAGAATACAAGAGAGGAGACTGAGCTTAACTTTATTATTATCGTTTACCTCTACTTTAACAGAACGCTGAGACAATTATCTTGACCTTTGTAAACAAGTGTTAAGCTTGATAATTGAAACTGTTGTGTGAGGTTTGTTCTACATTCTTGACAAGCTAAATCCTTCATAGATCAACAAAAGAACTTGTCTCATTAATGATGCAGTCATTTTATCTTGTACTTTATTACAGTGAGAATTTCTGTGTCTGTTTACAAGCATTTTTGAATTTTTTTTATTCCTCTCCACTTATGGCACATTGGGCAGCAACCTTGCCATTTCTATAGCATTTTGTCTGTTTTTTACGAGGCAGATGGTCCACCAGGCACGGATGACCACCAAGCGTGCAAGGAGCCGGCCAGATTCGAACCGGTAACCACTCACCTCAAAGTCCATTGTGGATGCCACTACACCACTGGCCGGCGTTTTCAAGTAATATTGCGACTAACCTCGCCATGATGCAGTGTATTTCAGGTATTGAATGCTATACTTTGGTGAGATTCTTCTCTTTTTTACTGCATGCAATAAAGGGAAAAATAGACACTTTGGGAGCAAATGTGTATGTGCTGGAATTTGGAATTGATTGTTTTTTGGCCAAGATGATGAACACATATGTATGATGCACATGGTTTTATTCCCTGCACTTATCCCTGCAAGCAGCCTAAGTGCTACACCGGACCATACACATCCTCCGTCATCTCCATTCTAAGCTCCAGGCAGTCCTTCCAGGTGAGGCAACAACTTACTTGCGAATCTGCTAGGGCCGTCTATTGTGTCCAGTGCCCCCCAGTGCAACCTCTACGTTGGTGAGATGTCGTAAATTGGGAGACAGCTTCATCGAGCACCGCCGCACCATCCACCACATGTGGCAATTCCCGGTGGCTAAACCTTTTAATTCCAATTCCCATTCCTGTTCTAACATGTTGGTCCATGGCCACCCTAAGGGTGGAGGAACAACACTTTATATTCTGTCTGGGTAGCCTCCAAACTGATGACATGAGTATCGATCTCTCCTAAGTGAAAAATACCCCCTCCCTTTCCTCTTCCTTTATTCCGCAATGTTATCTTTTACCTCTTCTCACCTGCCTATCACTTCCCTCTGGGTCCCTTTCTCCTATGGTCCACTCCCCTCTCCTATCAGATTCCTTCTTCTCCGGCCCTTGATCTTTCCCACCCAGCTGCTTTCACACCTAGCCTCCTTCCCCTCCCCCCACCTTTTTATTCTCCCTCCTTTCCCCCTCCCTTTTCAGTCCTAAAGGAGGGTCTCGGCCCAAAACGTCAACAGTTTATTTGTTTTCATGGATGGTGCCTGACCTGCTAAGTTACTCCAGCATTTTGTGCCTGTGTAGCTTTTGAATGCTTATCTTCACCCTCCAACCCCACAACTCCAGCAACTCAACCCCTGCACCCGCCCAGCAGCTACAAACCCCTGGAAGGAAGATTGCTGTGATTACTTTTCACCCAGTTATTTTTCCTATACTTCCTTGTGATGTACAAGGAGACCACTGAGTTTATGCTAGTTCCACAAGCCACCCAATTTCACCCTAATATTCCCACAAATTCCTGCTAGATTCTACCAGCTCACATATGCAGGATGACAGGACTTTCACATGATGAAAGACTGGATTGGGATGGCAGGACTTTAAAAAGATGGAAGACTGGATCGACCAAGCTTATACTCTTTGGAATTTAGAAGATTGAGGGGGGATTTTATTGAAACATATAAAATCCTAAAGGGATTGGACAGGCTAGATGTAGGAAGATTGTTCCCGATGTTGGGGAAGTCCAGAATGAAGGGTCACAGTTTGAGGATAAAGGGGAAGCTTTTTAGGACCGAGATGAGGAAAAACTTCTTCACACAGAGAGTGGTGAATCTGTGGAATTCTCTGGCACAGGAAACAGTTGAGGCCAGTTCATTGGCTATATTTAAGAGGGAGTTAGATATGGCCCTTGTGGCTAAAGGGATCGGGGGTATGGAGAGAAGGCAGGTACAGGGTTCTGAGCTGGATGATCAGCCATGATCGTACTGAATGGTGGTGCAGGCTCGAAGGGCCGAATGGCCTACTCCTGCACCTATTTTCTATGTTTCTATGTTTCTATATAGATTAAGGACAATGCATAGTTGCCGATTAACATAGCAAACCTTCTGTGGGAGTAGCAGAGGAACCCCACATGGTCATAGAGACAGTGCAAACTCCATGCAAGCAACACTGGAGTTCAAGACTGAATCATGATCCTTTGAGCTGTGAGAGAGCAGCTATACAGGTTGTGCCACTTTCCCATCCAGGCAGACAATAGCTATTGTGTGTTTGATATTCTGAAAATGTTACAGAAAGATGTGAAACTTTAAAAAGCACATATTGATACATAAAGCTGTATACACATCAAATAGTAATACAAAGACCAACAAATATTCAAAGTTATCCAAACATTTCGTACAGTTAACATTGGCTGCAATCCAATACCAAAGCAGAATCTGTAAAGTGATTACCACCATGAAGAATATTAGAAACAAATCTGTATAACAACAGAAAAATCCAGTAGATTTTTTAATGGATGAGGGATGAGAGATGGAGGCTTAACTATTTACAATATGTATCAATCTTCTAGATGACTGGACCGACTGAATTGTAGCCAGATTTGTAATTGATACAAAGATAGTTAACGAAGCAAGTTGTGAAAAGAACGCAATGAGCCTGCAAAGTATTATGGGTAAGTTAAGTGAGCAGGCAGTAATTTGGTTACCGGAGTATGATGTTGGAAGATTTGTACCCTTGTATCAATGGCAAATTTGGCCCCTGGACATTCAGCCCCTTCAGTTAAGGCATTAATATAGATTGCAAATTACTGAATAGAAAAGACAGATTTTGTTTTAGGGGAAAGAGACTAAGAAGAATTTTATGCAGACATTGGTAAGTTGAAGCAAGAAATGTAGCATGTAGGTATAGGAAGCCATGAGGAAGGTAAATCGAATTATGGGTGTGGGGATGGAGTACAAAACTGGGGAGGTCCATTACTCCTACAATTAAAAAGAGGCCACACCTCATCAGCCCTGTTGATCTGCCTCTGGGCAGATTGGTGGACAGTTGTGACACCTTGCAAGCCCCTTTCAACATGGTAATTCTCAGCCAGGTCCCAGCAGTCTGAGTTTTCACTATATAAAAATATTGAGACACAAAGAGACCACTGCTTAAGCTGCACATGACATCGTGCTTCCAGATACAGGACACCTGGCACTGCAGGTTAACACCTGTAGAGATGCATTTGTCACACTCTGTGTAGTCCTCGCTGTCTTTGGTTGTATCCCAGAGAATATTGTGCAATACATTTGGATTATTTGGCTGCGTAGAATGGATGGGGTTTCCAGGTAGAGAGGTGTGGGAGTCAGTCTTGCAGCAATGCTAAGGTGTGGCGATGCATCTGAATGTCAAGTATGAATTCTAACTCTTAGAAATCCCAGTCTGGCAAAAGAATAAATCAAGGAAGGTAGTGCACCCGTGGCTGACAAGGGAAATTAGGGATAGTATCAATTCCAAAGAAGAAGCATACAAATTAGCCAGAAAAAGTGGCTCACCTGAGGACTGGGAGAAATTCAGAGTTCAGCAGAGGAGGACAAAGGGTTTAATTAGGAAGGGGAAAAAAGATTATGAGAGAAAACTGGCAGGGATATAAAAACTGACTGTAAAAGCTTTTATAGATATGTGAAAAGAAAAAGATTGGTTAAGACAAATGTAGGTCCCCTACAGACAGAAACAGGTGAATTGATTATGGGGAGCAAGGACATGGCAGACCAATTGAATAATTACTTTGGTTCTGTCTTCACTAAGGAGGACATAAATAATCTTCCAGAAATAGCAAGGGACAGAGGGTCCAGTGAGATGGAGGAACTGAGGGAAATACATGTTAGTAGGGAAGTGGTGTTAGGTAAATTGAAGGGATTAAAGGCAGATAAATCCCCAGGGCCAGATGGTCTGCATCCCAGAGTGCTTAAGGAAATAGCCCAAGAAATAGTGGATGCATTAGTGATAATTTTTCAAAACTCGTTAGATTCTGGACTAGTTCCTGAGGATTGGAGGGTGGCTAATGTAACCCCACTTTTTAAAAAAGGAGGGAGAGAGAAACCGGGGAATTATAGACCGGTTAGCCTAACATCGGTGGTGGGGAAACTGCTGGAGTCAGTTATCAAAGATGTGATAACAGCACATTTGGAAATCAGTGAAATCATCGGACAAAGTCAGTATGGATTTGTGAAAGGAAAATCATGTCTGATGAATCTCATAGAATTTTTTGAGGATGTAACTAGTAGAGTGGATAGGGGAGAACCAGTGGATGTGGTATATTTGGATTTTCAAAAGGCTTTTGACAAGGTCCCACACAGGAGATTAGTGTGCAAACTTAAAGCACACGGTATTGGGGGTAAGGTATTGATGTGGATAGAGAATTGGTTAGCAGACAGGAAGCAAAGAGTGGGAATAAACGGGACCTTTTCAGAATGGCAGGCAGTGACTAGTGGGGTACCACAAGGCTCAGTGCTGGGACCCCAGTTGTTTACAATATATGTTAATAACTTGGATGAGGGAATTAAATGCAACCTCTCCAAGTTTGCAGATGACACGAAGCTGGGCGGCAGTGTTAGCTGTGAGGAGGATGCTAAGAGGATGCAGGGTGACTTGGATAGATTAGGTGAGTGGGCAAATCCATGGCAGATGCAATTTAATGTGGATAAATGTGAAGTTATCCACTTTGGTGGCAAAAACAGGAAAACAGATTATTATCTGAATGGTGGCCGATTAGGAAAAGGGGAGGTGCAATGAGACCTGGGTGTCATTATACACCAGTCATTGAAAGTGGGCATGCAGGTACAGCAGGCGGCGAAAAATGTGAATGGTATGCTGACATTTATAGCAAGAGGATTCGAGTACAGGAGCAGGGAGGTACTACTGCAGTTGTACAAGGCCTTGGTGAGACCACACCTGGAGTATTGTGTGCAGTTTTGGTTCCCTAATCTGAGGAAAGACATCCTTGCCATAGAGGGAGTACAAAGAAGGTTCACCAGATTGATTCCTGGGATGGCAGGACTTTCATATGATGAAAGACTGGATGAACTAGGCTTATACTCGTTGGAATTTAGAAGATTGAGGGGGGATCTGATTGAAACGTATAAAATCATAAAGGGATTGGGCAGGCTAGATGCAGGAAGGTTGTTCCCGATGTTGGGGAAGTCCAGAACGAGGGGTCACAGTTTGAGGATAAAGGGGAAGCCTTTTAGGAACGAGATTAGGAAAAACTTCTTCACACAGAGAGTGGTGAATCTGTGGAATTCTCTGCCACAGGAAACAGTTGAGGCCAGTTCATTGGCTATATTTAAGAGGGAGTTAGATATGGCCCTTGTGGCTACGGGGATCAGGGGGTATGGAGGGAAGGCTGGTACAGGGTTCTGAGTTGGATGATCAGCCACGATCATACTGAATGGCGGTGCAGGCTTGAAGGGCTGAATGGCCTACTTCTGCACCTATTTTCTATGTTTCTATGTTTCTAAATCAGAGCAAGTTAAAAATGGGGAGTAATGAATTGAGTGTTAATTAAGATTAGTAAGTAGTTGGTAGACTAGGGCAGGTAAGGACACATTCACTAATACCAGGTGTCTGAGCAGCTATGGAGGTATATTCACAATCCAAAATCAGAATCAGGTTGTTATCACTGACATATGTCGTGAAATTTGTGAAGTGGAAGCGGTACAGTGCAATATGTAAAAATGACTACATGTTACATTGAGAAATAAATTTTAGAAAAGTAAATAAGTAGTGCAAAAATGAGATAGTATTCATGTATTCTTGGATCATTCAGAAATGTGCTGGTGGAGGGGATGAATGAGTGTGTGTCTTCAGGCTCCTGTACCTCCTCTGTGATGGCAGCAATGAGAAGATGTTTAAAATCTATTGATCCTCAGATCCATAACTTCAGCAAGTCATCATGCAATATTTCTTCCTGCAAATTATCTATTGTTCAGAAAACAAAGGCAGTCAATGCGGCAAAGCTTTTATTTAATAATCAGATGAAACAAACAACAGCAAATTCTTCCAATGGGAGAATTGAATTAAGAACAATAATTATTCAATAAGGTGGTTTAAATCATTTTTGGACACATTCAGCTGTATTGTTCTGAGCTTGAAAGGAGGAGGAATTGCCCCATCATCTCCACTGCAGCATTATCACGTCTCATAGCCTCTGACTTTAGTTATTCCTTATACAAGAATACATTAACACAGGAATGTGAGATAGATCAGCTGGTTGGGTGATGCTGTAACAACAACCTTGTACTCAACATCAGTAAGTCCAAGGAATTGACTGTGGACTTTTGGAAGGGGGAATTGAGAGAACGCAAGCCATCAGGTTAGCAGAGATTCAACACCATTGAAGGTCTATCCTGGGCCCAGCATATGGATATAATTACCAAGAAGGCACGCCAGCAGCTATACTGCACTAGGAGTTTAAGGAGATTTGGTATGTTACCAAAGACTCTAGCAAATTTCCACAGATGTCCTGTGGAAAGCATTCCAACTGGCGCCAATGCACAGGGTCGGAAAAAGCTGCAGCGGGTTGCAAACCCTGCCAGCTCCATCATGGATGTTAGCCACACAAGAATTGAGAACATCCTCAAAGTGCGATGCCTCAACATCATTAAGAACCCCATCGCCCATGGTGGAGATATGCCTCCACCATGAGGTGTAAGGCGTTCCTTCCTTCTGCTAGTGTGCAGGTCACCTTTCGACAAGGTGGAGCACCTGCTTAGCACCCCTTCTCCCCAAATCAAGGTCACATGAAGCCATGGGAGCAGGTAGTGGATGGTCGTATGAGCAGCTGGTACATATCACAAATCCTGGTTACGCGACCACTGACATCAGGGAGGCATTCTCTGCAGAGTATTGACAATGACTGGGGTCACCTGATTTGTAAAGGCGCTGCCCAGAAGAAGCCATGGCAAAACACCTCTGTTAAAAAAATTTGCCAAGAACAACTATGGTTAAGAGAAGGTCATGATTGCCCACGTCGTATGACACTGCACATAACAAATGGACGAATGATCACCCAGGACATGCCTTCTTCTTATTACTATCATCGGAGAGGAGGTACAAGAGTGTAAAGATACACACTCAATGTATTAGGAATAGCTTCTTTGCCCCTACCATTTGAAGGCTGAATAGACAATGAATCAATCTACGAACACTACCTCATTATTTTTGCTCTCTTGTTGTGCTATTATTTAATTTATTTTTTATGTATAATTTTTATTGTAATTTATAGTACTTTCATGTATCACACTGCGCTGCTGCACAAAACAACAAATTTTAAGACATATGTCAGTGATAACAAACCTGATTTTGATTCTCTAGAATCTATACTCTTGTTTTCCCATCTTAGCTTTTTTTAACATTGGGCAAGAAATGCCTATTTCCAGTGGTGTAGCAGAAAAGTAGCATTGGACCTTTTGTTTGGAAGAGTTCAGAGACAGAGGGTAATAACAAATGCAGTTTATCTACAGGAACCTTGCAGACACTCAGATCTCATGATCTGTGTTATGATTATGCTGCAGGACGTCCAGCAGAAACACTAGCAGCAGTGTTGGAAAATAAAGAAATGGTGTGCACGTCTTGTGGTTGTTTCTCACCTGTGGATAGAAGATTGGAAGAGAGAGTAGAAGGTATTTTACATGTAAACTGCCTTTCATCAGACACAGACAATCAATACTGAGAACTTTTGCAGAAATGCCCTTGTCAGGTTTAGAATATATTTAATTATAACAGTTTAATTTTTAAAAATATCAAATGTAATAGTAAAATAAAATTTATTAAAAAAAAACTCCAAGTTAAATCCAGACACAGATGAAATACCTGTTTTTTCTTAGTTTTAATTACTAAGCAGGTTACAATTTTCTTAATTACAGTAGCATCACAGCCACATAGCATCAAATAAGTTTTTCATTACACCTGTGTATACCTGAAGTTGTGCATTGGACAATATACTTGGGTTAGTAAGTTGGTGCCACTTGTGGGCTGCCCCCAGCACATCCTCAGATTTTGTCGGATGTTGACGCAAAACAAACATTTCACTGTATCTTCTGATGCTGCGATGCACTTGTGGAAAAATAAGGCTAATCTCCATCTTTACAGAGCAGAATATTTGTTATTCCTATAGTTTCATACATGATACTGAACCACCATTTACATTATAGATATAAACCACCATTTACATTTTGCTCCTCATTTACATTCTGGAAACGAATTTCTTCTGCCTCATAAATCCTTATTTGACTAAATATTATTTGTTACCATTCATAAGCTATTTAACTTTAATAAAATAAATCTTATCAAAAAAAATTCCAAGTTTTGCTGTCGATAAAATGATGGTTATAGAGTCATAGAGCATAGAAACAAATCCTTCAACCCATCAAGTCCATATCAATGATCTTGTACTTATTGATACAAATCCTATTCCAGAATCAGGTTTAATTTTACTGTCTTACATGACATGAAATTTGTTTTGATGCTGCAGTACAGTGCAAAGGCATAAAGTTATTATAAATTACAACATAAATAGGTAGTGTGAAAAAAAGGAATAATGAGGTTGCGTTCATGGGTTCATGGACCGTTTAGAAATCTGATGGCGGAGGGGAAGAACCTGTTCCTAAATCACTGAGTGTGGTTCTTCATGCTCCTGTACCTTCTCTCTCACAGCAGTAGCACGAAGAGGGCATGCCCCAGATGGTGAGGGTCTTTAATGATGGATGCCTCTTCTTGAGACACCACTTGTTGAAGATGGCCTTGGTGGCAGAGACCGTTGTGCCTGTAATGGAGCTGGATGAGTTTACAACCCTCTGTAGTCTTTTGTGATTCAGTGCATTGGAGCCTCCATCTCAGACTGTGATGCATTGGGCAGAGTGCTCTCCACTGTACATCTAGAGAAATTTGCAAAAGTCTTCAGTGACATATGGAATCTCTTCAAACTCCTAATGAACTGGAGGCTTTGGCATGCGTTCTTCATGATTGTATTAATATGTTGGGCCCAGGACAGATCCTCAGAGGTGTTAACACCCAGGAACTTAAAGCTACTCACCTATTCTACCAATGAGGGCCTTGGCAATCCAATATACTTCTTTAACAGTCCACCACCCCCATTATGCTAAGGCAATGTCTCCCAGGTTCCATCTACACCATGGCTGAAAAAGTTCTTATGCCTTACTGAAACCTACGTCCTTTAGTCTTAGACCTCTCTGCTGTTAAGAAAAATTTCCAATCTATTGTATCTCTGCCCTTCATAATTTAACATAATTTTATTCATTTATGATTGTCACATGCACCAAGGTACGATGAAAAGCTTGTCTTGCATACTGTTCATACAGATCAAAGTGCTCTGCTCTTAGATTCACCCCCTATAAGAAACATACTCTCCACATCCACTCTATATAGCCCTTTCAATATTCTCCAGGTTTCAGTGAGAACCCCCTCATTCTTTTAAATCCAGTGAGTACAGGCCCGGAGCCATCAAACGCTCCTCAGATATTAACACTCTCATTCCTGGAATCATTCTCATGACCTCTCCAATGCTAGCATGCCTTTTCTAATATAAGGGACCCAAAGCTGCTCATAATGCTCCAAGTGTGGTATGACCAATGCCTTATAAATCCTCAGTATTACATCCTCCTCACTATTAGCACATATCTGATTTTCAGGTTCATTGCTTATTAAGCCCATCAACCTTACTGGGACATAGGCCGCCGACTGCAGCTCGCCAGAGTCCTCTGCCCTGAGACTAAGGTTAATGATTCTGCTTTCACCACAGATATACTGCCAACCTACTAATCCTGCTCTCTTCAGATCCAAATAGTCAATGTATAGAATAAACAGTAAAGTTCCCAGCATGAGCGAATTACCGTGTACATCAGTCATTCAGAGTAAAATTCAAAGTTCACAGTAAAATTTATCAGAATACATACACATCACCACATATAACCCTGAGATTCTTTTTTCTGTGGGCATACTCACCAAATCTATAGAACAGTAGCTGTAAACAGGATCAATGAACAACAAACTGTGCTAATGCAAAAATAACTAAACAACAATAAATAACAAGATAGAAAACGCTTAAAGTGAGATCACTGGTTGTGGGAACACAAAAATATAATGAGTGTAGTTACCCTCTTTTGTTCAAGAGCCCAAAGGTTGAAGGGTAGTAACTGTTAATGAACGTGGTGGTGTGAGTCCTGAGGCATTCGTACCTTCTACCTGATGACAGCAGTGAGAAAAGAGCATGGCCTGGCTGGTGAGGATCTTTATGATGAATGCTGCTTTTCTACAACAGCATTTCATGTAGATGTGCTCAATGGTTGGGAAGGCTTTACTCCTGATGTACTGGGCCGAATCTACTACCTTTTGTAGAATTTTCCGCTCAAAGGCATTGGTGTTCCCATACCAGGCCATAATGTGGCCAGTCAATACACTTTCCACCATGCACCTGTAGAAGTTTGTCACAGACTTCTAATGACATAACACCCTCCATTATCACTGTCTCCTATTGCCATGCCAATTTTGGTTCAATTTTCTACCTTTCCCTGGATCCCATGTGCTTTAACATTCTGGACCAGTTTCACATGGGCAACATTGTCAAAGGCCTGCCAGAAATCCACATGGACTACATCACCTGCATGACCCTCATCAATACATTGAATTACCTCTTTGAAAACTTCAATCAAAGTAATCAGACAGAAAAAAACTTGCCAACTATCTGTCATTAATCCCTGCTTTTACAAATGCAGATTAATCCAGACCCTCAGAAATTTTTCCAATAAATTCTCTATCAAGATGATAACTGGTCAAAGTCAAAATATAGATAAACTGTTTATTTGGTCAAAAAACATTTAAAATGATTGGCAAAAGAATCAACGGTCATCTGAAGAACTTTTTTCTTTATGCAGTGTTTTTTTTGACTTGGAACCCACTTCCTTGTTAAAGAAAACTTAATCATTGCTATCTAAAGTAAATAAACATGAAGGAATAGAATTGCATGATTTTGAATCGACTGCATTGAACTCATGAAACGCTGTCAGGACCTCAATGATATCAATGAACTTCTGTTGTCTGGTAATAGTTTTGTCACTCTCAGATGCTATGATTAACCAGATGAAGAAAGGGCACTGCAGGATAAGGAAAAATTCTGGAATGCATCACAGCAAGTTAGACACAATATACAGGACTGTGCAAAAGTCTTAGGCACATATATAAAGCTAGGATGCCTAAGATTTTTGCACAGTACTGTAGTAATTTCGTGTATTGCATTGAACTGCTACCATTAAAAATGAAACAAATTTCATAATATATGTGAGTGATGATTAACATAATTTTGATAAGAGTTTCTATTGTGGACTGAGAGTGGGAAGAGGGCAGGGGGAAGGGAATCATGGTTGGAAAAAGGGGAAAGGAAAGGGGAGGGAGCAGGAAGCACCAAAGAGATATCATGTAATGATCAATAAACCAATTGTTTGGAATCACATGACCTTGCATGGTGTCTCAAGGCTGGGTGTGTCTGCACCCATTTCACCCAACCCCCACCATACCCCTGACATTCCTATGCTGCCACTTGTCTCACATCCCTCCTGCTGAATTTTACCTTCACCATTCCCTTTGAGCCCGCCAGATTTAAAAATTCGCTCTACACTCTACATTGAAAAATACAGTACAGTGAAAATGTCTCAGGCACCCTAGTTATATACGTGTCCCTAAAACTTTTGCACAGTACTGTAAATGTTAAAGATTTTTTCCATTCGAGAGACCAGAGGGAGTATCAGTGTGATATCTTCTTGAATTGGTTTAGGCATTCCTTGGCAATTATTTTCAAAAGACATATTTGGTGGAGGATTATATTGATCACTAAATTGGTTATCCGAAGAAAAATATCATGGATGCTGAAATTCTGAAAGAAAATATGGAAATCCTGTCAGCCATTATACAATAAAAAAAAACAAATATGTTTATATTGCAGGAAAAAATCCATGTGAGGAGGGTTTGGCTGTGGATCACAACAGCTGTTGGGATTGTGATTACAGGAAATACCTAGCTGACCAGGCAGCATCTTCAAATAGAGAAAAACTGTTAAGATGATTGAGCTTTCTTCAGAAATGAATTAGGGTTCCAGCACCTGCAGTTGTTATTTGGATTTCACAAGAAATCCGACATGTCTTATGTTGCATAGAGTACAAAGGAAATTTCTAATAATCGGGTGGAGATCAAGAATAAATAGATGACATCAGTGTTAGTGGTGCCAAAACAAATAATCAGTGCGCAGCAAAAATATTAAAGTGCTTCTGTGTGCTTGCACTTCTTGTTCTGACGCTACTCCTCCTCTCTGAAACATTGCCACTATTTTTGCTTTCTTTTCGCACAACTTATTTAATATATGTGTTTCTTATTGTACTTTATGGTACTTTGCTATGTATTGCACTCTGTTGCTGCCGGAAAACGACACATTTCATGTCAGTGATATTAAACCTGATTCTGATTCAGTTACCTTTCTGTAAGTAATTGGGAAATAAATCTTGTTAGCATCATGTTAAAAAGTTATTTGAAATCTATTTGACCAGGTTCAAAGATGCCAGGCAAGTAAATCCAGATTAGAGATAGTACTGGGATAAATAGAAGGGGTGCAACATAGGACCATAGGATATAGGATCAGAATTAGGCTATTCCGCTCACAGAGTCTGCTCCAACATGGCTGATTTATTATATTATCCCTCTCAACTCCATTCTTTTTTTGCTCCTGGTACTGTGGAAAGAAACACCAGGTTGTGGTGAAGAAGAACAGAACTCGGTGGGTCATGCACAATGTGTGAAGATAGAAGGTTCATGTCATATTGCGTCCAGGCTGGCAATAGGTCCTGATCAGGGTCTGGAACCGAGCCATCGATTTACATCATTCGCCTCCGCAGATGCTGCTCGACCTGCCGAGTTCTTCCAGCATTCTGCGTTTCTTCTGCATTTCAGCATCTGCATTCTTGTCGGTCTTCATACTAAGTTGTCACGGGGAGGAAAGAGAATTGAGTGACATAGTGGTTAGCATAAATGCCTTACAGCACCAGCAATGTGGGTACAATTCCTGCCATTTTCTGCAAGGGGTTTGAATGTTCCTACTGTGACTGCGTGGGTTTTCTCCGGGTACTCTGTTTTTTTTCCCACATTCCAAAGACATATGGGACAACAAGAGGTAGTAAGTCATAGGCATGTTATGTAGACACCGGAAGCACGCAACACTTGTAGACAAATGCATATGTGACAAGTAGAGCTAATACTGACAGGGAAGTTTGGAAATGTAACTTACACTTCAGCTGGAATCCATTTGTCAGAAAACGAAACCAGGTACATAATACAACCGGTAATATATTCCCTGAGATAGCTTCATGGGATTAAGATACAAACAATTTCATTGGGTAAACACTGGAAAGAGTATTCTGGCTCTTCTAACCTTTGTATTCTATTCATATTTGTTGCTTCTTTTCAGAAGGAATGATTAGCATTTGGTTGGGCAGCGTTTTTTGTGGGTGGAACTCTTTTTCATCACAAATATTTAAACAGGGTGGTGAATGAGTGTTCTACTAATCTGGTAGAACAAAGAAAACATTTGTTGTCTGTGCTTCATACACTTACAAAAACACAAACTTTGATTATGAATCTAAACAAAGCTTCTGGATCAAGCTGTGTCATATGTTTCTGAACACTTATTGTTCTGTCGCAATCTGCATAACAGCAGAGTATAATTGGCCATTGGCTTATGTCTACTGTCTTTTCAATAATGGAGAAATATTCAGCTTGGTTAGTGCCATCTATAAAAAATCATGTTTAGTTTCAAAATGTTTTAAATAATTTGTAATCTGTTAAATATCCCGTATGGTTTAAAGGTTGTAGTAAAACTATTCCCTTTGTTCTTTTATGAAAGAAGTGACTGACGATGTTGTAACATTTCAAGATTTACTGTTTCCAATTGAGATCAATGCTCTCTGAGAACATTAATGTTTTACCTTAATGTAGTCCATATTTAATTCGAGTCCAATCATCACTTTTTTTTCCCTTGGGCATTTATTTCACTTACATCTATTGGCTAATATTGCACTTTACCTTTGCAATTTAATTGAGTCAGAGAGAAGTGAAGCTCAGAAACAGACCCTTCACCCTATCTAGTCAATGCCAACACCATTTAGACTCCCATTGACCTGTACTGGGAGCATAGACCTCCATACCCCTACCATCCGTGTACCTATCCAAACATCTCTTAAACTGTGCAATCGAGCTTTTTCTCATTGCTCATTCCACACTCTCATGACCCTCTGAGTGAAGAAGTTTTCCCTCATGTTCCCCTTAAACTTTTAACCTCTCACCCTTAACCTATGACTTCTGGTTGTAGTTCCACCCAACCTCAGTGGAAAAGGTCTGCTTGCATTAGCCCTATCTACAGCCCTCATAATTTTGTATACCTCTGTCAAATTTCCCCTCATTCTTCCTTGTTTTAAGGAATGCAGTCCTAACTCAGATTCCTAGGACACATCATGCGGAAAGATGAACTAGAAAAACTCATACTCTCTGGAAAGATTGAGGGGAGCAAACCTAGAGGAAGACCTCAGCTTATGTACATGACAAGCATAGCCAGGTGGCTACACATCGAGGAAATGGAAGTCATCCAAAAAAGAAGGATAGATCTATATGGAAAACCATGGTCACCAAAGTCCGCATCAGATATGGTACCTAGACAACAGACAGACAGTCCTAACCTATTCAATCTTTCCTTATAACTCAGGTCCTGCAGACCTAGCAACCCAGTAAATTTTCTCTGCACTCTTTCAACTTTGTTTATATTTTTCTTGGAGGTAGGTGACCAAAACTGTACACAATACTGCAAATTAGGACTCACCAACATCTTATACACCTTCAACATAACATCCCATCTTCTGTACTCAGTACATTGATTTATAAAGGCCAATGTGCCAAAAGCTTTCTTTTTTACCCTATCTACCTGTGATGACACTTTCAATGAATTATGGACCTGTATTCCTAGATCTCTTTGTTCTACCACACTCCTTAGTGCCTTACCAGATTTTCATTGAGTAAGATCTACCCTGGCTTGTCTAACCAAAGTGCAAAACTTCACACTTGTCTGCATTAGATTCCATCTGGCATTTTTCAGTCCATTTTTCCAGCTGATGCAGATTCCTATCCAAGCCATGTTTAGCCTTCCTCACTGTCCACTGCACCCTAATCTTGGTGTCAACTGCAAATTTGCTCATCCATTTGATTACATTATTATTCAGATCATTGATATAGATGACAAACAACGAGGAACCCAGCACTGATTCCTGTGGTACACCACGAGTCACAGGGCTCCAATCAGAGAGGCAACCATCCACTACCACTCTCTGGCTTCGCCCACAAATCCAATGTCTTATCCAATTTACTACCTCATCTTGAAAGCTAAGCGACTGAACATTTTTGACCAACCTCCCATGCAGGATCTTGCTGCATGCCATGTAGACAACATCCTCTGCTTTGCCTTCATCCACTTTCCTGGTAACATTCTCAAAAAACTCTGTAAGATGGGTTAGGCATGATCTACTCTGCATGAAGCCATGCTGACTATCCTTAATCAGTCCATGTCTATCCAAGTACTTAACATATGTGGTCCCTTGGAATGCTGTCCAATAACTTTCCCACAACTGATGTCAGATGCACCAGCCTATAATTTCCAGGTTTATGTTTAGAAACTTTTAAACAGTGGAACAGCATTGGCTATCCTTCAATCCTCTGGTACCTTTCTTATCGCTAAGGATGATTTAAATATCTTTTCTAGGGCCCCAATGGTTTCTGCACTTGCTTCCTGTAGGGTCCGCTTGGAACATCTTGTCAGGCCCTGGGGATTTATCCACCCTGATTTGCCTCAGAACAGCAAACATCTCCTCCTCTGTAATCTGTGCAGGGCCCGTGAAGTTGATGCAGCTTTCCCGCACGTCTATAGACTCTGTGTCCGTCTCCTGAGTAAATACAGATGCAAAGCATTTATTTAAGATCTCCACCATCTGTTTTGGCTCCACACATGGATTACCATTCTGGTCTTCCAGAGAATCAATTTTTTTGCTCAACATATTTGTAGAAGCACTTAGGATTCTCCCTCACATTGTTGGTTAGAGCAACCTCATGCCTTCTTTTAGCCATCCGGATTTCTTTCTTAAGTGTTCTCTTGCATTTCTTATACTCCTTAAGCATGTCATTTGTTCTTGCTTGCCTATAATTGCTATGCACCTCCTTTTTTTCTCTTAACTAGGACCCCAATATCTCTTGAAATCAAGGCTTCCTACACTTCTTGTATTTGCCTTGACATGGTGTATTTTTACAGGTATTTTTATAATGCTTAATCAAGATTTCTATGCTTCAACATGTAGAAGTCCTATAGACAGCACTATGGTGGACAGGACTGTTCTTCAACCAATAGTTAAAAGTGCCCAACACAACACTGGCACCAGTCTACTCAGCACGAATGACTTTTATATAAAAAAAAGGCCAGCAATATCATGCAGGATCCCACCCACTCTGCTTATGGGCTGTTTGTCCCGCTCCCATCAGGGAAGAGGCTATGCAGCATGCACGCCTGGACCACTAGACTCAAAATCAGTCACTCCCCCAAACCGTCAGGCTCAACAACTCTTCCATCTTTTAACCAACTCCACCATCTCCCAACACCACAACATCCACATCAGCCACTCCTCTCTACAAGTGCCACTTTATGTACATACAATCAATCAATGTATATAAGCTTATCTTATGTATGTATGGCCACACTCAAACAGTTAGTATTTGTACATTGTGTTTTATAGGATTGCTTTTATATTTGTGGTGTTTCTCCAGAGGAACATCTGGAGAAATTTCTGAAATGCTCATTCGCTGCTGTCGTTACTGCACGGTCTGGAATCTTCCGGAGGGAAGGCCTCAAAATCACTGGCTTTGCCTGCTGTTGGCAACCAAGATTGAGGTCGAATCATTCGGACAGAGATGGCGCTCAGTACTCAGTGTCGGAGAGCTGATTCGGAGGCTTGAATTTTTTGGATGACTCAGACGGATTGTGGTCGGGCATGGCAGGGAGATTTTTCTTCCTTCTCCCGTCTGCGTGAGATGTGGGACATTTGAGAGACTTTGAACTTTTTACTGTGCTCATGGACTTCTTCATCAAGTTATGGTATTGTTGCACTGTTGTAACTATATGTTATAATTATGTGGTTTTGTCAGTTTTTTTCAGTCTTGGTCTGTCCTGTGTTTTGTGATATCACACCAGAGGAAATATTGTATCATTTCTTAATGCATGCATTACTAAATGACAATAAAAGAGGACTGCATGTCTTCATAATCTAATCTAATCTATGCTGTAAGTTTTTTTTAGGCTGCATCAGATACAGAGTAACAATTATTTCATTCTCCTTTACACTCGTACTGAGAAATGACAATAAACAATCTTGAAGGACTCTTTGCAGCTCATGTTCTCAGAATTATCTTTTATTTACAGTTTGAATTACTTTACACCTTAGTTTTTTGTCAGTCAGAATCAGAATTAGATTTAATATCACTGGCATATGTCATGAAATTTCTTGTCTTTGCAGTACAATGCAATATATAATTGAAAAAATGTGAGTTACAGGATGGATATATATATATATATATATATATATATATATAATAGTTAAATTAAATAAGTAGTACAAATAGAAATAAAAAAAGCAGTGAGATGGTGTTCATGGGTTCAATGTCCATTCAGAAATCAGATGTCAGAGGGGAAGAAGCTGTTCCTGAATCATTGAGTGTGTGCCTTCAGGCTTCAGTACTTCTTTCCTGCTGGTAGCAATGAGAACAAGGCACGACCTGGGTGATAGGGGTCCATCATGATGTCCTGGTACTATGAAGGCCAGTGCTCATGATGGAGCTGATTAAGTTTACAGCTCTCTGCAGTTTAGTTCCCCATTTTCTTCCCCCCGCCCCCATACGAGACAGTGATGCAGACAGTTGGAATACCCTCCAAGGTACATCTGTAGAAATTTGCAAGTGTCTTTGGGGACATAGCAAATCTCTGCAAACTCCTAACGAAATATAGCCGCTGTTGTGCCGCTCGTGGCTGCATCAATATGTTGGGTCCATGATAGATCCTTATTATGTTTTTTTCGTAAATTCTATTTTATTTACTTTTCCTGTAAATGTATGCAACACAATGAATCTCAAGGTAACGCGTGAGCAAGGTAACAATGGTAACTATCTACGCTGATAATACATTTCCTTTGAACATCAAACTTTAAGAACTAGTATTTGGAATGAAAGAGACGCAGCGAAGAGACACCTCTTGATCTTTGAGGGATTCAGTCTTTGCTAACAGCTGAGGAGCTGCAATGGAATAGAAGAATGAAGAAGATGAGGACGATATGGAGGAAGAGGAAAAAGAGATCAAGAAAGTAGATGAAGGAAGCAAGCAATCTGAGATGCCCTTTTTCACGCCAAAAGTCTGCTGGCATTGTACTTTCAATGGAATTGTAAAGCCATTCAGATCTCAGTGGCAAAATGAAACTGGGTAGTTGAGTGACCTTTTCCCTACTCTACATCTCCATCAATGCAGTTAGAAAGAAAGAGAAAGAGAGACTGTCACTTCTGGATAGAACAAACAGTTGGGGTTGCTGGTGACTGCATTAAAACATGTGCAGCTAGTCAGAATCCTTGAGCTAGTCATCAAGATGGCTTTCTTTAATTTGGCTTTTCCCTAACCCAGGCCCATAGTATTCAACCTTTCAGTACCACTGGCGATCTCTTTGTAATTGTCCTTTTGTGAACTACAGGATTTGGCTATTGTAAGCTTAATGGCCCCATTCACATTTTGTTTCATGACATTCTGATGTGTCTGAATGGAGTAATGGATGTTCATTTCCAAAGAAGGTAATCAACACCTATTATTTTGCAACACTTGAGTTTGAAGTACTTCTTGGCCATTTTGAAGGCCGTTTATTAAACTAAACATATATTTAACCTAACAATGTAGATTTTTACATTTAGTAGAATTCTTTCCAACCTATCCAAATCATTCAATTAGCAACTGATGTGTCCACTGAAAACAAGCAAACAATTGTTTTCCAGAGGCAAATCAATTGCTAATCTGCTGTGCACAGGTATTTTAGAATTCAAAGAAAACTAAAATCAATTCTATAACCATTTTCTCTAAAAAGAATAGTTATATGCTTAAATTATGCATTCTGTGCAATATTTAAATTGAAGCACAAAGAAAGTCTTTGGTAGTCTCAACATTCAATGACACACCTGTCAAAGGCTCAGAATATTATTAGAAAGTTAGGATAGTTTAGATTTGTTTTAAATCTTCAGTTTTGCAAGCATTGAACAATCAATGAACAAAAGCTTCACCTTAATTAATTTAACCAACATAAGCAAATAAATCAGTAAAGTAACAATCTTAACTGAAGTAAATGGAGGAGCATTTGTACAATTAGTGCCCTTCTTGTGATTTTTCTTGTTAAGTTTGCCATTTAACAAATTTCCTTTTAAAGCAATTATTAATGAGGAATCCAGCGGTTATCTTACACACAGTAATGAGTTTATTTTATTGAATTCTAGGTCTTTCTATCTGAACATAAGGGCAAGATCATAAAATTTAAGACTACATTGAATCCTTTGTAGTTTTTATTACTTGATAAATTGGCGGGGAATGGCAGGAGATTCTGTGAATGAGGACGAGATTCCTGGATGGTATGTTGCCTCCCGGATGCCAGGTTCCAGGATATCTTGGATCGAGTCCTCAGCATTCTTAAGTGGGGGGATGAACAGCCAGAAGTCTTGGTCACTTAGGTGCCAATGATATTGGTAGGATGAGTGATGAGGTTCTGCATAGAGAGTTCAGGGAGTTAGGTGCTAAGTTAAAGAGCAGGACCTCCAGGATTTTGATCTCAGGATTGCTACCTATGCCACATGCTAGTGAGGCTAGAGCTAGGAAGATTATATGGTTTAATACGTGGCTAAGGAGTTGGTGTAGGAAGGAGGCATAAGATTTTTGGACCACTGGGCTCTCTTCCAGGGAAGATGGGACCTGTACAGAAGGGACAGTTTGCATCTGAACAGGAGGGGCACTAATATCCTAGCAGGAAGGTTTGGTAATGCTGCATGGTGGGGTTTAAACTAGAGTTCCAGAGGGATGGGAACCAGAGTGCCAGAGCAGTAGAGAGGTTATGGAGGCAGATGTTGGTAAGACCTCAGACAAGGTTAGACATCAAAAGGCTGATGCGGTGTTAGAAAATCGAAAAGGACGAATACAGGACTGAAGGTGTTGTATGTAGCTGTACGCAGTATATGGCAAAAGGTATATGAATTTGCAGCACAGTTGCACATTGGCAGGTATAATTTTGTAGGCATCACTGAATTATAGCTGAAAGATTATATGTGGGAACTTAAAGTCCAAGGATATACATTATATCGAAAGGATAGGCAGGAAGGCATGAGAGGGGGTGGTGTTCCTCTGTTGGTAAAAAATGAAATTAAATCATTAGAAAGAGGTGGCATAGCACAGACGATGTTGAATCATTGTGGATAGAGCAAAGGAACTGCAAGGGTAAAAAAGACACTGATGGGAGTTGTATACAGACTCCCAAACAGTAGTAAGGATGTGGCCTAGAAATCACAACAGGAGATAGAAAATGCATGCCAAAAGGGCAATGTTACAATAGTCATGGGGGACTTCAATATGCAGGTAGATTGAGAGAATCATGTTGGTGCTGGATTCCAGGAGGGAGAATTTCTTGAGTGCCTGTGAAATGGGTTTTTAGAGCAGCTCATGACTGAGCCCACTGGAGGATCAGCTATTCTGGATTGGGTGTTTGCAATGAACCAGAACTGATCAGAGAGTTTAAGGTGAAAGATCCCCTAGGGGCAAGTGATCATAGTATGATTGAATTCACCCTGAAATTTGAGGAGAAGCTAAAGTCAGATGTATCAGTATTACAGTGGATCATTAAGGATGAGGTCTCAGGGTATCTGGAGGCATATGATAAAATAGACAGTAGTCACCATGGTTTCCTCAAGGGAAAATATTGCCTGACAAATCTGTTGGAATCCACTGGAGAAATAACAAGCAGGATAGACAAAGGAGAATCGGTTGATGTTGCGTACTTGGATTTTCAGAAGGGCTTTGATAAGGTGTCACTCACATGAGGCTGCTTAACAAGCTATGAGCCGATGGTATTACAAGAAAGATTCTAGCATGGATAAAGCAGTGGCTGATTGGCAAGAGGCAAAGAGTGGGAATGGAGGGAGACTTTTCTGGCTGGCTGCTGGTGACTAGTGGTGCTCCACAGGAGTCTGTGTTTGGACCGATTCTTCTTGCATCATATGTCAATGATCTGGATGATAGAATTGATGGCTTTGTTTCAAATTTTGCAGATGATATGAAGGTAGGTGGACAGGCAGGTAGCTCTGAGGAAGTAGAGATACTACAGAAGGACTTAGACAGATTAGGAGAAATGGCAGATGGAATACAGTATTGGTAAGTGTATGATCATGCACTTTGGCAGCAGAAATGAAAGGGTTGACTATTTTCTAAGTGGAGAAATGCAAAAAAAATTGTTGTGCAAAGGGAATTGGGAGCTCTTGAGCCGGATTCCCTAAATGTTAATTTGCAGGTTGTGTCTATGGTGAGGAAGGCAAATTCAATGTTAACATTCATTTCAAGATGACTAAAATATAAAAGCAAGGATGTAATGCTGAAACTTTAAAGAGCGCTGGTGAGTTCTCACTTAGAGTATTGTGAGCAGGTTGGGGTCCCTTATCTGAGAAAGGATGTACTGAAACTAGAGATGGTTCAAAAGAGGGTCACAAAGATGATCCCAGGATTGAATGGCTTGTCACATGAAGAGTGTTTGATGACTTTGGGTCTGTATTCACTAGATTTCAGAAGAATGAGGGGTGACCTCATTGAAACCTACCGAATGGTGAAAGGCCTTGATAGAGTGAATGTGGAGAAGGTTTCCAATGTTGGGAGATTCTAAGACCATAGGACACAGCCTCAGAACAGAGGGGTGTCCTTTTAGAACGGAGATGAGGAGGAATTTCTTTAGCCAGAGAGTGGTGAATCTGTTGAATTTGTTGCCACAGGCAGCTGTGGAGGACAAGTTTTTATGTATATTTAAGGCAGAGGTAGATAGATTCTTGATTGGTCAGGGCATGAAGGGATACAGGGGGAAAGCAGGAATTGGGGCTGAGAGGGAAATTCGATCACCCATGATGAAATGGGGGAGCAGTCACAATGGACCAAATGGCCTAATTCTGCCTATGGTCTTATGGTCTTGTTGTTATCTAAATAAGAGGTACAATACATTATGAAGAAGAATACATTGACTGAAGCTTAAATGTATCCTTTTTAACCATAGTAGGGTCATTCTATAGCCCAGTCTATAGACAGTATAATATACAGGACATTTCCATTGTTAGCCAATTTCTCAGAATTGGACCCAAGCAACATTTGTGTTGCCATGTCAGTAAAAGGTTCCATGCAGCAAATAAACAAGAAATGGCAGAGGGCTCAATCTTGTTTTACTCCAGCGTTGATGGGGAAGCTATCTGTTTCCCACCCATTGATTTTAACTGCACTGCATATGACCACGTAAAGCAGTCAAATCTAGTACCTACAATCTCTCCAAAAGCACATCACATATGTGTGCAATATCCCGTGGAAGACATTTTCCTGTTTCAAGCTGACCAGTCAGGTGCTCATCCCTCTTAAAGGCAAAGGTCTCCATACGCAGTGTAAGGCTGTTAAAGATTTTCCTACCAGGAATGGAATAGCTTTGGTCGAGGTGGATTACCTGTCTTAGAGCAGACTTGATCAAAGATTGATAATGTTCTTGGGAACAAAGAGTTAGCTGGATCTTCTCACTGCTTCTGCTTGTAGATGAGGTTAATGATGCCCTTCTGCATGGACTCTGACATGATGCCAGCACAAAGCATGGCAATGTGCACTTCCAGCAGGCCCAGGCCCAACTATCCCACGGAGCTAAGTACAACTCAGCCAGAAAGCTATTACTTCTAGGAGTTTAATTAGTGTCAAAGGAACAGATGGAGACATCAGCTCCTTCAGAATCAGTGATTGATCCAGAATCTCCTGCTTGCTGTTTTTTTTAGACTGCTGTGATAGAGGACAGGAAATTCAGGGAGACTTTGTTCTTGGTGACCTTGCTGTTATGCAGACCAACAGAGAAGGATCTACAGATCCTTGGTTTGAGCATCTGTGAGAAAGTTACCAAGCTAGCCAAGGTTGTGGGTCACAGAGCTCCCCAGTGAACCTTTTGTCTGAAGGAGCATTAGCAAGTTTCATCCTGTCTCATGAGGCAGACTCTGGATCAGAAGATAATTTTGGACAATTTTGGGCAAGGAGTGATGATTGTTGACTCTTCACCTCTTAGAGTTCTTTCCTCAAATCTACCTTCCTTGATGGCAGAAGGAGAAGTTGCTGCAAGTCTGTTTGTTGGCTCAATTCTCTCTGCCTAGCATTCTGAGAAATGTTGAGGATGAAGCACCTCTTGATATTCTCTTTGGTTGTTTCCCATTAGTGCACTGAAGAGCTAAAGGGTGGGGGGACTCAAAGTCTTCCAACTCACATAGTCTCACTTCAGCTCCTTGATATTCACTTGGGTCAGCACATCCTCCTGATTGATGGACAGGAGGTCAGAAGGAGGCAGTAGAGAGGAAGTTCATCTAAGAAGAGACAGAGATGTCCAGTAGTGACCATGTTGATCATTGCTGTGCTCTGCTCATTGGGTTGCTGAAGGGATTGTACTAATTTGCATCTTTAGCTGTTTCCATAAGAAGTCTAGAGGTGTCAACCAAGCTACTGTTGGTATATCTGGATCATCCAGCTGCAGTTGAAGTTTCTGGCTAGGATAGCCAGCCATGAGATGACCAGCAGTGATGGGAGCTCTGGGGAACAGTTGGCTGCTTACTCTGTATGGGCGAGGTGTACACATTGATTAGCTGGAGCAGAATGTTACGGTATTGGAGTCACAAACAAGAGAAATTCTGCAGGTGCTGGAAATCCAGGCAACACACACAAAATGCAGGAGGAACTCAGCGGGCCAGGCAGCATCTATGGAAAAAGTAAACAATCGACATTTTGAGCTGAGACCCTTCATCAGAACTGGGGAGAAAAGATGAGAAGTTAGAATAAGAAAGAGGGGGGAGGAAGAAATACAAGGTAGTACATCATGTGAAATCAGGAGAAAGAGATGGGTGAAATAAAGAGCTGGGAAGTCAATTGGTGAAAGAGATAAAGGGCTATGGAAGGGTAATCTGATAGGAGAGAACAGAAGGCTATGGAAGAAAGGGAAAAGGGGAAGTGATGGGCAGGTAAGGAGATAAGGTGAAAGAGGAAATGAGAATGGGGAATGGTGATGGGGTGGGGTGGCAATTACCAGAAGTTCAAAAAAATCAGTGGTCATGCCACCAGGTTGGAGGCTACCCAGATGGAATATATTGCTCCTCCAACGTGAGTGTGGCCTCATTGCGGCAGTAGAGGAGGCCATGGACTGATACGGCCTTTCCTTTCTTCCATGTCCTTCTGTCCTCTCCTATCAGATTCCCACTTCCCCAGCTCTTTAACTCCTTCACCAGTAGACATCCCAGCTCTTTACTTCACGCCTCCCCCCTTCCGATTTCACCTATCACCTACTACCTTGTATTTCTTCCTCTCCTCCTGCCACCTTCATACTCTGACTTCTCCTCCTTTTTTCTCCACTCCTGATGAAGGGTCTCAGCCTGAAACATTGACTGTTTACTCTTTTCCATAGATGCTGCCTGGCTTGCTGAGTTCCTCCAGCATCTTGTGTGTGTTGTTGCTATAGCACCGGTATTGCTTTACTATTGTCACATGCAGCAAGATGCAGTGGAAAGCTTGTCGAGCATAATTTTTCATACAGATCAAATTATTACACAGTGCACTGAGGTAGTCCAAGGCAAATCAATAACAATGCAGAATAAAGTGTAAAACCTACAGAGAAAATGCAGTGCAGGTAAATGAGAAAGTGTAAGATCGTAATGAGGTAGATTGTGAGGTTAAGAATCCATCTTATTACACAGCTTATATCCTGCTCTTATCTATTCAAGAATCTGTTAACAGTAGAATAGAAACTGATCTTGAGCCTGATGATACATGCTTTTAGGCTTTTGTACCTTCTGTCCAATCAGAGTGGAGAGAACAGAGAATAAATTACATCTGTCTCAAGCAGGGACTTACACTATCTTTTTGACTTTGGTGGTGGAAATCCCTTTCAGCCGTACAGATGAATTGTGTGACAGCCTTTGTGGTCACCTCCAATGGCTGTGGAAGTGCGGCAGTCCACACTCCTGTAGAAAAGTTGACCCAGCGCAGACTAGGAGATCGTTTCGCTGAACACCTATGCTGTGTCCGCCCGAGAAAGCAGGATCTCCTAGTGGCCACACATTTTAATTCCACATCCCATTCCCATTCTGATATGTCTATCCACAGCCTCCTCTACCGTAAAGATGAAGCCACACTCAGGTTGGAGGAACAACACCTTATATTCCATCTGGGTAGCCTCCAACCTGATGGCATGAACATTGACTTCTCTAACTTCCGCTAATGCCCCACCTCCCTCTCGTACCCCATCCGTTATTTATTTATATACACACATTCTTTTTCTCTCTCTCCTTTTTCTCCCTCTGTCCCTCTCACTGTACCCCTTGCCCATCCTCTGGGCTTTTTCCCCCCTCCCCCTTTTCCTTCTCCCTGGACCTCCTGTCCCATGATCCTCTCATATCCCTTGTGCCAATTAACTGTCCAGCTCTTGGCTCCATCCCTCCCCCTCCTGTCTTCTCCTGTCATTTTGGATCTCCCCCTCCCCCTCCCACTTTCAAATCTCTTACTAGCTCTTCTTTCAGTTAGTCCTGACAAAGGGTCTCGACCCGAAATCTCTTCCTAGAGATGCTGCCTGGCCTGCTGCGTTCACCAGCAACTTTTATGTGTGTTGTAGAAAAGTTAAGTCTGTCTTGCTTTTCACCAGGTAATCCAAGGTGGCCACTAATCACGCAGTGCTTTTTACAATACACTCATCTAGTAATGCAAATTTTACATCTATAGTTTAGATGTTTTTCAATTCAGACAGTCAACTATCAATCATCCTGAGTCATATTCACATGCCTAGAGGTTTTATGAACTTTTGCACTATTTTCAGACGTGGGAAATGAGGGTAGTATCTCC
The DNA here is from genome assembly GCF_963921235.1 of Mobula hypostoma. Classification (NCBI taxonomy): domain Eukaryota; kingdom Metazoa; phylum Chordata; class Chondrichthyes; order Myliobatiformes; family Myliobatidae; genus Mobula; species Mobula hypostoma. The sequence goes on from NC_086113.1 coordinate 16,954,067, forward strand.
CAGAGTCGGCTTCCTTTGCAGTGAAGCTGGAGAGAGATCAGTCAGCATTCCTGTTATAAGATGAGTAACAATGCCAGGCGTGTAAGACCACTCACATCCAAGCCTCCATGCGCGTGGTTGATATTACCATCTTTAGATCCATGGGCTGGTTTGCAGATTAATCAGCATCTGCGACCAGTTTTGGTTGTCATTTGGGTTGCGAGTGAACTGTAGGGAGAGTGAGGCTATGTTCTTCGGCAATTAGCCCAACTAGTCTTCTATCCCTTTCACCATCAGCTCTGACTACCTAAAGGTGCCAAGGATCTAGCTGGGAGGAGCAGCAAGCTTAAACAAAATGGGGAATGTGCAAATGGAATCTCTGTCAATGACTATTAAGAACCTGGTCATTGGAAGTGAAATGTGCTTTGTGCTACTATACTTAGTGCAGGATTGGCTCATTCCCCTTTCCTCCACCTTAGAGGTCATTGAGCCATTTTCTGGTTCGTCTGGGATCCAAGGTAGAACAAGTCCAATGAGACACAGTGTACAAGTCCCTGTACCATGGGGGTAAAAAGCTACATCACCCCAATCCTGGTGTGTGGCTGCATCAGGCTGTGCTCGCCACATTGCTGTACAACATTCCAGTCAGCTGGACATTGCTGCACTATCTGCTTCATGGAAACCTTCTTTCAGAGGAACACTTTGGATCACATCCATCGGGTAGTGGTCAGCCCAGGCACTGCAGGCCAAAGACACCATGAATCCTGTGGTATGGTTCTGTGGTATGTCAGAATGCATCTAGTTAGCTAGTCTATCATGGACAAAATCCACGCCGCCATCTCCAAGGAGTGGTGACTCAAGAAGTTGGCATCCATTATTAAAGACCCATATCATCTGCGACATAAACAAAAGGAATTCTGCAGATGCTGGAAATTCAAGCAACATACATCAAAGTTGCTGGTGAACGCAGCAGGCCAAGCAGCATCTATAGGAAGAGGCGCAGTCGACGTTTCAGGCCGAGACCCTTCGTCAGGAAGGGTCTCGGCCTGAAACGTCGACTGCGCCTCTTCCTATAAATGCTGCTTGGCCTGCTGCGTTCACCAGCAACTTTGATGTATGTTGTCATCTGCGACATACCCTCTTTGCATTACAGCCATCAGGGAGGAGGTACAGTAAACATAGAAACACAGAGAATTTACAGCATAATACAGGCCCTTCGGCCCAAAAAGCTGTGCCGAACATGTCCTTACCTTAGAAATTACCTAGGGTTACCCATAGACCTCTGTTTTTCTAAGCTCCATGTACCTATCCAGGAGTCTCTTAAAAGACCCTATCGTATCCGCCTCCACCACCGTCGCCGGCAGCCCATTCCACACACTCACCATTCTCTGTGTGAAAAACTTACCCCTGGCATCTCCTCTGTACCTACTTCCAGGCACCTTAAAACTGTGCCCTCTCGTACTAGCCATTTCAGCCCTGGGAAAAAGCCTCTGACTATCCACACAATCAATGCTTTCCATCATCTTACACACCTCTATCAGGTCACCTCTCATCCTCCGTCGCTCCAAGGAGAAAAGGCCAAGTTCGCTCAACCTATTCTCATAACGCATGCTCCCCAATCCAGGCAACATTGCCTCGACACCCACTCTCAACACCTTAAGATCAACTTCTTCTCCTCCACCACCAGATTTCCGAACAGTCCATGACGCCATGTTGTTTGTTTTTTTGAAAATTAATTTACTTTTGAACTTACAGTAATTTTGATGTCTTGTACTGTACTGCTACTGCAAAACAACAAATTTAATGAAATGCATCAGTGATACTGAACCAGATTCTGATTCTGATTCACCAAGATCTGGTCTGGCTGAAGTGGGGGAGGCCATCCCTGTCAGATCCTTGCTGCACCATAGAAACCATTTCCTCAGTACAGGCTGCCCCTAAGATTTGCATTGAGAATGGGATGCTTGTTCACCTCTGTATAGGGTCCGGTGAAGGAAGCAAGGTATCTTGAATTGATTTATTGCAAGGGTTGCCTGTCAGGAGTTTGTATGTTTTCCCTGTGAGCACATGGGTTTCCTCCAGGTGCTCTGGCTTCCTCCCACTGTCCGAAGATGTACCAGTTGGTAGGGTAATTGGTCATTGTAAGTAGTCCCATGGTTTGGCTAGGAACAAAATAAGAGGGATGCTAGGCGGCATGGCTTGAAGGGCCTATTCCATGCTGTATGCCAACAAATAAATAAATAAATCTCATACTTATGGGCTGATCCTAGGAATGCACACTGTGACAGACAACAAATGCTACTGGAACATTATCAACTCAATGAAAGATGTTCGTCAGTCTGCTTGACACTCCATAATTCTCAGTTTAGGTGTGTTTGTCTTGATTTCCATTCATCCTTCTGGCACCAGTATGACCCTGGCCAAGGTAAAACCTTTTGGTCTTCTAGCGCAACGAGATGCTGCCAACTGGCTCATTCCAGGCTGCAGGAAGCTATACTGAGAAATGCATTGAAGCTTAGGGCAGTCAATGCCAATGCATTGTGCAGGATGACTGCAGTCCAGGGACCTTCTGCCACTAGACACTAGAGGGGCTAAGTCCGGGGTAGAAGCCCCCCAAAACTCTTGAAATATGCATCATCCTAAGTGGCAACATGAGGCGTCAACGGTGCCCTGTATACAAATGTGCAAACACACCAGTGTATCGAACCACTTACACTGAATGCTATAGACAGAGTGATACTACCAATGTAAGCAGAGGCATGCACTTATTTATTATGATTATATGTATTTTATAAAATGTATTTTTTAAAAGAGGTCAGCTTTATTTGTCACATGGCATCAAAACATCAGAACACACAGTGAAACGAATTGTTTTGCATCAACAACCAACACAGTCTGAGGAGCCCACAAGTATTTCCACCCTTCCAGCGCCAATATTGCATGCCCACTGACACTAACATAAGTCTTTGGACTATGGAAGAAAACTAGAGCACCCAGAGGAAGCCAACATAATCATGGGGAGAATGTTCAAATTCCTTACAGACGGCAGTGGGTATTGAACCCTGATCAGTCATCACAAGCACTGTAAATTGAATGTGCTAACTGCTAATCCTACTGTGCTCTCCTGCTTTTTATGAAAAGAGTTATTTTTTAACTAAACGTATGTTGTTCAAAGGTTCAATTTAATGTCAGAGAAATGTATACAATATACATCCTGAAATGCTTTTTCTTCACAAACATCCACAAAAACAGAGAAGTGCCCCAAAGAATGAACGACAGTTAAACGTGAGAACCCTGAAGTATCTCCCCCCAGCTTTCCCCTCCCACACACAAGCAGCGGTGAGCAACAATCCACCCTCCCCCCACCGGCAAAACAAATTGCACCCACTACCGAGCACAAGCGTGAGCTAAGCGATGGCAAAGACACAGACCTTGCAGTTACCCCGAAGTCTATCGCAATTCATCTGGCATTTGGCAACCCACAGGTTCTCTCTCTCCCTAATAAAGGAGAGGGAGGTGTCCCCCATTTTCATAGCTAGCAGAATACATAATAAAAACCTGCTGGTTTACGATGTTAAAACGTCCGTTTCGTCGCTTTTTACGAGCTCTGTGCCCGAAGATCACAAAGATCTCAGGTCTTCGGGCTCACAGCAAAAGATTGTCCGGTCTCCCCGATGACACACGAGTCTCCTGTCATGACACCAACCCTCGATCTGCCCGTCTGCAGAGCCCTGAGATCTTAGGCTTCCAAACACTAGCCACCTCTCAGGCCTACCCTTTGGCGTGCCGAACAATGGCCGGTCCTGAAACCCCGAGAATGGGTCCCCATTCCCGAAGTTAGCGTATAACTCCAAGTTAGGGTCTTCAAAAGAACCCTGAAAGGGAAAAATAAGGATATAAAAGATGGAAATAGAGCTGCTTCTGAAGATGCAAGAAAAGGAGTCGCCGTTTAGCACCATCTTAACTCCGCCTCTGTCTCATGATTTCAGTATAGAGGAGTGCACTTTGAAGTCTGTATCGTGGTATGCCAGACCTGCTTATCTGTGTCCCTGAAATAGGACAGTTCCCTTTTGCCTTAATAGTAACAGTGAGGGCAATGTGCTCGAGCCCTTGACCCTCTTCTTTCAGATACCACCTGCTCTTTGAGCTCCTTCTACCTCCCATTCCGCTTAAAGATCTATGTTCTCTGTATTATTTATTTACTGACTGTATTTATTAATTATTATTTGTTTTTCAATCTTTTTATTAGTTTCATAATAATAAACATAGCATAGTATTGATACAAAGTTATTGGGAATATATTGTTGTAATTGACATATTTAAATATAAGCCCAGTTGACACTTAAATGTTAAAACTCCCAATCATACAGGATACAGATGAACAATATAAAACAAAGAAAAACATGTTAAAAAAAATCATGATAAAGGAAAAAAAATAAAAATATAAGTCCCCCCCCAAAAAAACCTAAACAGTGTTAATCAACTAAACTGAAAAAAAGACATGGGCTGTTATGTAACATCATAAAAAAAGGAACCATTAGTGTCGTTGACTCCATTCCTCTCAACAAATATTACAAAGAGATAGAATAAGTTTGGAAAAGGTCAAATTACATCATATGAAAATGTTGAATAAATGGCCTCCAAGTCTTTTCGAATTTAATACAGGGATCATAGAACATAGAACATAGAATAGTACAGCACAGTACAGGCCCTTCGGCCCACAATGTTGTGCCGACCCTCAAACCCTGCCTCCCATATAAGCCCCCACCTTAGATTCCTCCATATACCTGTCTAGTAGTCTCTTAAACTTCACTAGTGTATCTGCCTCCACCACTGACTCAGGCAGTGCATTCCACGCACCAACCACTCTCTGAGTAAAAAACCTTCCTCTAATATCCCCCTTGAACTTCCCACCCCTTACCTTAAAGCCATGTCCTCTTGTATTGAGCAGTGGTGCCCTGTGGAAGAGGCGCTGGCTAAACAACACTTCTAATTTTTTCCAAATTTAAACACAGCATAGTTTGAGAGATCCAATGAAATGTAGTGGGAGGATTAATCTCGTTCCAATTCAGCAAAATGGATCTTCTAGCCATTAATTTAAGAAGTGCAGTCATCCGACAAGCTGAAGAAGTTAAATGACTTGGTTCCATCATTGGTAACCCAAAAATGGCAGTAATTGGGTGAGGTTGTAAATCAATATTTGAAACAGTTGAGATAATATCAAAAATATCTTTCCAATATTTTTCAACAAAGCATATGACCAAAACATATGAGTTAAAGAAGCTATCTCAGAGTGACATCTATCACATATAGGATTTATATAAGAATAATAATGAGATAATTTATCTTTAGACATATGAGCCCTTGCACTACTTTAAACTGTATCAACGCTTGTTTAGCACATATAGAGGATGAGTTAACTAATTGAGGAATTTTTTCCCATTTTTCAATCGGTACAATAATCTTAAGCATTTATTAATTATTACTATTATTTGTTTTTGTGTGTTTACACAGTTTATCTTTTTTTCACATTGATTGTTTATCAGACTTTGTGTGCTGTTTTCCATTGGTTCCATTGTGTTCTTTGTTCTACTGTGAATGTGTGGAAGAAAATAAATCTCAGGTTAGTATATGGTGAAATATACGTACTTCGATAATAAAGTTGCTTTGAACTTTGAACTTTGGAAGGAAATAGACCATTGTGGGCTAGCAACACTGGTTGGTTAAATTTTAAAGGTCAAGAAACAACTCTAAATTCAGTTAAACTGTCCTGGTCTCCAAATACGAATGCTACATGACCAACTGTCCTTCCAACGAATCAGTGAAGAGGCAGCAAGGAACTGATGAATTGCTAATTCTTTTGAATCATGCAGCTGGTCCAGTGGGTGGGATGGGGTGGGGTGATTGATGGGAGGGAGCGTTCTCCTGATACAAAACGCAACCTTTTAAAAGCATTGTTAACACATAACTGAGACTGTTTGCAATGTTCATATCAAACCATCATTCCATTCTGATTGATGTCAGACCAGTTACACTCTGAATGGATGTGGGTGTCCTCTGTCAGTTACAGGAGCTTCAGTTTATCGGGTATAAAAATGCATAAGAGCAGCAGCTGTAAGATTCCAGTCACACAGCCAATCACCCTGCAGGTATCACAGAACCCAATTTGAATGAATGTCAGGGTTGTTTATGGTGACATATATGTATTTTGATAATGAATTTACTTTGAACTTTGTGTTTTAGAGCACTACATCCAAAATTGTACTATGGATTAACTCTGTGACATAATTTCCGATGTAGCTGACCTGAATTCCTCACCAAAGGGTTTTGGTTTCAAATCTGCTGCAAAGTTATTTGTCAACCCATTGAGGAGCAGGCTTGAATCTATTAAACTGTCAGACTTCATTGACACACCCTTGCTAGGAGGAACAGATCTGTCCCTTCCTTCTTCTAGTTGCAGTTGGTCAGAGTATTTGCACGCAGGGAGCGAGAAATTCTTCCTGATCCTTTTAAAATACCCACTGCCTGATATTCACCTGGAAGGAGATGCTTAAGTCAGTACTCTAAGTTAATTTATTTTGGACAGTTTGTAATTAAACAAGGAAAGTATGAAGCATGCCAGCAAAATAGTAGTTAGCGCATCGTTTACAGTGTTAGCAATCACCCGGTTAAATTTCCACTGTTGTCTGTAAGGAGTTTGTACGAAAGTGTGGGCATCTTTCTGGTTTGCTAGATTCCTCCCACATTCCAAATTAGGTCAGGGTTAGTGAGTTGTGGGCATCCTATTTTAGTGCCAGTAGCATGGCGACACTGGTGGGCTGCCCAGCAAATCCTCACTGACTTGATTTGACCCAAAACCACACATTTCACTGCATGTTTCGATGTTCATGTGACAATTGAAGCTAATTTTTAAATGTTATAAAGCCTTGCATTATCATAGAATCATCTCAAATTACAGTCTCTGTCAATGCTAATATGATTAATAACAGAAATAAGGAGTTTCAAAGCACCCAGGACATGTCAAGGCAGCTAGAACACAGCTCTCAAAGTACAACCTCACTAAGTAAAATATTGTCACTGTTATCTTGTTTGTTTGGCTGTAAAATGTGATGCAGACTTCCAAAGAGAAAGGATTTTCAGTAAATCCAGAAATAGTTGAAGGACCCTTGATTGGTTCTGAAGAGACATGTTGTAAAAGTGACAATAATGCAAGGTTTGAGTGTGACTGTAATCCTGGTGTGAGTGCAAAGTGACATGTTCAGAAAGGCTTGTTCAAGCAGTGAACAGCTGCAATAAGTCACTGCAAATCTCATCCACGGAGCCAAAATTGGGTAATTTACACAGTAGTTTGTGATCCTCAAACAGTGAGCAACGCTCCGCATTATTCATGCCTCAACGTGGGGCCCTGGACTCCTAGGTGCAGTGTCCAAGCTGCCTGTTTGTTCTGTGGCTGAGACTGCCTGTTTGAAAACTGCTAAGCAGCAACAGAGGCCTACAGATCTTGGCGAATGTGTCACCCCCAAAGCCTAATCTCCTTAGAGGACTTGGATAAAATAAGTATCTATTACAGAATCAACCTTTATCCCTGCCCCCTTTTGAGCTCTGCCACTCCAAGAGCTGAAACTGAGACAATTGCATCACTCTGGACTTAATCAGGTATTAGGAGCTAATGCTGCAAGAGGAGCAGCTAATCTCCATATTTACTCCATCTGTGCTGCTGGACCTGACTCATTGGGTCTTGGCAGATCAAAGGGTCCTAGTAAAAATCAGATTAGAAGCAAAGCAAAAAGGGGAGGAACAGGGGTGCAGGAGCCAGAATGCACTGAACTCCTCATGAAAAGTCTTGTATGTGTTTAAGTTCTTATCGTTTAATCCTATGGAAGCTCACTGCATGGATGTCAGACTTTAAAAGAGCTGCTGAAGATTTGCTGATGCCATTCTAAATTCTGTTCTTGTGAACATTTTCCTTCAACTTAAAAATATATATTTTTTAAATGTTGGTTTATTCAGTCATGGTGGGATATTAAAGTATTGGAGTAGAAGGCATGTGAAGATGACACTGTTCAGGTATTTTTTAATTCTTGGAAAGAATTAAAAATCTGCTCCAGCATTAAAATCCATTAAGAAGCCCGAGTTTTATCAGCATGGTTGACAGTTATGTAGGCTAGGGTTTCCCAACGTTTTTTATACATGTACAATGGACCGAGGGGTCTGCGGACTCCTGGTTGGGAACCGCTGAGTGGACAGAGCTCAGAACCTGACTTAAATGGATAATCAAGGCTGGGTCAGTCACTGAAGGCGATGCCATCCATATAATAGAATGTTCAGTACTGTGCAAAAGTCTTAGGCACATATAAGTAGCTAGGGTGCCTAACACTTTTGCTCAGTTCTATAGTAATTTTATGTATTGCATTATACTGCTGCTGCAAAAATAAGCAAAATTCATAACATATATGAACGATGATAAAACTGAGTCTGTAGTCTGGACTGAGAGTGGGAAAGGGGCAGTGAGAGGGGATTTATGGTTGGGTAAAGGGGAAGGCAGAGGGGAGGGAGTGGGAAGCACCAGAGGGGTGTTCTGTAATGATCAATAGAATCAAATGTCCTTGCCTGGTGTCTCAGGGCTGGGTGCGTCTGTACCCCCTGCCCCCGGCACACCTTCTCTGCCAGCTGTCCAACACCTCCCCCCGCCCCCCTTGGTGTTCCATCCTCACATTCCCAACATTCGTTGCTCCTGTCATAATTACAAGCTCGTTCTCCGCCCCACATTTACTGTGCAAAAGACTTAGCCCCTCTAGCTATATATATGCACTTGAGACTGTTGCACAGAATGATGCAGCTGAGGTCTTGTTCCGTGGTCATTAAAAAAACAAAGCCATAGTTTGAAGGAAAACAGGTTAACTGACAAAATTTCCTTCCTAAACTCCTCTAGAATTACTTGAAGATACTAAGCGGCCAAGCTTGGCTCATACATTACTATTACTCCCACTCCCAGATTGAGCAGATCTTGTTGTGGCAATGTAATTCCCAATGTGGGATCAGCAAGACTAGACAGTTGTAAATCCCACTGAAATGCTTAAACACCCAGTTAAGTTACATCACCAGGTTATCTGGATGCCAAAACTGTCAAACAATTGGAATGATTATGAATGTCTCTTGACATCACAAATAGACAAAACACATTCAGATACAAAAATAATTTTAAGAAGTTGACTATAAAATTAAAGCATGAAAACTCACTCGTTAAAACACTTAATCCTTCTCCAAGACTAAGCACTGGTAACTGCAAGTAGTTCATGCTCAGCCATGAAGAATCCAATGTTAGAAAGTAGTAACAAGACCAATAACTATTAGTGTGTAGAATTTTGGAACTTCTGACTACATGCACATTTGTGTGTGCCTTGCATTTCTCCACAGTTACAACAGAGAATGCCAGCAGTTCTGTAGAAAATTGTTCGCATTTTTGGCAGAAAATTTTGCAACACAAGAGCTGCAGATTTTAATAGATTTTAATTTTGTTATTTTAAAATTTGTTAATTTTAAACAGCAGATTCTAATACAATCAGCTATAAGAGAGAAAACAATCATGAATTTATTGGTCATTTGTAACATGCATTGTGGCGTAAAATGAATGTAATATTTTCCTACATAGAAGTTGTTAACACTCACAAAAGAAAACTCTCCATATTTAACAACATCTCTCACTTATGAAGCACATTTACAAGATGATTGCTTATATAAACCTATCTGTCACAAGCAGGACTTCCTGATAACCAAATATTTTAGTTCCCATTCCCATTCCAAAGTGTTGATCCATGGCATCCCCTTGTGCCATGATGAGACCACCATCAGGGTAGAGGAGCAACACCTTATATTCCATCTGGGTACCCTCCAACCTGATGGGATGAATATCGATTTCTCTTACCAGTGGACAAAACTGTCCCCCACCCCCCACTTCCTCTATTTCCCACTCTGACCCTTTACTTCTTCTCACCTGCCTATTACTTCCCTGTGGGTCCCCTCCTCTTTCCCTTTCTCCTATTATCCACTCTCCTCTCCTATTAGATTCTTTCTTCTCCAGCCCTTGACCTTTCCAACCCGCCTGGCTTCACGTATCATTTTTCAGCTAGCCTCTTTCCCTTCCCCCCCCCCCCCAATCTTTTAATTCAGACATTCACCCACTTCCTTCTCAGTCCTGAAGAAAGGTCTCGGCCCAAAACATTGACTATTTTCTCTTTTCCACAGATGCTGCCTGACCTGCTGAGTTCCTCCAGCGTTTTGTGTGTGTTGCTTTGGATTTCCAGCATCTGCAGATTTTTCGCTGTTTGTTATATAAACCAGTATTGTTTTCCCAGATAACTGCTCAGTACATCAAACATCGCAGACAATAACACAGAAAATCTAGTAATGATTGTAGTGTAACTGTAAAGAGGAGTTTGAGAGATGAATCAAATCGCTAGTTTATCTGTTGAGTTACTCCATGGTTAACAAAACAACTGACCTCTCAGTGTTTCCATGTAGGAAATGAACCATGCATAATTTAGATCATTTACATTATTGTGGAAGTCATTTGATTCAGTTATAAATCTGTTCTGACATCAAGACAATTAAAAGGTGTAAAAGTACAGTGAAATGGTGTGTTAAATAAGAATGGCCAGATAAATGGAATAGGAACTGGGAAGAGAGAGGAGGACAATAAAACGCGATTATGGTGAAGCTGGAAATAGACATTTATTCAAGATTCAAGACTATTTATTGTCATTCTTCAGTACACGAGTGTAAAGGAGACAAAATGATTGTTACTCTGGATCCGATGCTGTATGATAAAACACAATAAGCATAAAGGACACAATTTTTAAAAACAAAAACAAAGCACAGTAAGTATAAATATAAAAGCAATCCTATAAAACACAATGTTGAAGCTTTGGCTGACTGAAATCCATGACAAGAAACTTCAAAACACTAGCTAAGAATATAAACCTAACAGCATGACTGGGAGCTGGAGAAGCCACCATTTTTGCTATCTCTGTTTCAAAAGCAGGTTTGCAAATCGAGGGCTTATGGTTGAGAGACATGATTAATTGACTATTGGCCCTCTGAGGTAGAAATTTGTCTATCCACCTCACTAAAAGCATCAGAATTTTGAAGTAGCGTCGAGGTTTTATTTCTAATTTTCAATTGGAGCGTGCATGTGTTTGTGTCTTGCGGGTGAAGTGTCATGAAAGATCAAAGTATAAATTTGGATGCTCCAATAGACACTAATTAGAGCATCATAAATAATTAGTCAATTGACCAGAGCAGTATATCACCTAGGATTCTCACTTCACACCCCTGAGCTCAAAGGAGTTGAATTTAGGACTCTGATTCTGGAATCTGTCTGCCACATGTTCTGAGCTTTGTCAGACTAATTAGGTGGACAACATGCTGTGGCAAAGTGTTTCCATGTCCAGCTCAGGGCAGGACATAGCTCATGCCAGACCAAAACAAGTGCCCTCCTGTAAGATCACTAAGCAGCAGTAAAATGACTGCGGCAGTGAGCCACTTAATCTTGCAAACAACAGGAATTCTGCAGATGCTGGAAATTCAAGCAAAACACATAAAAGTTGCTGGTGAACACAGCAGGCCAGGCAGCATCTCTAGGAAGAGGTGCAGTCTACGTTTCAGGCCGAGACCCTTCGTCAGGACTAGCTGAAGGAAGAGTGAGTAAGGGATTTGAAGTTGGAGGGGGAGGGGGAGATCCAAAATGATAGGAGAAGACAGGAGGGGGAGGGATAGAGCCAAGAGCTGGACAGGTGATAGGCAAAAGGGATACGAGAGGATCATGGGACAGGAGGTCCGGGAAGAAAGACATGGCTCCATCCCTCCCCCTCCTGTCTTCTCCTATCATTTTGGATCTCCCCCTCCCTCTCCAATTTTCAAATCCCTTATTCACTCTTCCTTCAGTTAGTCCTGACGAAGGGTCTCGGCCTGAAACGTCGACTGCACCTTTTCCTAGAGATGCTGCCTGGCCTCCGTTCACCAGCAACTTTTATGTGTGTCACTCTTAATCTTGTTGGTCCCACCCTCCTATCAAAAGGAAATTGTACAGAGGCGAATGGGATTATATCTAATTGCATGGGTTTAAAATTGACCAACTATTGTACAGGCAATAGTTCTCCAATTAAACCACTTTATTAAACATGCTGCAATTCAGAAAACCAGCTATAAATGAACAATAAATATGTGGTCAGATTATTCCTTCAGTATCTGTCTCCCACAACTTCTCACATTGCGAATGGGACAATTGCAGGATTTGCATGGACGGGAAGATATAGTCCACACAGGCTCTGTACTTTGTTAGAAGCATTTTATACTATTATGAACTGTCATCATCATCGTCAGGTGCCATGCTCAGTTTGAGCTTTGACTGCCATGGCCACACACTTCTGTTTCGGGTCAAGTAGATCAATTCATTGGTGTTCATTTCCATTCTCTGGCTGCTGTCTCCATCATCATTTGTCTTTGTCTTCCTCTTGCTTTCTTCCCTTCAATCTTTCCCAGAATTACCATGCATTCTAACTCCTCTTTCCGAATCACATGCTCAATGAAGTTACGTTGCCTTTTCATGATCTCACACATTATTTCTCTTTTTGTTCTTGCTGTGTTCATGACATCCTTGTGAGATATTCCTTTCGTCCATGATATTCTTTGCGTCCTCCTCAAAAACTACATCTCTGCTGCTTCTATTCATTTCCTCATGTTACTAGATATTGTCCAACATTCTGAGCCGTATAACATAACTGGATAAACGTAACATTTCAGTACTCTGAGGTGGGTTGTCATGCCTAGTTTAGTATTGGTCAGAATACTCTTCATTCTCGTAAAGGTGTCTTTTGCCATCCCTATTCTTCTTTTGATGTCCAAGTCGCACCTGCCATCTGATGTTACCCAGCTTCCTATGTATCAAAGGTTCTGTACTTGTTTATACCCATTTATTCTCAGCCTACAGATAGGATTCTCCTTCTTTTGGATATCACTATACATTCTGTCTTTTTGCAATTGATAGATAGACCCATTTTTGCACTTACTTCAACAACTATATCAATTAAGTTTTGTAGTTCTTTCTCCGTATTTGCAATTAACGCAGTGTCATCCGCATATCTGAAATTATTGATGTTTTCACTGCATCTTTGATTCCCAAGATGTCTCTTACTTTTTGTAATATTGTTTCACTGTACTCGCAATATATCAGGGGAGAAGACACACCCTTGTCTAACACCTCTCTTGATTTTCATAAACTGACTCACTTCTCCATCTATTCTTACAGCAACAGTTTGTTCCCAGTACAGATTTCTGATTAGGCGGAGGTCTTTTGAATCTAGATCTAGAGATTTCTGTAATATTTCAAATAACTTATTGTGCTTCACTTTATCAAATGCTTTTGTGTAGTCGATAAAACAAACACATCTTTTTGCACTTGAATAGCTCGTTCTGATAGTACCCTTAACATCAATATTGCGTTTCTTGTACCTTTGACTTTCACAAAACCACCTTGTTCTTTACCTGTTTCAGCTTGTACCTTACTTTCAGCTCTTGTCATCAAATTTCTTAGAAGTATCTTGGTGATATGACTCATTAAACTTATGGTCCTATGTAATTCACATTCTATTGCTCCAGGTTTCTTAGTAAGAGTGATAAATACTGTTTCTTTCATCTCTCCTGGTACTATTCCAGTCTCATAAACGTAATTGATTAAATCAGTAAGTTTTTCAATTCCATAATCTTCAAGGGCGATAATTTGTTCTATTACTAATTCATCAGGACCTGCTGCCTTTCCTTTCTTCATCTTATTTATTGCATTATGAACTTCAAATTTTAAAATACTTGGACCTTCAATGTTTTCCTTAATTTCTGGTTTTACACCTCAATCGTCTTCAAACAATTCCTGAATATACTCAGTCCAGCTGTTCATAATCTCATCTTTTTCCATGATAATGGTACCGTCCTTTGCTTTCAAACATCCACTTGAAGAACAGAAGAGCTTTTTACCAGTGATATTCTTGATTTGTTGATGTAACCTTTTTGGATCAGTAACAGGGATTCTTTCTATTTGCTCACATTCCAGGTTTAACCGTTTTTCTTTGGTTTTTTGACATAAGCTTTTAAATTTTTTTATCTAAGGACTTATGTTCTATAGGATTTGCTTTCTGCTGTCTCCTTTCGTCCATTAGATTTTTGAGTTCTTTGTGCTTTTTTCTTTTTTAGGAATCACTGACCTTGCAGATTCTACCAAGGCATCCTTTCGAGAGTTAAATTTCATTTCTACATGATTGCTATCATCTTCAACAGATTCTATTTCTAGACTTTGAAGTCTATTCCTTACTTCAATTGTAAATTTTTGTCTTAAGTTTTCTTCTTTAATTAATTGCAAGTAGTCAAGGGATTGTTCAGGTTTTCGCTTTTTTGTAAGTTTAACTTTTACATGACATACTACTGGGTTATGGTCACTATTACGGCCTGCACCTGGATATGTTTTGCATTGAGTCACTGAGTTTTTAAATCTTTGGTTTATAGTAATAAAGTCAATTTGATTTCTGGTGTATTCACCTGGACTTTTCCAGGTCCACAAGCGTCTTGGATGGTTTTAAAAGTAGGTGTTCATAATGACCTGATTATTCATCTTGCACCTTTCTACCCATTTCTCATCTCTTTCATTTCTTTCCCCTAGTCCAATTTTTACTATGGTATTTCCATCAGCACTTTGTCCTACTTTAGCATTTATATCTCCCATACAATAACAATATCTTGATTGGGGATTTTGCTCTGATTGGGGACTTTCAGAGCTTTGGGGAAAGTGGAGTTACCCCTTAGTCATTCATTGCTCCCAGGGCCACACTGACCCTGAACCTGCAAGGGTTCCTGCTCAGGATACGAGCGAAGGCCAACGGCAGATCAGGCAAGTTCAGTAACTGAATATGACGGAGAAGGCGGATGAGCTAGGACCTCAAATGTCAACGGCTATAGTACAGGTGGTTGAATATTTGGGAAGAGATTTCTTTAGTTCGCCCAACGGAAGGCAATAGCAAACGACCGTTGCTAGATACTAGGTTTCCTAGAATCTATTTGCTAAGAAAACCATGGTCAAACTCACAAAATGTATCACACAACAACAGCCTCAAGAGGATCTTCAAGACAATTCCGAAGATGCTTCGCTCGGTAGGGTTGATTCTGGTCAGCAAGGAATCCCCGACCGTCATGAAGCTACTGCTCATAAAATTCAAGTAACACAAAAAAAATTATTGCCACTTGGAATGTAAGAACCCTATATCAAGCAGGAATATTGGACAATGTGATAAATGAAATGGAAAGTCTAAAGATGAACATCATTGGAATTAGCGAAGTTCGTTGGATAGGTGCTAGAACATGTCAGAATAGAAATAAAACACTAATTTTTTCTTGTGGAACATCCCATACTAATGGAGTAGGAATTCTTATGGATGAAAACATGACAAAAAGTGTTTTAGGACATTGGGCAATATCAGAAAGAGTGCTCCTTGTTAGATTCAGAGGACAACCATTTGATTTAGCAATTATACAGGTGTATGCACCAACAACAGATGGAGAAAATGAGGATATAGATTAATTCTATGAAGAGCTTGAACAAGCGAAGAATGGATGCAAATCTCAAGATATTGTTATTGTCATGGGAGATCTATGAGTCAGAGGAGCGGAATTATGCAAAGCAGGCCATCAGGTCTACTGTGCTATTTGATCATGATTTGCTTTCCGTCTCAACTCCAATCTCCTGCCTTCTCCTCATAAACTTTGACCAGTACCACTGTGAAACCTTAAGAACAAGAAGCAGGAGGAACACCCCCAGCTCCTCAAACCTGTCCCACCATTCAATATGATTGTCACTGATCTTTTCCGGGCCTCCTTTCCTCCTCTGTGCCAGATGCTCAGAGTCCTCAACCTCCCAAGCTTTCTTAAATTTTATCTAACCCCACTTTAACTGCTTCTAATGAAATGGGAAGGAATATTGAGTTCATGAGTGTGGCAGATGTTGGTAAGGTCACATTTGGAGGACTGTGTGTACTTGTGGTCATTTGAATTATCCTTTTTCAGGAAGCATAAGGATCATGAAGTTACCAGAGTCAGGAACTGTGCCAGCAGGAAGAGTAAAGGGTGACAAGTGGGAACAGAGTGCAGTTCCTATGCAATGAACATAAATATGCAGTTAATGCCAGTGTTAGCTGTCTCTGGTCAAACTGGTCTTCCAGAAAAGTTCTCTAAACAGGCAAAATACATTTTCTAACTCAACCAAAGCAAAAGTGAAGCTTGTATCTTGTTTCTTCTCCCTCAGTGTGTCAATAGTGGACTTCCAGACATAAATGTGTGTGCACTTCTTGCTCATATATTTGCCCCTCAGTAATCTGAACAGCTGGCAAAAAAAAAATCAAAGTTCTGCCTGAAGTTCCATCTGAAAACTGATTCAGTGATACAGAACGAAGGCGGCTCTTCAAACCCTTTGATCCACCCCAGCTCAGCAACCCGACAACCCCAATTAACCCTAATCTAACCACGGGACAACTTACAATGAATAAACTCTACAGTCCTTGGACAGTGGGAGGAAAGTCAAACAACTGGGGAAAACCCACGTATTCCTCTGCAGATGCTGGAAATTCAAGCAACACACATCAAAGTTGCTGGTGAACACAGCAGGCCAGGCAGCATCTCTAGGAAGAGGTACAGTCGACGTTTCAGGCCGAGACCCTTCGTCAGGACTAACTGAAGGAAGAGTGAGTAAGGGATTTGAAAGTGGGAGGGGGAGGGGGAGATTTAAAATGATAGGAGAAGACAGGAGAGGGAAGGATGGAGCCAAGAGCTGGACAGGTGATTGGCAAAGGGGATATGAGAGGATCATGGGACAGGAGGCCCAGGGAGAAAGACAAGGGGGGGGGGAACCCAGAGGATAGTCAAGGGGTATAGTCAGAGGGACAGAGGGAGAAAAAGGAGAGAGAGAGAGAGAAAGAACGTGTATATAAAAATAAATAACGGATGGGGTACGAGGGGGAGATGGGGCATTAGCGCAAGTTAGAGAAGTCAATGTTCATGCCATCAGGTTGGAGGCTACCCAGACGGAATATAAAGTGTTGTTCCTCCACCTGGGTTGTGGCTTCATCCTTACAGTAGAGGAGGCCGTGGATAGACATATCAGAATGGGAATGGGATGTGGAATTAAAATGTGTGGCCACTGGGAGATCCTGCTTTCTCTGGCGGACAGAGTGTAGGTGTTCAGCAAAGCGGTCTCCCAGTCTGCGTTGGGTCTCGTCAATATATAGAAGGCCACATCGGGAGAACCGGACGCAGTGTATCACCCCAGCCAGGTGAAGTCCAAGTGAGGCGACACTTCAAGGTTGTCCTTCCATATTTTTCATGCACAATTTATGTGAAAATGCATGTTGAATCTATTTAATTCATTGTATTTGGAAATCATGGAAGCATAAATGGAAAACTTTTGTGGTCACTAGTCAGTATGGTTGGTTGTCTGCTCTGGATGTCCTGTCATCAAAAAAAGGAGCTCCTCAACATATTTCTTAGCTGACTAGTATTGTAGTGGCATCAGCACTGGACTTCAAGGCAAATGGTCCCCTGTTCGAATCATGCAGGCTCCTTGCACGCTTTCTATCCATGCTAGGTTGAACATTGAGCTTGCAACTCGGTGTCATAAAAAACAGACAAAATGCTCCAGAAATGGCAAAAATGCTGCCCAATGTACCACAGGGCATGAAGAGGAACAACAACATATTTGTCATGACCTATTATGACATAAATCACACACACACAGCAGCAACATGTTATAGCTAATTTACTCTGCTGTGAGACATTTTACCAGCCTATAGAAATGAGTCTTAACTTTGTTTATATCTTTTCATGAACACATTGCAGGATAGGCCTTCCCCCACTCTTAAATTAGTAACTAAACAGGAGAGCTGGGGAAAGCAAAGTTACATATGTGTATGATGTCGCTGCTGTATGAGGTTTCCAATCACACTCCTCTTGTAAATACTTCTGCCTGTATTCAGTATTTATAGCTGAATACCACCCAGCTGAGACACTCACCCTATGTTAAATGATATCAGGGCCTCAGTTCTTAAAGGGTATCTGGCTGGCACAAGTTGTTCTGGAGTGCTGTCCGGCAATGGTTGTGAGGAGGGTTGAAGGGGGCAGGGAGTAGGACCCACATTTACAGACAGCCACCT
This sequence comes from Mobula hypostoma, assembly GCF_963921235.1. Lineage (NCBI taxonomy): Eukaryota > Metazoa > Chordata > Chondrichthyes > Myliobatiformes > Myliobatidae > Mobula > Mobula hypostoma. The sequence continues at coordinate 16,972,288 of NC_086113.1, forward strand.
AAATTCTTTGCTGGGTATGGTGGGGAGGCAACAGAAATCCAGTACACATAGGGATGACACCATGTTGGCAAGACGGGGCTAAAGTCATTCTGAGCCCTCTTCTGTACTCCCTTTTCACCTACGACTGCGTTCCTGTACATGGTTCTAACTCCATAATCAAGTTCGCAGACGACACCACAGCAGTTGGTCTGATCAGAGGGGATGACGAGACGGCCTACAGGGACGAGGTCCAGCACCTGGCCGCATGGTGTGCCAACAACAAACTGGCCCTTAACACCCAGAAGACCAAGGAGATCATTGTGGACTTCAGGCGTGCCAGGAGTCACACTCACATCCCCATCTACATCAACGGAATTGTAGTGGAGCGTGTATCAAGCTTCAAATTCCTTGGTGTCCACATTTCCGAGGATGTCACCTGGTCCCTGAACTCCTCCATCCTGATCAAAAAAGGCACAACAGCGCCTTCATTTCCTGCGGAGCATGAAGAAAGCTCACCTCTGTCCCAGGATACTGACGGACTTTTACTGCTGTACCATTGAAAGCATACTCACCAACTGCATCTCAGTGTGGTATGGCAATTGTCCCGTATCGGACTGCAAAGCACTCCAGAATATGGTGAAAACCGCCCAGTGGATTATTGGCACCCAATTGCCCACCATTGAGAACATCTACCATAAATGCTGCCTGGGCAGGGTGAAAAGCATTATCAGGGATGCATCTCACCCTAACCATGGACTTTTTACTCTCCTCCCATCCGGTAGGCACCACAGGAGCCTCCGCTCCCGTACCAGCAGGCACAGGAAGAGTTTCTTCCCTGAGGCTGTGACACTGCTGAACCTCTCATCACAGCGCTAAGCAGTATTGCATCCGTATTGTACTGTCTCAGTACTTTTATATTTGTGTACTGTAGCACTTCTTTATTCGCAGTTATTTTATAAATAGCACTATTCTTTGCATTTCTGGTCAGATGCTAAATGCATTTCATTGGCTTTGTATCCGTACTCGGCACAATGACAATAAAGTTGAATCTAATCTAATTCATGACCTGGGATATGTGGACATTGCATGTGTGCTCAAAGTTAGGCTTGTATCTTACAGGCTCTCGAAGACAAATGGAACTGTATCACAGGTGTATGTTTATCCATATACAATTAAGTGCCCATACACACACACACACACACACACACACACACACACACACACACACACACACACACACACACATACACACACACAGAGTACATCTTAGTACTTCGTGATTTTTGTGGATATCAGGTGGAACCTCCATAAGGTCATATGAATAATGAATTTTTCCCCTAATGAGATTATTATTTTCAGAGCCAGAGTGTATTTTTAATGGAGGAACACCTCATCAAGGTAATAAGTTGCTGACTTCACCACTACTTTTCCTTATTGTATGAAAACTGCATGAGGAGTCATTACTCTTCACATAAACACAAGGAAATTAGAGCAGAAGTAAGCCACCCACTTCCTCATTGCTGAACAGCTATTCAATATGATCATGGCTGATCAAAGAATCACATTTATTACCACCAACTTACAATATGTAGTAAAATTTGTTGTTTTACTGCAGCGGTACAATGTAATACATAATTAATGCATAATCACATTTTTAATACATTATAAATACATAGTGCAAAAGGCAAATAATCAGGTAGTGCTCATAGGTTTATGGACTGTTGAGAAATCTGATGGTGGAGGGGAATTTCTGCTGCCTGTGATCAGGCGGGAGGAGAAGATGGCAGCGCACCACGCATGCGCAGCTCTCCGGTGAAAATGATACCGTATCCGTTAAATGGGGGCCGTGGACAATTCTGATTTGATGGAGAATGGACGTGAAAGCACAGAGGAACATCAGGAGAAATTTCTGAATCACCCGTTCACTGCTGTCGTTACTGTGTGGTCGTGAATCTTTCGGAGGGTAGGCCTCAAAATCCCTGGCCTTGCCTGCTTTTGGCGACTGAGAAGGAGGTCGAATCATTCGGACAGAGATGGCGCTCTGTACTCGGTGTCGGAGAGCTGATCAGAGCTCGAAGTTTTCAGATGACTCAGAGTCGGATTGTGGTCGGCATGGCAGGGAGAGTTTTTCTTCCTTCTCCCGTCTGCGTGAGATGTGGGACATTTGAGAAACTTTGAACTTTACTGTGCTCACGGACTTTCTTCATCAAGTTATTGTATTGTTACACTGTTTGTAACTATATGTTATTATTATGTGGTTTTGTCAGTTTTTTCAGTCTTGGTTTGTCCTGTGTTTTGTGATATCACACCGGAGGAAATAATGTATCATTTCTTAATGCATGCATTACTAAATGACAATAAAAGAGGACTGTGTGTCTTCTTAATCATACTGGTCTCAACTCCTTGTCTACATCTGTTTCCTAAGTTACTTGATACTTCAAATATTTACAGACATAGAAAAACAATGACAATTCTGGAGATCCAAAGCAACACACACAAAATGCTGGAGGAACTCAGCAGGCCAGACAGCATCTATGGAAGAGAGTTGTAATCATCTAGACATCGAGGGAAAATTAGTCCTGAAAAAGAATCTCAGTCCAAAACATCAACGGTTTACTCTTTGCAGTAAAGGTCAACTTGCCTTCTCAACGACTTGCTGGACCTGCCTGCTGACTTTTTGTGATTCATGCAGTAGAACATCTAGATTGGTACATACTTACATACTCTCTGTGACCTCAGCCATAGAAGCTCAGCACTATATGGTAACAAGGCAGGCTGTTCTGTTTCCAATCCTGACTTCCTACCTGAGCATGGAGCCAATCAGGGATATCCTTAAGCAAAATTCTATATTCATGTATGCTTTGGTGGCACCTTCAAACCGAACTTCTGCTTACTAAGATCTTCATGTATTCTTCATCTAGTTCAGGGGTTCCCAACCTTTCTTATGCCACAACCCCTTACCATTAACCAGGGGATCTGTGGAAGCTCCTGACATATTTAGTCCTCCGCTTATTTCCTCTGAATCTAATCCTTTTATGCTGTTGAATCCTCTTGATGGCAAGGTTATAAACATTGCTGCAGCTGAGATCAAAATGTCCTATATATTTGGAAGGTACTTCAGAATGTTTTGTGGCTATATCACCTATAAACTTCATATTTGCACATTTTACTCAGCATTGAATTAGAAATATGGGAAAAGAACAGGAAATTAATTTTAAAATTAAAAACTTGATTCAGAAAATCCAGTAATTATATTTTTCAGACACAGTGGAAAAGACATATCATTGGTAAAAGTTATAATTGAAACAATTAGTGAAAGGGCAATTACTGTAACAGCAGTATGGATAAATTGATAGGAAAGACCTTGGATAGCGGAAGAGGATTCCTATCTGGCATAAGTAACCAACTGAAGTCCAAAATTGCAGGAGTTCATAATTCGATCTAATTGTTATGATAATTGGCACCGCACATATGTTTTGTGCAGGGCCATGAGGGATGAGTTTCCTAATGTGCAAAGCATTTGCGCTCAAGCATCACTGAAATTCCAGGTCTCCTGAATGACTGCGTACTGAAATCAAATCATATTTTTAAAATGCAAATTAGGAATAAGCGTAAATGCAAACTGCTGGTCTTATAATATGGCAGTTCTCCAGGGAAACTGGGTCAGCTATTTCTCTGCTTGGAGTGGTGGTTTGGAGATGAGAGAGCAGACTGATTGATGGACCCTGGGAGGAGGATCTGGGGCAGGGATCAGTGAGGTGAAATCCTCCCCCTTTCAAAGTAAGTATAAGGACAAACTGAAAATTCTATTGCTGCCTCTAGTAGTACATTCAGTGCTGGTGACATGGGTAGGGAATAGTATTTTAGGAGCTGCAGAGATCTTACTGTATACATTATTGGGTGAATAATGGATCATGTATCACCATGCCTTTGCTCCCAGTATGAGTTAAATGAGTGTCTGCAAGGAGTTTGTACATTTTCCATGTGACCGGGTGGGTTTCCTCCGGTTGCTCTGGTTTCCTCCCACAGTTCAAAGATGTACCAGCTGATAGGTTAATTGGTCATTGTAAACTGTCCCGTGATTAGGCTGAGGTTAGATCAGGGGTTGCCAGGCAGTGCAGCTTGAAGGGTGGGAATAGTCTGTTCCACACTGTATCTCAACCAACAATAAATAAGCAAAACATTAAAGAAAGACTGTAAGTGTGTAATCTTTTCTGATACAAGTACTTAGGTTGTCAGTGCATTGAAATGCAGAAATCCAGAATAAACCAGAAATATGCAGCATTGTCCAATATGCAGCAAATGAAATGTATTGAATAAGAATCAGGTTTATTATCACTGACGTAAGTTGTGAAATTTGTTGTTTCACGGAGGCAAGGCATAAAAATTAATAAAATGTGCAAAACGTAAATAAATAGTGCAAAAAAAAAGAATAACTAACTGGTGTTTATGTGTTCATGGTCCATTTTGAAATCTGATGGCAGATGGGAAGAAGCTGTTCCTCAAATATTGAGTTTGGGTCTTCAGGCTCCTGTACCCACTTCCCTGTGGTAATAATGAGAAGAGGGTGTGTCCTGTACGGTGATGGTCCTTAATGATATTTGCTACCTTTTTGAGACACTGCCTCTGGAAAATATCCTTGATGGTGGGGAGTGTTTTGCATTCCTTCATTTATATTATTTGCAGTAATGCCAAACAGGTGCAGATTATTTATGTTTTTTTTAAAATCAGAATAAAATGTAAAATAAAGGATTTTTATTGTACATGAATTCACAACAGAAGACCACTTCAGGACTTACAGATGTTTTATCATCTGGTTAGATTTAAATGGCTTAAAGAGTAATACATTTAAATATTTTTAGACTAACATCTGTAAACTAAAGCATAATTGCACAAAAATCTGTTTGAGTTCATTTTTCAACAAATGCCAGTTTAAGTGCTATGTTACTGATTTGGTAAATAATGTTCTTGCAGTCCTCTGTGAGTTGTCAGATGAGCTCACAAAAATTCAACTATTGCAATGCAGTATGTAGCTTAAAACTGTGTTTTGCCAACTTTAGCTACACAATACTTGAACTGTCATTAATGTCAATGCCAAATTAGCTCCCTCTCAAATAAAAATCAAAAATTGATCAAAAAGTCTTTTGAAACTAAGTTAAGGTGGTTTATGGCCCAAAGGAAGCTCTAGAATGCACCTGTATAGCTCCTGGTGGAGCTAGGGTCAGCTGAAATCACCTTTGGGTACTTGTCTGTGCACCAGAAGAATCTCCTTAAAGGCACATTCTCCATGTTCAACTGATAACGGTGCCTCACACAAAAGGCTGCTATAGAGGAAGATATGCTGCAGGGGAGAGAGAGAGAGAGCTTTTTAATTCAAACAAAGGTACATGAAAATATGGTCAATGAAATCCATGCCAGAAGGAAGTTGTTGTACTGCAAAAGATTCAGAAGATCTGCCAGCAGCATGAAAAGAAGAACCTGGCAGGAGCTGACTCCAGCTGCTTCCTGCAAGATTGGGAATGTTCACACAATAAAGCAACATGGAAAGAAATCTCATATTCTCACAAGATTTCTCCTTACCCTTTGATGCCCTGTGAAGGAAAGCTCCTGTTATCATGCATTTCCAGCTGATGAGGCCACATTTAACTACTGCTCGTTGGCATGGCATGCCTCTCAAAGGGAAAAGTTTGCCTCCCTGAAGTGGAGAATATGACCTTGGATTATGTGACGGGTGGTGGGATGGAGAAAAGTCTCTTCCAAAGGAGATGTGAGGCAACCCTTCCTTCTGCTAGCCTGCAGGCCACCCTTGGCAAGGTGCGGCACCTGCTTAGCCCACCAATCAGGGTCAGGCAAAGCCATGGGAGCAGGTGCTGGATGGTTGTATGAGCAGCTGTTGCATATCATAAATGCCGGTTATGTGACCACTGACTCCAGGCTGACAACCTCTGAAGAGTATAGATAATGGCTGGGATAAACGGTCTTGTAAAGCCACTGCCCAGAAGAAGGCAATGGCAAAACACTTCAGTCAGAAAAATTGTCAAGAACAACCATGGCCATGGAAAGACCATGACCGTCTATGTCATATGACATGGTACTTAACAAACTATTCCATTGTACCATACTATCAGGACGACTTCCAACATAAAGGTGATTCCTATTTGGGAATTCTGCCTGCCGGGTCTGCGCTTATAATAATCAACTTTAAGTACCCAGTCCAGTTTGAACACAATCTATTCCAGATAAAATAGATTCTTTAGTGTAGTGGTTTGCATTATGCTGTTACAGCACCAGCAACTGGAAGATCAAGATTCAATTCTGACCAATGTCTGTAACAACTTTGTATATTCTCCCTGCGACATCGTAGGTTTCCTCTGGGTGTTCCAGTTCCCTCCGACATTCCAAAAAAACATGCAGGTTAGGGCTAATAAATTGTGGATATGTTATCATGGTGCCACATGTGGACTCCCCCCAGCACATCACAAACAGCACACTTTAATGTACATGTTACCCTTATCTTTATAAGCTAATAAAAATCAATGGCACAGTTTCTTAGCTTGTCGGTTTAAAACCAAGGAAAGTCAATAAGGATATCATTTTGGTAAATTAACTTAAGTTATAAAATAAAGTATATTTCATAAGATGCATTTAATATAAAGATGTATTTAATAACAAACAAAATACTTAATTTGTATGCATATATATAATGTTTCAGTCATGAACAGTTCTTTCAAAATCAGACAATAACAGACATTAATGAAGAATACAATATGTTGATACTTAAGTATTCTAAAGCAATTATGATATATTTGTATGAGTTTCCAGAATGCAGTGAAAAAGATTTCTTAATCAACTTTCTAATGTGCATAAAGTCTCAAACCACTTCCTGAATCGCCACCCCATTTTCACAGCGCCCAACTCTCCAACTCAGCTCTGGAGCGAACTGTGAATTTCCAGTTTGAATGTTGTGGTTTGCCTCATTAGACTCGATTAAGAGAGGTGCAGAATAGAATAAAAAGTGGCTGCCAGGTAGGAAGAGACTGGGACAACTGACAGAAAAGAGACCAAGTGTCATTTGTGGCTTGACACCATTATTGACTGGTGCGCATGCGGTTCACACTTCTCAATTATGTTTGCTAAAGCAAAAGTGGCCATTAATTGCAAAGGCTGATGCCTGAGCAGCAAATGTCAAGGGAATCTCTGTAACCCCTGTCTTCTTTTTTTGGAGCCTGACTTGAGAATGTTCAAGGGCGGGACCCCACAGGCCGCCCAAAGTCCCAATGGAGAAGGACGATGCTTCAAAAGCAAAGTGTTTTTAGCTATTTCTGTTATGTGCAGTGTGCGCTTTTGCCTCTGTAGTGTCAGAGGTCTGCTGCACTATTGTGAGATGTCTGTGATTACACATTGAATGCTATATACTTTCCAGCAATGTACTTAATAGGGACAACTAAGGGAAAACCTTGAAATAACCTTCATATCAGCATTCATCATTATCTTGGTGATGCTATGCTTTGTCCACTGTTCATTTTCTGTGAATAATCAAGTTTCTTACTTGACAGAAAAACTAAAGTGCAGAAAATTGGCTGTTTTCTTCCTTTAAGACAACTGCATTATATTTGTCAGGAGTGAATATTACCTGAAATCTGTTTGCTGCTGAGTTATAATTAAAAATGCTTGCCTGATTATTAATTTCTTTGAAACTGAAGTATGTTTTAACTTTCTCATTTTTTGGAAATGTTACTGTAACATAGACCATTTAGCACTAATTAATGTGTTTTCTGCTAGAGAGAACATTCTGCAGTGTGAATGAAAACTACAGGTGCATAAGCAGATGAAAGTATATTATCATAATTAAATACACTAAGCATATTTTACTTAAATAGCTGTGAGTTTATTGTTACTTAGCCTTTCACAGAACATCTTGGCAATGGTTTCATTTGTGTTAAATCTCCTAGTATGTTTTTGAAAACCAATAGATTTTGAAATAAATGATTTTTGATTGTTAGCAAGTGATTGTCAATGGGAAAGTTAAACAAAATACAAGGAAACAAAACCATTTGTAGAGCCCCTTTGTTTTATATTTCATTAGTTCTACTCATGTAATCTGAGGGTCATTTATGACTCTAATCTGTTATTGTGTGGGGAGTTTGTTTTGTTTGTCATGTCCTGAGGTCAGTTAGAGTCTAATTACTGATCTTTATCAGTATTTCCATAGATTTGTGGCTAGTTTTTTTGGTCGTATAATGAAAAATTCAATCGACCACAAAATTACAAGACTGGTCCAATGGGCTCCCACTTCAAATTCAGTCAAAGTCCTTTATAAATGTTACTATCTTTGCTTTTTTGGATCCTAGATGTTATACTTTACAACTCCAAAAACTAATTGAAAGATAAAAACATGGGAGTCAGGGATAAATTTGTCTATTTTGTTTTACCTTAGTCAGGCTGACACATATGACATGGTGACATAATGACGTATACCATTCACATACTTTTACCTAGAACCCATAATGAGTTATACAAACAAGAATGCTTAATTAAACAATATACAGTACTGTGGAAAATGTCTTTAGACACACACACACACACACACACACACACACACACACACACACACACAGAGCTGGGGTGCCGATATTGCACTGTACTACTGCTGCAAATTAAAACAAATTTCATGATATATGTACGTGATGATAAACTTGATTATGATACAACATTACTCCCTGCTTAGCAGTAAACTCCAACTCATAAAAGAATATGTCTCAACTATACACACAATATACTATATAATACAGCTACTATATAGACATCCACAGCATAGTAAATTTTAAATTGTCCCAATCAGGCCTAAAGATTTAATTGCTGTGGAGGATTTCTTACTCTTGTGCCATCTCATCTTTCCTGACAAGGGGGTGGGGGAGAGTCCCTCTGCTTGGCAGATGAAACTTGTGGCTGTGAAACAATCATAGGTTCTGGGGCCTCTTCGTGGTGGTTGTAGCAGTTGACTTTGGGACTGCAGGAAGTGGTTCTGACAGCTCTGGTCACCTTTCTTCTCTAACAATTGACTCCACTCTTCAATTGATCAATGTGTCATTTCCAGAGGACGTCAGATGCAATCTCCACAGGGCAGGAGAGTGGTCCAGTTCTGACTTAAACTTCCCAAGTTTAAGTCCTGGAATGTTTGTCCAGGAGTGCAACATCAATTTGCCTCAGCTGTTCTCCTGCATATTCCTGGGATTGAGTTTGAGGAGATCCAACCATGAGGGCAAGGGACAACCCAGGAACAGAATAGCTATTGAGTTGTTGGTTGTGGAATGTGCTACATTGCGAACTGCAAGGAGGAAATTGTTGAGCTTCTGATTTAGTTCTGTATAGTGTGTTCTGCTGACATTGCTCACAGTACATTCTTTAGACATGGAGATACCTTTCTGCCAACCCATTTGAAGGTGGGTGGTACAGTGCAGACGTAATATGTCTTATTGCATTCATTTTCCGGAATGACTGAAACTATTCCGCAGCAACTTGTGGTCCATTGCCGCAGACTAAGTGTTTTGGAACACCAGCCCTTGAGAAGAGGCTTCTCAACATATCAACAGAGTGTGAGGCTGTAGTGGAGGCTATTAGAAACACCTCTGGCCATTTTATAGCTGAATCTACTACTACTAAGAAATTTGTGCCCATGAATGGTCTGGCAAAATTCACATGAATCCTCTGCCAGGGCAATGTAGACCGGTCCCAGGGATGGAGAAGCACTGCTCTTGTAATCTTCTGGATGTGTTGGCATTCTGAACAGTGAATGGAAATCTGCTCAATCTGCTGGTCTATTCTGGGCCACCAAACAAAGCTTCAAATAATGCTTTCATTTTGACCATGCTTAGATGACTGGCCTGTAGCTCCTCCAACACTTTAGCTCTCAGCTTAGATGGTACAACAACTCTCAATCCTCACATAATGCAATCAAGGGCAAGGTCATACCAGCACCAGACATTTCAGTCATTTTGGTTTGCCATGTAGACCTGAAGCAGTGTCGGGATTTTCTACAGTTTCTCTTTGGATCATTTCTGCTGTAATAGGTAGACTTTTGATTTGCATTAGGGAGAATATGTCAAGAGGAGTGTCCATCTTTAATAAATTTTTCAGGTAGTTCCTTTTCCAAGGATAACTGGGAAAATCTATCAGCATTTCCGTGATTGGTTGTTCTCTTGAATTCGATCTTGTAATTGTTTCCTCCAAGAAATGGTCCTTTTCTGCATTTATGCTTCAGTGGAATACCCTTCTGTGGATTGTAAATGGATACCATTGGTTGATGATCAACAGTGAAAGTAAACTCTCTCCCATACCAGTACTTGTTGAAATGTTCCACACCCCAAATCAGATTCAATACCAATCCATCAACCTGTGCATAATTTTCCTCTACAGCAGTAAGCGAACATGATGCAAAGGCTATGGAGCATTTACTTACATCACTCATAACATGTGACATGACTGCACCTTTAACATAAAGTAAAGTGTCACCAGCAAGCTTCGTCGGACGATATGGATCATAATGTGTGAGTACAGTGCCTGCTGTCATCATTTCCTTTGCTTTTGGAAAGCCACTTTACATTGCTTTGTCAATTGCCATTTCTTCCTGATCTATAGTAATGAATTCAAGGGGTGGAGCATGGTAGCTAGGTTTGGCATGAACCTGTTATTGTAATTGACATATCCTAAAAAGGACCACAATTTGGCTTTGGGGTATTCACCAGTGCTTGTAATACTACATCTTCTTTAGGATGTATCTATCCTGCATCTTCCAAATTGTTCCCAGAAATTGCAACCCATTTCTCAGTACACTTGTGTAATACTTGTGCATCAATGGTGTGACCACAGTAAGTGATGTTTGGTTTAAAGAATTCACACTTGTTGTATCCTGTTCTGAGCCCCTAATCTTCTAATATTTGAACACTGTCTTGAGATTTTGGAGATGTTCCTTGTCATCCTTACAGGTAACAATGATGCTATCCAGATAACACTAAGTGCCTGGGCAGCCTTGCAGCACCTGGTCCATAGTTTTCTGCCAGAGTATAGGTGCAGATTCTACTCCAAAAATAAGCCTTTTATAATGATAAAGACTCTCAAGTGTGTTTATGGTCAGAAACACTTTGGACTCTTCTTCCATCAACTGTAGTTAGGCCTCAGCTAAGTCCGCTTTGCTGAACTGCTTCCCTCCAGAAATGTTTGCAAAGTTATCCTCTGTCGGCGCCCACTTCTGCCCATTGGCACTCTCGAACATCCAGCATACTGCTAGTGTCTTCCGCAGTGAAGAGTGGTGAAAAATACTTATTCGGTTCATCCACCATTTCTTTGTCCACCATTATAACCTCTCCAGTGTCATTTTACAGCCGTGCGATATCTACTTTCACCTCTCTTTTACTCTTCATATATCTGAAAAAGAATTTTTTTTGTCCTCTTTGATATTATTGGCTCGCTTACTTTCGAATTTCATCTTTTCCCCACTTATGACGCTTTTAGTTGCCTTCTGTTGATTTTAAAAGCTTCCCAATCCTCTAACTTTCCCTTCAATTTTGCTCTATTATATGCCCTCTCTTTGGCTTTTATGTTTTTAACTTCCCTTGTCAGCCACAGTTGTGTCATGCTGCTTTTAGAATACTACATCTTCTTTAGGATGTATCTATTCTGCATCTTCCAAATTGTTCCCAGAAATTCCAACCCATTTCTGCAATCATCCCTGCTAGTATAGCATCCCCTTCCATTCAACTTTGGCCAGCTCCTCGCTCATACATCAGTAATTCCCTTTACTCCACTGTAATACCGATACATCTGACTTCATCTTCGGTCTCTCAAATTGCAGGGTAAATTCTATCATATTATTAATGCTGTCTTCTCCTAAGAGTTCCCTTACCTTAAGCTCCCCAATCAACTCTTGTTCATTATACAACACCCAATCCAGAATAGCCTTTCCCCTAGTGGGCTCAACCATATGAAGCTCTAAAAAGACATCTAGTATGCATTCTACAAATTCTCTCTCTTGGGATCTAGCAGCAACTTGATTTTTCCAGTCTACCTGTGCATCGAAATTTCCCATGACTAACATAACATTGTCCTTTTGACATTGCTTTTCTATCTCCCATTGTAATTTGTAGCCCACATCCTCACTACTGTTGTTCTATCAGTAGCCTGTGTATAACTCCCATCAGAGTCTTTTTACCCTTGAAGTTTCTTAACTCTACCCACAAGATCCTACATCTTCTGATCCTACAGTATGGGACCTCTTTCTAAGGATTTGATTTCATCTTTTACCAATGCACACTACCCTATCTGTCCTTTTGATATCAATGGGCATCCTTGGATGATAAATTCCCATCTGTAATCTTCTTTGAGCCATGAAGCCATGAATCACCGATGCCCTCAGTTGTGCTACAAGTTCATCTGCTTTATTCCATGTACTGCGTGCACTGCAATATCGCATCTTCAGTCCCGTATTTGTTTCCTTTTTTGCTTTTGCCTCCATGTTACACCACAACTCATCCCAGTGATTCCAATGCAGCAGGAAGTTGGGATTTAAAGCAATCCATAACCAGCCGCTCAAAGCACTTCATTATTGTTGAGGTTAATGCCACCGGATGGTAGTCATTGAAGCAGGTTACTTGGGCATCAGAATGATCATGGCTTCCTTGAACTCTAAGGGGCAGTGGGCTGCACAGTCCTCGAGCACCCAGATAGGTATGATATCAGACCCCTCAGCTTTACATGGGTTGAGCCTGGCTAGGGTGTTCTTCACATCAGCTGTGGCCAGACAGGGTGTTTGCTCCTTGGGGGGAAGGGGACCTTCCTTGCCAGCACATCGTTCCACACATCAAACCAAAATATCCTATTATTGACACGTATGGTGGACTCGTAGTCCACTATGTTCTGAATGCCCTGCCAGATCCAGAAATGGCTGTATATCCTCTGTGAATAATCCAGTTTTACCTTCCTGATGGTGTGGGAAGCGCAGCTCTTGTTTACTGAGAGATGTCTTATCCCCTAATCTGAACGCAACATCAGATCTATGATGGTCATAGTTAGCCACCTTCCTGAACTATTCCTGTCCATGTTTTCAAAATAACTCTGCAATGCTGAGGTTGCTGCTTCTGGACAGATCTTTATCTTCAGCTGCACAAAGTGACTGGTTTTAAGGTGCCAGCAACTCGCCTTTGCCCCTTCTCCAGTCAGTAGAAACTGTTCCACTGTGCCTAGTAGCCTCTAAGCCACACGTGAAGGCCCGGAGCTGAACTTTGTTGTTAAAGGCTATTTGAGATGCACACCACTGGGAGTATTTTTTGGTATTGGGAGCTTATCCCCACAAACACCCCCCAGCCATAACAACCATAAGGAGATTAGTGATTACAATTGTATTGTTTACTTGCTTATGATAGCCAGTTTATTAATACTTCAGGAGCCTTTCATCTGTGTGTCTCTTTGTAATATGCATGAATACATGATTAAAAAAAAAATTTCATTTAAATACAGATCTTTTCAAAATACTTTGACAAAAGGGGGCAACGCAGTAGCGTAGCGGTCAGTCTAACAGTTACAGCACCAGCAATCTCAATCATGAGTAGTGTTCAATTCCCACTGCTGTTTGTAAGGAGTTTCTACATTCTCCCTGTGAACGCATGGATTTTCTCCAGGTGCTCCATTTTCCTTCCAAGTTCCAAAGACATTCGGTTTAGGGTTAGTAAGTTGTGGGCCTGCTATGCTGGCACCAGAAGTATGGAAAAACTCGATGGCTACCCCCAGCACATCTTTGAAGAGTTTTGGTCGTTGACCCAAAACAAAGCATTTCATTGTACGCTTCGCGGTAGTTCAGAGGGAATGGTAAAGACCCGGCACGGATCAGAAGTGCGGAGGGTCTCGACTCGAAACATCAACTGTACCTATTCCTAGAGATGCTGCCTGGCCTGCTGTGTTAACCAGCAACTTTGATGTGTGTTGGTTCATTGCATGCTTCAACGTTTTGATGTAAATGTCAAAGCACGATCTCAAAAGGTCAGCAATCTGAAACACGGCCACAATTCTCAATAGTTTTTTCCTTCTCCTTTTTCTTCTTTGGTGCTTAAGGTCTAGGATGACCTGCATCTATTCCTGCTCTGTGAGTTCTGACATAACTGTTGATGCCAATGGGGGAAACTATAGGATCTTCCATTCATGGAGATGGATGGCCTGGAGCTTAGCCTCACAGTGAATGTAAATACAACCATCGTCTGTGCTCTGTAGTTCAATCACGAAGGTGAACCTGTTTCTGTAGTGCAGTTTGAATAGGTTCCCATTTGCCTAGTAGATTAGCTCCACTCTTTCGATGTTTTAAAGCTTAAGAGATTAGCTTTATTTTGTCACATGCATAACAAACCAATAAAACATACAGTGGAATGTGTTGTTTTTGTCAATGGCCAACACAGTCTGAGAATTGTTGGCATCCAAGTGTTGCCATGCTTCTGGCACTAACATAGCATACCCACAACTCAGGAAACCAAACTGTACATCTTTTGGGAATGTGCGAGGAAACCAGAGAAAATCCACATGTTCATGGGTGGAACGTACAAACTCTTTACAGAAGGTAGGGGGAATTTAACTCTGATCACCGGCACTGTGAAGCATTGTGCAAACCATTATGTCAGGAAGCTTTTTGGAAGTGAGGTGCAGCGTTGTGCTAAGAAAGACTAAATAAGGATGATGTTTGATACTGGATATCACTGAGTACAACCTGTTTCAGACCTGTCAATCAAGATCATTTCATGAAGTAAACATAAGATGGAGGTAAAGATAAAGATGAAGTAAACATAAGATGGAGGAAATTGGGGCGGATACTCCACAACCCCTTCAAGTTGGTGAAGACAAAAGCATTGGTAAGGTCACAAAAGCCCATGGATCGTTATCAGCACCATGCTGTGCAGTTCTTCTGAGAGGAAATGGAAGGAGAAGACCTTTGAGATGGCTTTCCCTGTCACAGACTGACAGACTGCCAAGATGCCCCCCTGTAATTTACAGCAAATTGCTGGTAACAACACACTGACACTTGTGACATTGGGAGAGGAATACTGAGAATTAGAAAGAAATAAACCCAGTGCCAACTTTTTTAGGTACATCTGTATTCCTGCTTGTTAATGCAAATATCGAATCAGTCATTCATGTGGTAGCACCTCAATGCATAAAAGCATGTAGACACGGTCAAGGGGTTCAGCTGTTGTTCAGAACAAACATGAGGATGTGGATGAAATGTGATCTAAGTGACATTGATCGTGGAATGATTGTTGGTGCCAAACGGGAAGGTCTGAGTATCAGAGTAACTGCTGATCTCCTGGGGTCTCTGGAGTTTATAGAGAATGGTGTGAAAAACAAAAAGAAAACACCCAGAATGTGACAGTTCCACGGGTGAAAATGCCTTGTTAATGAGAGAGGTCAAAGGAGTATAGCTAGACTGGTTTAAGCTGACAGGAAAGTGACAGTAACTCAAATAACTAAGCATTATAACAGTGGTGTGCAGAAGAGCATCTCTGAATGTACAGCACGTCAAATCTTCAAGAGGGTACTCAATAAAGTATCCACAGACTGCAAATTTCATTCATTAAAAATACTCCTTCAAAAGAAATAAGAACTTCCTGTTGCATATTTCTAAAATGCTTCACAAGTTCTTTGGAAAATATTCTTCTTTACCTTGACCTTCTAGCTAGCAGATGGCAAATTCTATTGTATGTCAGCAGATTCTTTGAATTGGTTGACAACTGAAGCCTGAAGATAAATATACACTTTGGTGTTTCCGGCACAGCATATAGTGTGCCAAATTCACTAGTAAATTCCACCCAGAGTCAGAATCTAAGTCTTTGTAGTGTTATTAATGGAACATCAGTTTCTCCTCAAGGTCCTCCAATGTTACCTAGTGGCACATTTTTTGTCTTGCTTTTGACTTACTGATCTGTGATTGACAATTTAAAATGTATTAGTGTATCATGCAAATTAGTCTGATGAGCTCACACCCACTAGAAACTAATTATACTTTATACTTTATACTTTATTGTCGCCAAACAATTGGTACTAGAATGTACAATCATCACAGCGATATTTGATTCTGTGCTTCCCACTCCCTGGATTACAAATATTAATAATAGTTAAAATAGTTAAAATTAGTAAATATTAAAAATTTAAATTATAAATCATAAATAGAAAATAGAAAAATGGAAAATAAGGTAGTACAAAATAACCGAGAGGCAGGTCCGGATATTTGGAGGGTACGGCCCAGATCCGGGTCAGGATCCGTTCAGCAGTCTTATCACAGTTGGAAAGAAGCTGTTCCCAAATCTGGCCGTACGAGTCATCAAGCTCCTGAGCTTTCTCCCGGAGGGAAGAGGGACAAAAAGTCTGTTGGCTGGGTGGGTCGCGTCCTTGATTATCCTGGCAGCACTGCTCCGACAGCGTGCAGTGTAAAGTGAGTCCACGGACGGAAGATTGGTTTGTGTGATGTGCTGCGCCGTGTTCACGATCTTCTGCAGCTTCTTCCGGTCTTGGACAGGACAACTTCCATACCAGGTTGTGATGCACCCTAGAAGAATGCTTTCTATGGTGCATCTATAAAAATTAGTGAGGATTTTAGGGGACAGACCAAATTTCTTTAGTTTTCTCAGGAAGTAAAGGCGCTGGTGGGCCTTCTTGGCAGTGAACTCTGCTTGGTTGGACCAAGTCAGGTCATTTGTGATATTGACCTCGAGGAACTTAAAGCTTTTGACCTGTTCCACTTGCGCACCACCGATGTAAATTGGGTCGTGCGGTCCACTACTCCTTCTGAAGTCAACAACTAATTCCTTCGTCTTGCTGATGTTGAGGGATAGGTTATTGTCTTCGCACCATGCCACCAGGTTCTTAATTTCCTCTCTGTACTCAAACTCATCATTACCCGAGATACAGCCTACAATTGTTGTGTCATCAGCAAACTTATATATTGAGTTTGATGGAAACTTAGCTACACAATTATGGGTGTACATTGAGTACAGCAGGTGTCTGAGTACACAGCCTTGTGGGGCACCGGTGCTCAGAGTGATTGTAGAGGAGAGCTTGTCCCCTATTTTTACAGCCTGGGTACTGTCTGTGAGGAAGTTGAAGATCCAGCTGCAGATCTGAGTGCTAAGGCCCAGGTTCCGGAGCTTAGGGATCAGTTTATTTGGAATGATAGTATTAAAGGCAGAGCTGTAGTCAATGAAAAGGAGCCTTACGTAAGCGTCTTTATTCTCCAGGTGTTCTAAGGAGGAACGTAGGGCCAGAGAGATGGCATCTGCCGTTGACCTGTTGCTCCGGTAGGCGAATTGCAGTGTCGAGGTTGACCGGTAGGCTGTGGTTGATATGTGCCATAATCAATCTCTCGAAGCACTTCATAGCAATTGATATCAGAGCCACAGGTTGATAGTCATTCAGGCATGTCACCTTGCTCTTCTTCGGCTCTGGGATTATCGTTGCCTTCTTAAAACACGAGGGGATCTTAGACTGAAGCAAGGAGCAGTTGAAGATGTCAGCAAACATTCCAGCTAGCTTGCTTGCACAAACCCAGAGAACCTGTCCGGAGACACCATCTGGGCCCGTCGCCTTCCTTGGATTTATCTTCAGGAAGGCCCTTCTAACGTCCTCCTCGGTGACAGTGTATCTTGATGCCACCACGTCCGGTTTATCTGGAGGGAGCGGGACACTCCTCTTCTGTTCGAATCTTGTGTAGAATACGTTAAGTTCATCAGGAAGAGAAGCGCCACAGTTATTGATATTCCCAGCCTTTTCTTTGCACCCAGTGATCTCATTTAGACCCCGCCATAGTCTACTGGCATCCCTTTGGTTAGCCTGAGCTTCCAACTTGGCTCAATATTGCCTCTTGGTGCCCTTAATGGCTTACCGGAGTTCACGCCTGGAGTCCGTGTAGCGACTGGTATCCCCAAACCTAAAAGCCGCAGTTCCAGCCTTTAAAAGGGATTTGCCCTCATAATTCATCCAAGGTTTCTGGTTAGGGAATACCCGGATCGTCTTGCGAGACACACAGTCCTCCGTGCATTTCCAAATAAAGTCCGTGACAGCTGAGGCATACTCATCGAGGTTAACTGCCGATTCATTGAATACTAACCAGTCCACCAATTCAAAGCAGTCACGGAGGACCTCATCCGTTTCCTCTGTCCAACGCGACACTACTTCTGACATTGTGACCTCTCACTTTAGTTTCTGTTTGTAAGCCGGGAGGAGGAGTATGGCCTGATGGTCCGATTTTCCGAAGTGAGGTCGTGGGACGGAATGGTAGGCATCCTTGACTGCTGTGTAGTAGTGGTCAAGTATATTCGGGCCTCTAGTGGGGCAGGAGACATGTTGGTATAACTTTGGCAGCGATTAATTAAGATTAATTATCTTAGTTATTACAAAGCAGAAAAAGCTGAATTATTATTATCTTTATTTGTTGGGTTGAAGCCAAGATCTTAAAAGTAAAAGGATAACTCAACTAGTTCTCTTTAGTCCAATCCACTGAATATAATTTGGTTAATAGTGTGTTGTGTGAAGTAAGTAACTAAATAATATAGAAACATAGAAACATAGAAAATAGGTGCAGGAGTAGGCCATTCGGCCCTTCGAGCCTGCACCGCCATTTATTATGATCATGGCTGATCATCCAACTCAGAACCCAGCCTTCCCTCCATACCCCCTGACCCCTGTAGCCACAAGGGCCATATCTAACTTCCTTTTAAACATAGCTAATGAACTGGCCTCAACAGTTTGCTGTGGCAGAGAATTCCACAGATTCACCACTCTCTGTGTGAAGAAGTTTTTCCTAATCTCGGTCCTAAAAGGCTTCCCCTCTATCCTCAAACTGTGACCCCTCGTTCTGGACTTCCCCAACATCGGGAACAATCTTCCCGCATCTAGCCTGTCCAATCCCTTTAGGATCTTATACGTTTCAATCAGATCCCCCCTCAATCTTCTAAATTCCAACGAGTACAAGCCCAGTTCATCCAGTCTTTCTTCATATGAAAGACCTGCCATCCCAGGAATCAATCTGGTGAACCTTCTTTGTACTCCCTCTATGGCAAAGATGTCTTTCCTCAGATTAGGGGACCAAAACTGCACACAATACTCCAGGTGTGGTCTCACCAAGGCCTTGTACAACTGCAGTAGTACCTCCCTGCTCCTGTACTCGAATCCTCTCGCTATAAATGCCAGCATACCGTTCGCCTTTTTCACCGCCTGCTGTACCTGCATGCCCACTTTCAATGACTGGTGTATAATGACACCCAGGTCTCGTTGCACCTCCCCTTTTCCTAATCGGCCACCATTCAGATAATAATCTGTTTTCCTATTTTTGCCACCAAAGTGGATAACCTCACATTTATCCACATTAAATTGCATCTGCCATGAGTTTGCCCACTCACACAACCTATCCAAGTCACCCTGCATCCTCTTAGCATCCTCCTCACTGCTAACACTGCCACCCAGCTTCGTGTCATCCGCAAACTTGGAGATGCTGCATTTAATTCCCTCATCCAAGTCATTAATATATATTGTAAACAACTGGGGTCCCAGCACTGAGCCTTGCGGTACCCCACTGGTCACCGCCTGCCATTCTGAAAAGGTCCCGTTTATTCCCACTCTTTGCTTCCTGTCTGCTAACCAATTCTCCACCCACACCAATACCTTACCCCCAATACCGTGTGCTTTAAGTTTGCACACTAATCTCCTGTGTGGGACCTTGTCAAAAGCCTTTTGAAAATCCAAATATACCACATCCACTGGTTCTCCCCTATCCACTCTACTAGTTACATCCTCAAAAAATTTTATGAGATTCGTCAGACATGATTTCCCAAGGTTATATGTTCATATAAAAGTCATCAGATGATGGAATTGTGAAATAAAGAGAGAAAATGCTTGAAATACATAGTAGGTCAGGCAGTATCTATGGAAAAAGAAACAGTATTAATAATTCAGATCAATGATTGTTCATCAGGTGTGGAGTTCAAAGAAATACTCATTAATTTTATAATACTTACTTATGCCCATCACCCTTATGGGGGCATTACCCTCCGACAGCAGCTCCCCAGAGTCCTCTGTCCTGGGCCAGTCTTTCACTTCTGGACGAAGAGTCTTTCCTCTCCCAGGGACAAGATCTTTGGAGCTTTTGTCGCCGTTTCGTAGATATAGGTTTTTACGGGGTGGCCTCATGCCCAACCCTTGTCATTTCGCAGCCTGGCTTGAGACCATCCATGGCAGAGTTATTAACTTAAGTATCTGACTAGTATTTTAGCTGCAGAGGGTATTTTTAAATCACAATTCAGGAGTGCCTGTACATTGAATTCTTGCACCAAATGGTGAGTTGATGCAGGAAGAAGCAGGAATGCTTTGGGCCAGAGTCACTGTCCTTCTTCATAACCAACATTTGCTTCCTCCACTGTAATGGAGCAGCTACCCATCAACTTGGCAGCTTGAACTAGAGAACTGAAGTAATTTTCCAGTCATGAGCACAAGTTCGAGTTCAAATTTATTGTTATTCCATCATACACATGTAAACTGCCAAACTAAACAACATACCTCCAGACAAAGGTGCAGAACACAGTACATATAACTCACACACATAACACATGAAGTAATATTAACACAAATAATAAGGTGAAAAAGCATCTAGTGCTTTCTGGGCGTATATGATGGATAAACTGTTCTCGGGCTTCCAGCCAGGTTCAGGTATCGACTTTACCTGACATTTTGATGACAAACTCAGCAATCTTCATCAGGGATGATGCCTGGGCATGTCTAGTCCGGCAGTTGTTTATGTGCCTGGCATCCATCTCTCCTCAAGTCTGCTGTTGATAGGCTTCCACTAAAACTGGACTTGTTTTATCCCTTTCTTCAAGCAGATGGCAACACCTCAGCAGTGTTTCCCATTATCCCAGCCAGAATATAGCAGCTTTATCAGACATTTTGGGTCTTTGTGATCCTATCTATCTGTGTAAGTTGAACTTTGAACTTTGAACTTTGAGGTAGTAGAATCTCATTATTCCTGTAGTCTGAGCTAGCCTTCCTGTTTTAGAAACATAGAAACATAGAAAATAGGTGCAGGAGTAGGCCATTCGGCCCTTCAAGCCTGCACCGCCATTTATTATGATCATGGCTGATCATCCAACTCAGAACCCAGCCTTCCCTCCATACCCCCTGACCCCTGTAGCCACAAGGGCCATATCTAACTCCCTCTTAAACATAGCCAATGAACTGGCCTCAACAGTTTGCTGTGGCAGAGAATTCCACAGATTCACCACTCTCTGTGTGAAGAATTTTTTCCTAATCTCGGTCCTAAAAGGCTTCCCCTCTATCCTCAAACTGTGACCCCTCGTTCTGGAACTCCCCCACATCGGGAACAATCTTCCCGTATCTAGCCTGTCCAATCCCTTTAGGATCTTATACGTTTCAATCAGATCCCCCCTCAATCTTCTAAATTCCAACGAGTACAAGCCCAGTTCATCCAGTCTTTCTTCATATGAAAGACCTGCCATCCCAGGAATCAATCTGGTGAACCTTCTTTGTACTCCCTCTATGGCAAAGATGTCTTTCCTCAGATTAGGGGACCAAAACTGCACACAATACTCCAGGTGTGGTCTCACCAAGGCCTTGTACAACTGCAGTAGTACCTCCCTGCTCCTGTACTCGAATCCTCTCGCTATAAATGCCAGCATACCGTTCGCCTTTTTCACCGCCTGCTGTACCTGCATGCCCACTTTCAATGACTGGTGTATAATGACACCCAGGTCTCGTTGCACCTCCCCTTTTCCTAATCGGCCACCATTCAGATAATAATCTGTTTTCCTATTTTTGCCACCAAAGTGGATAACTTCACATTTATCCACATTAAATTGCATCTGCCATGAGTTTGCCCACTCACCCAACCTATCCAAGTCACCCTGCATCCTCTTAGCATCCTCCTCACTGCTAACACTGCCACCCAGCTTCGTGTCATCCGCAAACTTGGAGATGCTGCATTTAATTCCCTCATCCAAGTCATTAATATATATTGTAAACAACTGGGGTCCCAGCACTGAGCCTTGCGGTACCCCACTAGTCACCGCCTGCCATTCTGAAAAGGTCCCGTTTATTCCCACTCTTTGCTTCCTGTCTGCTAACCAATTCTCCACCCACACCAATACCTTACCCCCAATACCGTGTGCTTTAAGTTTGCACACTAATCTTCTGTGTGGGACCTTGTCAAAAGCCTTTTGAAAATCCAAATATACCACATCCACTGGTTCTCCCCATCCACTCTACTAGTTACATCCTCAAAAAATTCTATGAGATTCGTCAGACATGATTTTCCTTTCACAAATCCATGCTGACTTTGTCCGATCATTTCACCGCTTTCCAAATGTGCTGTTATCACATCCTTGATAACTGACTCCAGCAGTTTCCCCACCACCGACGTTAGGCTAACTGGCCTATAATTCCCCGGTTTCTCTCTCCCTCCTTTTTTAAAAAGTGGGGTTACATTAGCCACCCTCCAATCCTCAGGAACTAGTCCAGAATCTAACGAGTTTTGAAAAATTATCACTAATGCATCCACTATTTCTTGGGCTACTTCCTTAAGCACTCTAGGATGCAGACCATCTGGCCCTGGGGATTTATCTGCCTTCAATCCCTTCAATTTACCTAACAACACTTCCCTACTAACATGTATTTCACTTAGTTCCTCCATCTCACTGGACCCTCTGTCCCCTACTATTTCTGGAAGATTATTTATGTCCTCCTTAGTGAAGACAGAACCAAAGTAATTATTCAATTGGTCTGCCATGTCCTTGCTCCCCATAATCAATTCACCTGTTTCTGTCTGCAGGGGACCTACATTTGTCTTTACCAGTCTTTTCCTTTTTACATATCTATAAAAGCTTTTACAGTCCGTTTTTATGTTCTCTGCCAGTTTTCTCTCAAAATCTTTTTTCCCCTTCCTAATTAAGCCCTTTGCCCTCCTCTGCTGAACTCTGCATTTCTCCCAGTCCTCAGGTGAGCCACTTTCTCTGGCTAATTTGTATGCTACTTCTTTGGTATTGATACTATCCCTAATTTCTCTTGTCAGCCACGGGTGCACTACCTTCCTTGATTTATTCTTTTGCCAAACTGGGATGAACAATTGTTGTAGTTCATCCATGCAACCTTTAAATGCTTGCCATTGCATATCCACCGTCAATCCTTTAAGTGTCATTTGCCAGTCTATCTTAGCTAATTCACGTCTCATACCTTCAAAGTTACCCCTCTTTAAGTTCAGAACCTTTGTTTCTGAATTAACTATGTCACTCTCCATGTTAATGAAGAATTCCACCATATTATGGTCACTCTTACCCAAGGGGCCTCTCACGACAAGATCGCTAATTAACCCTTCCTCATTGCTCAAAACCCAGTCCAGAATAGCCTGCTCTCTCGTTGGTTCCTCGACATGTTGGTTCAAAAAACCATCCCGCATACATTCCAAGAAATCCTCTTCCTCAGCACCTTTACCAATTTGGTTCACCCAGTCTACATGTAGATTGAAGTCACCCATTATAACTGCTGTTCCGTTATTGCACACATTTCTAATTTCCTGTTTAATACCATCTCCGACCTCAGTACTACTGTTAGGTGGCCTGTACACAACTCCCACCAGCGTCTTCTGCCCCTTAGTGTTACGCAGCTCTACCCATATCGATTCCACATCTTCCCGGCTTATGTCCTTCCTTTCTATTGCGTTAATCTCTTTTTTAACCAGCAACGCCACCCCACCTCCCCTTCCTTCATGTCTATCCCTCCTGAATATTGAATATCCCTGAACGTTGAGCTCCCATCCCTGGTCACCCTGGAGCCATGTCTCTGTGATCCCAACTATATCATAATCATTAATAACAATCTGCACTTTCAATTCATCCACCTTATTACGAATGCTCCTTGCATTGACACATAAAGCCTTCAGGCGCTCTTTTACAACTCTCTTAGCCCTTGTACAATTATGTTGAAAAGTGGCCCATTTTAATGCTTGCCCTGGATTTGTCGGCCTGCCACTTCTACTTTTCTCCTTTGTACTTTTTGCTTCTACGCTCACTTTACACCCCTCTGTCTCTCTGCACTGGTTCCCATCCCTCTGTTGTGAACTAACCTCCTCACGCCTAGCCTCTTTAATTTGATTCCCACCCCCCAACCATTCTAGTTTAAAGTCACCTCAGTAGCCCCCGCTAATCTCCCTGCCAGGATATTGGTCCCCCTAGGATTCAAGTGTAACCTGTCCTTTTTGTACAGGTCACGCCTGCGCCAAAAGAGGTCCCAATGATCCAAAAACTTGAATTCCTGCCCCCTGCTCCAATCCCTCAGCCACGCATTTATCCTCCACCTCATTGCATTCCTACTCTCACTGTCGCGTGGCACAGGCAGTAATCCAGAGATTACTACCTTTGCGGTCCTTTTTCTCAACTCCCTTCCTAGCTCCCTATATTCTCCTTTCAGGACCTCATCCCTTTTCCTACCTATGTCATTGGCACCTATATGTACCACGACCTCTGGCTCCTCCCCCTCCCACTTCAGGATATCTTGGACACGATCAGAAATATCCCGGACCCTGGCACCAGGGAGGCAAAC
This sequence comes from Mobula hypostoma, assembly GCF_963921235.1. Lineage (NCBI taxonomy): Eukaryota > Metazoa > Chordata > Chondrichthyes > Myliobatiformes > Myliobatidae > Mobula > Mobula hypostoma. The sequence goes on from NC_086113.1 coordinate 16,996,897, forward strand.
TACCATCCGGGTCTCTGGACTGCGTCCACAGAATTGCCTACCTGACCCCCTTACTATCGAGTCCCCTATCACAACTGCCCTCCTCTTCTTTGCCCTACCCTTCTGAGCTACAGGGCCAGACTCTGTGCCGGAGGCACGGCCACTGTCGCTTCCCCCGGGTAAGCTGTCCCCCCCAACAGTACTCAAACAGGAGTACCTTTTGCACATCGTCTGTACATTCCAAAAACAATTTTCGTTTTTGTGTTGGTGGTAAGCACTGCAGTCTTCATATTAGGGGCCTTCTTTGTTTTTGCCAATAGCAGACATATGAATCATTAACTTTAAAGACCATCAGACACAATGTTGGTTGATTTCTCCATAAGTTCCTGTGGTGTAATTTGTTTGTTATGGGATATTTTTTCACCCTATTTTTTTAAACTAAAACTGTTCAGAACTGTTGACCAAGTTGGATGTAGTCATTATGCCTTGCCAAAAACTGGAAGATGAGGGTGTCTTTTTTTTTTTGTCTACTCACTTCTTCAGATTAATGTAGCACATTTGAACTACCCTAAGCACAAATCCCCCACCAACATCAACGCTGGGATTATTCAAGCATACAATCTGTCCTTCCACAACATGGCTCAGACACCTGGGGGCAGATGAGTATGATTTATGGTGGTTAATTTGTTCCAGGATCTCCTGATCATTCTCATGAAACAAGCATCAATTTTTTCTGCCACAATGTGTGCTGGCGGTGTTGGAACCCAAATTCAAAGGAAAGACAGACTCTAATGTAGAGACGGTGACCAGTGTTTATTCACAATAACTCCAGCAGAACATTGGTAGCTCGGCCGGGTAACACCACAAAATGTAACACTCTCAAAACTAGGACCCCGTGATTAGTGTTAATCGAGCATCCACTTAAATAATACAAGTAACACAGAATCCCTGAGCCAATTGAAATAAATTTAACAAGTTTAAATAGAAAGCACCAGGAGACTGCATTACCAAGAGCAAGTTGCTCAAGCAAAACACAAAGAAGTCTAAACGATTAACGACACTTGTTAGACGAATCACCCCAAAAGCCTGTCTCAACTATTGTTATTCACTAGTCAAATAGCTTTGCAACAAAGCACATTGCCAATCTCATTCATCAAGATAAACAATGGCAATCTAGAACATATGAGGGCTCCAAGAAAGATGTAAAGAAAACATCAATCGCTATTCTTTCGCTATCCAGGAGGATGAACCCTGGGCGCCCTCCCAAGACTATGGTCAACACGCTCCTAGAAGACAGCGGCACGGCTAATGTAGATGAACTGAACACACTGATGAGGGAGAGGGAGAAGTGGAGAGTCCATCATCGTACCTGACGCCGGCCCCCTTGGCCTGAGTCGACGTAGTAGTAGTAGTAGCTATTCATTACCATTTTCATCTCCACAAAAGTTCTTAAATCTATCAATCAAGGGCCAAGGTGAATCCATGTAAAATCTGACTGCTCTCAGAAATTCATTTCCATGTCTGCTAATTATTGCAAGCAAGTATAGATATTGAACATATAGGAACAGTATATAACATAAGAGCATACATATAACAAGCTTAAAGACGGGAAAGTTAGTCTTGATAAAGCATTGAAGACATTTGTCTGAGATATTTGACTGTAACTTAGGAGACTAAAAGATTAGTAAGAAAATTATGTAAAACTCTCAGTGGTCTGGACTTAGCGGAACAATATGTATAATTCTGGGCAATATACTTCATGAAGGACAACAAAATCTTAGATCTTGGAAAATGTGCACTATAATTATGGCAAGTACCCTCAATTATGCTGGGGAATGGGAAGTCTGGGATTTATTCTGTCCTGTTGGACTTTTTATTGTTGGACTTCGGCCACATTCCACTGTGATACAACACTGGCGGCACGGGAGGTCGTTCCTGCCTGTGGCCATCGAACGTGCAGCTCCTCCCGTGGAGGGTCAGACACCTTGAGCCAATAGACTGGTCCTGGACTTATTTTCCATCTGGCATAGTTTGCATTTTGGTGTTTGATTTTGGGGTTTTTTGTATTGCTATATTTACGCTCTATTCTTTGTTGTTGCGGCTGTAACGAAACCAAATTTCCCTCGGGATTAATAAAGTATATCTATCTATCTATCTATCTATCTGAACAAAGCCCAGGCTGTGGCTCCATAGTACACAGGGCCCCACATTATTTTTAGGACATTTATTAGTTCAGGCAAAGTACTTCTCATCTGTTTCAAGAGCAGTTCTATTTGCCAAGTACTGGGAGGCACATTGATACAATGGAACGATGCTATCACATCGTTGCGATTACTAAGCAATTCAGACAACATCTGCTAGGTGAATGTGTCTGGTCTAAGAACTTCCATATAAACTACAGAGCATTCTCTTATTTTACCTTAGTTGGGCATGTTGTACATTTTCTTTCACATTTTGCCTGCCATAATGGGTATCTCAAAGTATATTTTACACCTGTAAATGTGCACAGCATCGGACATTCCTCATGCTAGGAGCTTGAAATTAAAATCAATTGTCAGCATAGGGCTGTTTAGCTTGGAATAAATAGTGGAAGCACTGTCAGCACAGTAATAATGCTCTATCAACAAAGTTTCCTGTTTGGAATTAAATTTACTCAGCCTTTTGTGTCTGATGCTTAACTATCCTTTGTTTTTCTGATGTTCAGATCTTGCTCATGTTCAGATCAAAATGAGAAGTTTCTTGGAACAATCCTTGGTTTCTGTTAAACACTGTCACCTAGCTGAAGCATCTTTAATGTCCTCCTACTGTTGAAGACTCCAAGACAAATTCACACCATCAAAAATATGTTTAGGCCGAGGGTGTTATTTACATTGGTAGTGAAAATCAAAGGGTATGAGACATTTGATACAGTTCTAAGAAAATAAACAGTGGAAAAGCAGGAAATTTCACAGAACAATGTCAAAAGCAAATGACAATCTCAACTTGAGAGCTTTATGTGAAAAAGAACATACAGCGTGTAGGTGACTTCTTCAGTTTAAGTGATGAATCATGCAGCTGCAAATCCTTTTAGTTAATTGCTCTTAGCTTGTGAAGCTTTCCCTCTGTGTTCAATATCAATTATCAGGTTTGGAGAAGATAGTGGTAATCCCCTAAATCAGTTGGTGACTCTGATTTACAAACAAAAACTGTCAAAGTGGCATTTAGCATTGTAAATAAAATCGGCTTATTTACATCAGCCTGCATAATGAAGGAGCAAAAGGGAAGAAATAGCAAACAGGCTGATGCCATCACCTCGCTGACATTTGTGCCACATCACTGCAACCATACTGAATGACCAACTAATCTATCTGGGAGAAAATTAATCTTTGCTTCTTCCTAGCATTATGACTGTCAATCTACGCACAGAACTATACAAACCAAGCACCTCTGTATAGCAGAATGATCAATATGGCAATTGAAAGAGCTGCAGTTATTCACTTACGCCTTAAGGAGTATCTGTCCACAATTGTTCAGTTCTATTCAGTCTTAGCTTTATGGACACAGTCTGAGATAACAGCCCTGAGTGTTTTGCCTATTAATATTATTTCAACAGACATGCTCATTGGTAGAAATTATTGGAACATCATTTATATCCCACATTTGTCTTCCTCTCCAGAGCACCTATTTAAATGACTTATGCATTTTATATTTTATCCCTAAACCCTGCAATGGCCTAGATTTCCTTTCATAATACAGGTATTTAAATTGAATTTTGAATGTCACAATACAAAAGTTAAATGCATGCATCTGAAATTTCTTTCCACACTATTTCAGTAAAGATAAAATAACTCATTTAAAATTAATGGGCAAACACCAGCCCTAAAATGTTGGAAGAATGAATTCTAGCTTAATCCATTCACAATCTGTATTCTATTATCTTCAAAGAAATTTCAAGCAACTGAAATTGATCTTGTGACTTATATAACCCAGTCTGAATAGATCTGATGAATGAAATAAATTGTTAATTCACCTGAAATATTCTTAATTAAGTTCTTTTTCTTAGTAGCACAGATTTGATCAAAAGCTCCAGCAACAGTAGTTGCCGAATTGTCCAAAAGGTAAGGCGTAATTCATGCAGAAAGGTTGAACAATTATTGAGTTAGGTTCTTCTCTCAGTTGACAAAGTTTAAAAGATGTAAAGATATGTTCATTTTCGATTGGTGGTAGGATTGCAGAAGGAAAGCTTTAATTTTCTAAGATTCTGAAGGAGGTTAGACAAGTAAATGGTGGACAGCTGGACTTCAACAGGTCTGACACTAGTATCCTCAGATACGAGTTTCTAGTGTGCCCTCGGGCACAGAACAAATCAGTTTGGCATGGGGATTCAAACCTGAGATTCAGGTTGAAAATAAGAGCAGGAAATCTGAATTTATAAAGTAGGGAATTATTAAGCACGTTTGAAAAGCAGAGCAAACTAGTGATGGAAAATGGGCAAAAAAAGTACAGCAAAAATTTTGAAGAAGAAGACTTTTGGTTGGAAATGTAGAAATATGGAAGTACAAAACTTTACTGATACATAGCTTAAGGAAAGTCAGAGATAGGAGCTTTCATATTCTTGCTTAAAGAGTCTTTGTGTGCAATAAAGTGGGAAATCAAAGGAAGAACAGGGGTCAAAATAATAAATGTGTTTGTGAGAAGGGAATAATATCATGGTGGGGTTTTACGTATTGAAATCTTTGTCAAGAAGGAACATACTATTGGACAGTGCACAATAGATCCCAAAGGCAGAGGGAGAAGTGCAAATATCCAAACAATTTTCTGAACCAAACGAAGAAATGGACAGCAGGAGGATGAGATGCTGACTTCCCAGATATTGACTGTCTGTGATTGATCTGTTAAAAGTATGCAGGATGAAACATTCTAGAAGCACAATCCAGAGGATTATTATCAAATAAAAGTCCTGAAAGGAATTATAATTGAACTAGATGTTATGAAAAAGGCAAACATAGACATGGAACAAAATTGCTTAACTGAGGAAAAACTGTTTTATTAATCTGAGATATGATTTATTTAAAGTAGACTAGAAATAACTATTTAAAGGCAAATCAAGAGCGATATAAAATATTCAATGAGAAAACACTGAAGGGTTGAAGCAGAAATGTTCCCAGAAAGAAAGAGATTGGATTTCCAATTTGCGGTCCAGCGATTTTCAGAGGATTTCATTCCAGGAAAAGACAAAATTAAAGGGAAGCTGATGTTTGATACCGTGAACCCAAAAAGCTGAAAATAAAAGTGAATACAAAGTAAAAGCGTGAAAGAAATTGGGTAGCAAATAAAAGTCATGGAAAAATACTGCCAAATAAAGATATAATGATGACTATAATTATGAAATGAGCTTGACAGCTAACTTGGGAAGGAAATGCAAATCAAAGGCAAAGGATAGAGATTGGTGCAGTGGCATGATGTGGCTCTTTACAAATACAGTACTGTGCCAAGGTCCTAGGTATATATATATAGATAGCTGGGGTGCCTAAGACTTTTGCATAGTTCTGCACTTGTCAACGTTTGGAGCAAAGGATGTTGGGAATGGCGAGGGTGGAGCACTGTGAGAGGGGTGTGGGACAGATGATAGAGGAGTGTCAAGGGTGGGATGGGGCGAGGGTGCAGACATATCCAGCCCTGATACACCAGTGAAGGTTAGTTGATTGGAAACGATTGTTTATTGATCAGTAGAGAATGTCTCTCTGGTGCTTCCCACTCCATCCCTCCTCCCTTCCCCTTTTCCCAACCATGATTCCCCTCTCCCAGTCCTCTTCCCACTCTCAGCCCACAATAGGGACCCATATTAGAAACAGGTTTATAATCAGTCACATATGTCATGAAATTAGATTTTTTTGTGGCAGCAGTACAGCATAATACATAAAATGATTACAGCATTGTGCAAAAGTCTTTGATACCCAAGCTTTATATATGTGCCCAAGACTTTTGCACAGTACTGCACCTTCTGTCCTTCTTTACGAAGATGGAACAAAGCAACCATAGCTTCTGAGGAGCATTAGAATGGAACATTGGATGTAGTAAATGTACAGAGAGAGAGGAAACAGATGGTATCGATGAAAAAAAGGGTTTACTTCATAAATCTTCCTGAATGATTTGAGGGATAAATGGCCTATACGTGTTCTGATTTTTCTGAAAACTGGGTTAGGTTGAAGTGGATGAAGCACCGGATTTTGGACACCATCGATAAAACAACTCAAAAATCCAGAGGTAATAGAAAGCATTGACAAGGGGTTTGATTGCAGTGAGGCTAAGGTATGAAGAGAGCCTGGTTAAGGCGGAACTGGATGACACGTAGAAATTGGAGTTTATTGCTTATCTTTACATACCAGAGTACACAAGATAGGATATTAACTAATTTAAATTGACCACAGTTGAGGAGAAGAGTGATTTGTGAAGATTAATATGATGGCTTCAGCTTTTCTAATAACAAATGACTGTAGGATGAAGAACTCAGAGGTCCAAGAGTTTGTTCTCATGAAAACAGTCAAGGAGAGGGTCAATAAAGCTTTTAATTCTTCGGTATCAACGTATCAGAGGCTCTTTCCTGAGACCAGTACATAAGCATCATCACAACGAAGGCACAACAGTGCCTCTACCTAATTAGAAGTTTGTGTAGATTTGGTGTATCACCAAAAACTTTGACAAGCCTTTCTGAATGTACAGTGGAGAGTATCCTAACTGGTTAGATCACAGCCTAGTATGGAAAAACCAATACCCAGGAACAGAAAAGGCTACAGGATGTAATGGACATAGCCCCGTCCCTCACAGGCAAAGCCCTCCCCAGTAATGAGTACATTTTCATTGAATCCTGTCACAGGAAAGTATCTTTCTCAAATGATTCAAGAGTTTCAGTACTTTTATTGTTTACTGAGTAATGCAGGAAATTTGGTGAATAATGTGTGTGCAACCTGAATTCATAAGCAGCATATTGGGTGAGGGACAAATTTTGGTCATCTTTGGAGAGACCTCTTGAACAGAATCGTATCATAGGATTGTTTGTGCTCCAGGAGAAAGCAGATGTGTTTAATCTCTTGTTTAAGAGATGAGGTAGCCTTCTCTTGGTTGTGCACCAGTGTCATTTTGTTGCATGGATTGACTGGATTTAAACTTATGATTTTAGTGATGTTAATCAGAGTTGTTCCACTGCACTATATGAAGAAGAAATGAGTGGGGGGGGGGGTGGAATAATCAAGTCTAAGTGTTTTATGCCTCTAAATACCTATAATGATTGCTGTTGAAAGCCTGCAGCAAAGCATTAATGCTACAGGCAACAGAAATATATGAAATGAGCCAGCTATGAAAGACAATATGCAACTTCTGCAGGTCAGTTGATTGCCAACATTGATGACATATGGCATCTTCCAAAATGCTGATATGTAGATGAATAAGCAGAGAGAAAATATATGATAAAGTGAATAATAAACAAAATCCTTAAAGTGACAAAGCAAATGATTAGGGCTGGTGAAAGAACATATTGAATCTTATGTTTTCCAGGTGAGCCAGTGATAGTAAAACCCAAGAGATAACATTTAACCCATTGGCTGGGCCACATTGCATTGTGTATGAAATGAATGCAGTGGATACACTGAATGGAGGAATATTGACCTCAACGAATCCCCGGAGTGTCATGGAACCCACCCAATTAATGGTCCTTTCTTTCCAATAGACATAAAATCAGTTGAACTCGGTTACAAATGTAAATACTCCTCATCAGATTTGTCTCTTGCCAAATCAATGGTAGTTTTTGAAAGGAAGTAGTTAATTATTTGAATAAAGGTGTATAGGGAAATAACATGGGAAGAAGAAAAGGGGGACTCTTCTTTCTGAGCACTGGCATGAACTTAATGTACTGAATTAATTATATCTGCTTTTCATACCAACATGTATACAAGTAAATATATCTGAGTTAGATCACACTGGCAGTTCAAAGTTTGAAGTTCAAAGTAAATTTATTATCAAAGTACATATATGTCACCATATACAACCCTGAGATTCATTTTCCTGAGAGCATCTTCAACAAATCTATAGAATAGTAACTATAACAGAATCGATGAAAGACTACCCCCCCCCCCCCCACCGCTGCCACCAAACTATGGTGTTCAACTAGAGGGCAGAAGACAACAAATTGTGTAAATGCAAACAGAAGAAACAGTAATATAAATGAATAAACAATAAATATCAAGAACATGAGATGAAGAGTCCTTGAAAGCGAATCTGTTGGTTGTGGGATCATTTCAATGATGGGGCAAGTGGAGAGAAATTGTTCCCATCAAAAATTTTACCATGGTAAAATTTTCCAGGACCAGTCACACAACTAGAGATGTTGTAGGTCATAATTCTATATGCAAGCCACCAGAACACTATTTCCAACACATTATTACCCAATTTATTGAATTTCTATATCAAATCTTCTCAAGTAGTACCTCCTTACCCAGTATATGTATCTCACCAAATATGGTGAAATTTAATTTGTACCTACGTACCTACAGTTATGCTGTTGTTCATACATTTTCAGTCACTTCCTGTATATCCAATGTACTAAACACTGTACAATGCACTAACCATTCTTGGTTATCTCCTGTTATTTTCAATACATATTGTTCTTCACTGATGCTCGTGGTGGGTCCATGGTCAGTCTCCATGAGGGGACATCTGGTTTATTGCTGCAGCGTTTCTTTTGATTCTGCAGCCATCTTGGTTAGGGCAGTATTGCTGCTTGAAATAGAGTCATGGGAGGAATAAGACTGGCAGCAAATAAACATTGAAACATGTAGTTTAACTGTTTGGGAGATGTAGATAAGAGGAGACAGGGGAAATTAGAGGAAGAACAGAAGGACAGAAAGAAAAGGGGCTGGCTGGGTGGAGACCAATATCCTTGATGTCCACACAGTTCAATTGAAGCTTGAGGAAAAGTAACACACACAATGCTGGAGGCAGAATCTGTGGAAAAGAAAAAACAGTCGACGTTTTGGGCTGAGATCCTTTTTTGCCCCTTTTTCGGCATTCCAGATATGATTCCACTTCTCCTTGGTGTACCTCCCCACAGAATCAGAATCAAGTTTATTATCACTGGCTTGTGACGTGAAATTTGTTAACATAGCAGCAGCAGTTTAATGCAATATATAATCTAGCAGAGAGAAAAAAAATAAACAAGTAAATCAATTACTTATATTGGATAGATTCTTTAAAAACGTGCAAAGACAGAAATACTGTATATTAAAAAAAGCAAGGGAGTGTCCAAAGATTCAATGTCCATTTAGGAATCAGATGGCGGAGGGGAAGAAGCTGTTCCTGAATCGCTGAGTTAGTGCCTTCAGGATTCTGTACCTCTTACCTAATGGTAACAGTGAGAAAAGGGCATGCCCTGGGTGCTGGAGGTCCTTATTAATGGACGTTGCTCTTCTGCGACACCGCTCCCTAAATATATCCTAGGTACTTTGTAGGCTAGTACCTAAGATGAAGCTGCCTAGATTTAGTACCCTCTGCAGCTTCTTTCGGTCCTGTGCAGTAGCCCTTCCATACCAGACAGTGATGCAGCCTGTCAGAATGCTCTCCACAGTACAACTATAGAAGTTCTTGAGTGTATTTGTTGACATGCCAAATCTCTTCAAACTTCTAATGAAGTATACCCGCTGTCTTGCCTTCTTTATAACTACATCGATAAGTTGGGACCATGTTAGATCCTCAGAGATCATGAGACCCAGGAATTTGAGCTGCTCCCTTTTGTTACTGCTCAGAGAGATAGAGATTTGTTTTATTTGTCACATTTACATGGAAGCATCAAGACCTACCATGAAATGCATTGTCTGTGTCAACAACCAATACAGTCCATGGATGTGCTGAGGCAGCCCCATCAAGTGTCTCCACATTTCTCCTGGAAGAAGTTTACATGTTCATCTAATGATGCATGGGTTTCTGCCCATATTTCAAAGGTCAGTAGGTTAATGGGTCACGTGGGTGGAATTGGGTGGCAAAGGCTCATTGGGCTGGAAGGGCCTGTTACCAGGCTGTATCTCCAGATAATTAAAAACAAAACACAAGTTACTATGATCTTTTCACAGCTGAATCTCTGCATAAAATAATGAATAAAACAAATACACTCACCTGGTTATGGAGGAAAGATACAACCTCCTTACAGACCGCAGCGGGAGTTTAATCATCCAAAGAGTAAACCTACGAAGAGCCTTTGGTCTGGAAGGTATTCCTGGCCATGTCCTTAGAGCCGATGTAGAGCAACTTGTGGGGATATTTGTCATCAATTTTAACTTCTACCTGCTTCAATCCGTGTGCTCTCTCTATTTGAAATAAAATGCAACTTCAGACCTTCAGTGGGATCTGGAAACATTGTGAGATTGTTGATCATCTCATTGTTAATTTCAGCAGTGTTGTACATCTGGTCAAGCCAAAATCTAAGCAACTGCAAACACTGCATTAGCAAGCAATTCTGACTCACTGTTCATGGAGCAGATGGTCTCATTCCCCCTCTCCCATCTCCCCTTCTCCCTTCTCCTCCACCTCCTCAAACCTTCCCTCTCTCCCTCTCTCGTTCCCCTCAAACCTTTCTCCTCACTTTCTCCCCTCGCCCCTCCCCTGTCTCTCTCCCTTCTCTCTCTTCTTCTCCTTCGGCCTCTCCCCCACACTTCCTCATTTCAGATTAACTACATGCCTCTTTCTAATTGCACTTATTGCATTTGATTTACCTACAATAAGATGACAGAAAGTATGGTAGACAATTGACCCATTTAGTCCCAGTAAAATAAACCCATTATTCTGTTCTGATTTTTCTGCAATACTGCTGTCTATTCTTCCCCCCTCTCTCTCTCTCTCTCTCTCTCTTTCTCTCTCTCTCTCACTCCTTTCCTCCCTCACTTCCAGCATCTGCAGAATCTCATGTCCAGGGACTTCCATCTCTGTTTAGGCACTGCCCGGGACGATGTTTTCATCCTTCTCTATTTTAGTCATGTACTGATGGACCGCAATAAAGCGTTATTATCACATCCATGTTAATTGCCTTTGTTACATTTACTTATACAGCAGATTCTGAATAATTAGGGCAGCTGCTTATTTGGGACAACTCTTAAAGAACAAATATTAATAATCAAAATTGCCAGATTTCCTTTGTTTATTTGGGACACTATGTCGTTTAATTGGGGCAGGAAACTGTTGCCAAACAAGGTTCCAGCTAATGTCAGTTGGACGCATTTGTGTGGCCATGCTTAAAGCAAACAATTTATGAATAGCGTTTGTTGTGTGTGCTTGTGTTCAAAAAGCAGTGACTTTTGTTTCTGGTAGATGGGGTGAAATAAGCAGGAGACAATTCCAAACTGTTTTGCTCACAGCAGTTTCAAGCATCGAGGCTTAGAGATGCCCAAAATATCTGTGAGTGAAAATGAAATTATTTCACTACTTCACCAAGTTAGGAACTACAAAGAGTTTGAAAGTATCGACAATCATCTTGAAGGTTACAATGAAAGTGAAGATTTGAAGGATGCAATCAGTAGCATTGTATGAAGGTAATCCATTATCTGCACTAGTTATCAGTGCTGATTTTGTACATTGTGTACAGTGGAAGAACTCCTTTGCAGATAACTATTAGGAACCAATACACAATTTAATAGTACTGCAGAATTGGTAGAAGTATGCAGAAATATTCAATAATGCAATTTCAATTACTGAATGAATAGTATTTCCTTAATGTTGGTGATCACAACCTTTTTTGTGCCATGGACCCCTACCATTAACCAAGGGATCCGTGGACCCCAGATTAGGAATCCCTGCTTTAATGTATCTGTTGAATATACCTGCTATTACTGAGAACTAGAATTAAAATAATGCTACATGTTATATGTATAATCTTTAAAACTTGTCTTACTAGCTAGCTATTTAACAAAATATCCAATAAATGTTTATAAACTCTCCAGAACTCTTCAATATGCTCTTTAAATTCTTCTTGGAACTCCAGTAAAGTCTGTAATCTTTCCTATGATAAACTTTCCTACGGATTTCAACCAACTGTAAAGTAATACCTCCAATAAAATATTCGACAAATCCTTTAGAAAAGCCTCCAATAAACTTTCTGAAGAAAACATCCTTATTAAAGTCCTCAAAAACTTCTAATTCCACCACCAATTATCTTTCCCACAAATTTTCTTACAAATTACCTCCCATGCTGACAAACTTAGCAATGCAGAACTTGGTAATGTTTCCAATAAACTCTGCAGTCCAATCTCCAATAAACACCATATCACAAACCTCAATAAACACTGCAATAACGTGCATGGAGAATGGCAACATTGCGATCCATGAAGAAAACATTCTGATTCATGTAACGAATTGCCCAATCAAACTAATAAAGTAAACCAAAGCAATGTAAGCAGCTTTATGTTATTAAGTTTCTATTGCCACATACTTTTGGTATTGTTGCTGAACCCATTGTGCATGCTAGTAAAATTGCCACAATTCTACATTTTATTACATTCTGTCAGTTTATTTGGATATATTTGGCACCACTCTACAGCCGAGCTTTGTCATCGATGTTTTGTAGATGAATGCTGTTTTCCATTATTACACAAGCTTACTATGTAATAGAAGAAACAATTAACAAGTTAACCTTTCACTTGAAGGTAATGTTTCAACACAAAATCCATTTTCAGTCGTTTAAGTTTCCAAGTTCACACTTCCATTTAATTGTGTTGTGTTGTACTTCTAAGGTTTTTTAAACAATAAACTCTACTCAGTAAAATTATTCTAACTTTCACCCTGTGAAAAATGTTAAGAATTCTGTTTATAGGTCTAGATAACCAAGTACAGCAAATTTGATATAACAAAAGCTATATTTAGTACACAACAAGAAAAATTAAGCTGGTTACCAATCAAACATTCCCTAACTATGCACTATACTGTATTGTTTTCCATAACCAGTTTTTCATTCTGTCTAAGTGAATGCATTCACTGAAATTTTACTTGTGAGTAATAATCTTCACCCCTTTGAAGACTATAAGACCATAAGACATAGGAGCAGAAGCAGGCCATTCGGCCCATTGATAACTACTATTGATTTGCTCAATATGTTACACTTTGTTAAACAATGGGACAGTGTTTTGTTTCCAGCTAAATATTTTAGTAAATGTGCAATTTTCTTTGGCACAATATTCAAAGAGGATATTCCAATGGTAGAGAAGTAATAAAGGACTACATAGAGCAATAAATTAGTTTGGAGTTTATGAAACAGTTAAAATAAAAACAAACAGTAAATACAAAATAAAAGTGAAAATAAGACATCAAGCTTATGAAATGCATGTTGCTCCAAACCTCTAAAGTTATTCCTGTGTGTTTGTATTATTTTGAATTTGAAAATATCTGTACAATTCTGAAGTTCCCACAGACAGGAACATAAATAAACTGTAAATCAGAAGAATTTGTTCCACTGTGACAAGTTTCAGTTTTAAGAGTGTGGTAACACTGCAGTTTACTAAAACAACATGAATCCTTCCAGCAACACACATCAAAGTTGCTGGTGAACGCAGCAGGCCAGGCAGCATCTATAGGAAGAGGCGCAGTCGACGTTTCAGGCCGAGACCCTTCGTCAGGACTTCCATGTGGCTGAATATAGTTATACTTGGGCAAATGGAAAATGAGCTAAAGCAACAATATGGATTCATCATTTAGAAGCTCATGTATTTTCTGTAAATCTAGCTTACACTGAAGAATATTCTGGACAGTGTTAAGCAGGAATGCTTTATTTGTTTTATTAAAGATACAGCTCGGTAATCGGCCCTTCCAGTCCAATGAATCCGCACCACCCTATTACACTTGTGTGTCTAATTAATCTTTTTTTTTGTTGTCCATTATGCTGCTGTCATTTAGGGTAGCAGTGAAGGTCCTTCATCTCTGTCTGTCCTTGGTTACTCAAATGAAGAAGAATTCTTCATTGCAGTTTCCATATCAGTTTTGTTGAGCCAGTCAGGGTTGTTAGCCCTGAGCTGAACCCCGAACCTGGAGGACCGGTGGCCCACTCTTCATCTGGTCTCTACTCTTTTACCTGTTTGGTATGGGTGAACCTACCAGGTGCTCTGACTCCTGCCGACATAGCTTTCTGGGTCATTGGAGCATGCAAGCCTCCAAACCCTATGGCAAGGTTGTGGTCCTCTTGGAGGAAATTAACCTATTAAGCCATATATATTTGGAATATGGGAGGAAACCAGAGCATGGAGAGAAAACTCACACAGTCATGAGGGCAATGTCCAGACTCTTTAAAGGCAGTGGCAGAATTGAACCCAGGTGGTTGGGGATGTAATAACGTTACACTAACTACTATGCTATCATGCCATCGTCAGAGAGTGGGGAGGGAATGTTGGCCAGAATATCTCTATCTGACAAACTCTTTTAATCCTCCAAAACACGCCCGATGAAAAGAAAATTCAGTTTGTTTTCATTTTTATGGTTGCCTGGGGTAAAAGCTGAGCCTAAGTCATAAGAAATCTAACAAACGAAATATTAAAAGATTTAAGTATTGCATTTTAAGGAAGTTCATGAAGAAGACAGTGTCAGTGGAAGGATTACTGATTCTAGTGACTGAGTGTATGGAACTTCATTATGGAAAGATGTAGTTATATAGCATCTTTCACAGTGCCCAAATGCGTGACATAGTCAGATTCATCACTTAAATATAAAAATACCGCGGGAATGTAATAATGAATTTTCATGAAAGTTGAGAGAAGGATAATTATTGGCAAAGATGTCAGGGGAAAAATTATTCTCCTACTCTCCTTCCAAACAGTCGCAAGAGATTTTTATGTTCATATATTTTCCTGAAAAAGGATACAGAATCCCAACTAAATGAACCATCTCCAGTGGGTCAAGACTGCTGTCTTTTTGTCCTGGAGTATCGCCCTGGATTCATGCACTGCAAGCGATGTCCTTGCATTTCAGAGGCATGACTGCTAAAAACAGAGTTATGACTTGCACAGTAGGAAAAATTATCTTAGATATGTAAAAGGTGAGAGTCAGAGAAATGAGGAGTTTGGTAAGTGGATTAAAAATGAAATGAAGGAGAGCCATGAAGAAATTAAAGACAAGGATGAAAAATTCAGAATGGAGACACAGAGGTACAGGAAGCAATGTCGCTCAGCAGGACAGTGGCAATTAGAAAGCAGGGCCTAGCCTGAAAAGTGATTGTGAGTATATTGTATTGTAGTCAATGCAGAGAGTGGAAGGCAGGATGCCAACCTGGAGAGCACTGTAGGAGCTAAGCTCAGATGTGACATGAAGATTTCAGTAGAAGACAGACTAAGACAAGAGCAGAGTTTTGTGATATGTTGGTAGTGGATTTTGTGCCTGAGATGATGGGGTTGGAAGCCTGGCTAGGGGAAAACCAGAAGAGTGGGACAGCAGAAAGAAGGGGGAGATGTGTGTAGTACAGAATGGGATCGGTGACATAGGTACAGAATTTGAAGTAAGATCCAAAGGTCACAGCTTCAGCCTTTTCATTTTTAAATGGGGGGGCGAGGTGGAGGGAATTTAAAGTTCATCCATGACTGGACATCAAGCAAGCAATCTGAGAATAAAAATAAACTTTCAATAAAGGTGATGATGAGATGGAACTGGATTTTGTGAGCCAACTGACTCTATGCAACTTGAATCCAACTTTAAGATTTATGTAGCTGAATAAAAGAAGAAGCTCAAGATAGGTTTCGGAAGGATTAGGGGGTGGTGGTAGCTGTGTTATTACAAGAAGGAAAACATCTAATAGCTTAATACATCTGGCTTCCAGTTTTCTTTAATGCTTTGGCCCCTTTTTCCATTTCAGAAATGCCAGTTGTTGAGCTTTGTCATAAATCTAAGAATACAAAAGCTCCAAGACCATTTTTATAATCTGGTCTCTCATGTTGCCAAATTGTTCTTGATTTGCAATGTCTCAGAGATGAAGCTGCGCAGTTCTTGATGGATATATGATAACAATGGTTTGATAGGAAAGGATGATAGCAAGCAAAGACTGACACAGATAAGTGGATAATAGAACATAGAGCAGCATAGCACAGTATGGACTCTTCTGCCCCCAGTATTGAGCTAACCAATATAAAACCACTCCAATCCCTTCCCTCCAATATAGACCAAAAGCCTCCACTTTTCTTACATCCATGTGCCTATCCCAGATTCTTTTAGAGATCCCTAATGTATCTGCCTCTACCGCCATCCTCAGCAGTGTGTTCAGGCACCCACCACTCTCCACGTAAAAAACTTACCTCTGACTTCTCGGTTAAACTTTCCTCCACTTACCTTAAAGTGATGCCCGCTGTCATTGCCATAAGTGTCCTGGGAAAAAGATGCTGGCTGCTCACTCTACCTATGCCTCTCAGAATCTTACCACCTCCATTGTTGCCTCTCATCCTTCAACACTTCACAGAGAAAAGCCCTAGCTCACGGAACTTTTCCTCATTAGACATGTCATACAACACAGCTAACACTCTACCTTCATCAATTTTTCGTAACCTCCTCTGAAACTCAGTTAGGCTCATGATGCAAGAACTAGTCCACACAAATCCATGCCGACTACCCATCTGCAATAGTTACCTCTCCATTGACACGTCTATAATTCCTAGGATTATCCCTATTACCTTTCTTGACCAACGGAGCAACATTTCCCATTCTCCAATTATCTGGTAGCATTCCTGTGGCCAGGAAAGTCACAAGAATCATCATCAATGTCCCCAGAAATCTCACCCTTCGCTTCCTGTAATATTGTTGCATATATCTCCTAGGCAGGTTCTAGAGTGGGTTGCACTGTTGGGTCAGCATTGTGGGCCAAAGGGCCTGTAATGCGCTGTAGATTTCTATGTTCCATGTTCCATGCTCTATATCCTGTCTGGCCCAAAGGACCCTCTATCCTAATGTTTTCCTGAAGCTCCAATATCAGAATGGAGAAAAGGCATTGAATGAGGATACTACAGTTGATTAAGTGCCATTCTAAGGCAGAGGGAGTGAAGTGAAATAAAGCCCCATTGCCATTTAACTCTTTAACCAGAGATGAATACCAGAACTATAAAATCCATTTAAGCATTTGCAGGAAATGTGGTTGTCAATTGATGGTTGGTTTGGCTGTGAAGATATTTCAAAAGGAAATAGAGATTGGAGCAGTTGGTTCCGAATAAGTGGGTAAATAAAGGTGGGAATTTTGTGCAAGTATTTTGAAGCTGGACTTTGAGGCTGCGGTGTTGGAGAAAACTAACGGGTTTCAAACTGACAGGTAAGTCCTTGAGTAGACACCTGCATTATTAAATGTAAAAATTGTGAAGCTGTTATCTACCACAAAGAGAATGCTGCTTAGCAACCTTCTCCAATGGAATCAGTGAACTAATGAGAATATCAGGCATTTACAAACAATTCTTGCTGTAAACAAAACCTGAAAATCTAACATTTTTTTCACATTTCATGAAACTGAATATTCAGTAGCTTACTGAATAATAATTACTGCACTAGGACCTCCCAGGTCGCAGGGAACTAATTTTTTTATATATATGGATTTTCCTCCCATTAATTAAACATATCGAAATTAATTAATTTTAGGTTAAGGAAAATATAATTCATATTGCTTATGTAATATTTCAGAAATATTTTTCCTTAGTCTCATTTGTATGATGCAGTCATTATTGCCCCTCTATAAAATGCTTAATATATTAACTAAAATTATGTTTCCTTTAATTCTTAGTTCATTAGCTGCCAATTGTCTGATGTATTTGCCTCTGCAATTGCTTGATTGCAATACTGTTAATGCATGCCAAAGATCCTTTGGTACTGATACCGGATGTTAACTGATTTAGCAAAAATGCGATGCCATGCCATTAGAGATTGTGAAATCCATTCAGACAGCTTTCACCTTGTTCAATGGCAAGTGCTGTCAATTCATAATTGACAATTGACCTCAAAATCTAGGCTATAATTTCCTACTTCACGATTGGCAGTAAAGTAGATTTCCACATTATCTATAGGCAAATAAATAACAGCAGGTGAAGCTATTTATAATTCAATTTGCCTCAACATAAAAGCTGCAGTTAACGTTTAGTGAATCACACTAAAAAAATAATTGAGGTAATGTTCTTGAAAACATTTATTGATGTTACCCAACCAAATGCTAAGCATCTCCACATGCAGGTATGATGGCTCCTTTATAACTTCATCTATTGCAAATCAAAATGGAAGCTACTTGTCTATGCTGAATAGTTTTTTCCCCCACTTTTATTGTCACAAGAAAGGAAAAGGATGGCTATTACCAATCCCAGACATAACTACAGTATACAATACTGCAAAAGTTAAGAAACTGTCAGCTGGAAGTTAAAGTTGATAGGTTTTCTGCAATATCTTCTTTTTCAACCGTCTGAGTATCCTACTCTTCAAAGAAAAGTTTCATATTATTCTGAGGTAAGGTAATTCAGTGTGGCAAGTTGTTTTAAAGCACACTGTACCTCTTATTTCATATGCTGGTCCACCTAATTAAAGAGATAGTTTGAAAAACAGATTGGATTATTGCATTGAAAGCAGGCTGTTGCAAAACTTCCACGGTTTAGAACTAAAAACTGTACTCTTGTGCAGTGAAAGATGACAGATTACTTCATATACCATGCAAGCAAGTCCAGACAATAGCTTAAGCCATGACTGATTGCTTTGCTGTAGCCCACTTTATGTTAAATGCATTCTAGCTGTTCAATTTCACAGCTGTAATTTTGCTTCTCTGCATCATTCAGTCCTCGCTTGAATAACAGGGTTCCTTTGGTAATGATTTCTTTTCTATTGTATTGTTTTCTGCATAATCAGGTTGGTAGAGGTTTGGGTGACACAGCCATCTGTCAAGTTCATTTGCTGTGTAAAATACAAGAAATAAAAACTGCACAACTTGAGGCTATCTGTTTCCCTGGCACAGTAAGCAAACGTTCACCTTCCATCATCTCCACACCTCCAGAGATGAATTATTGTTTTCTTTTAACGTCACGGTTTCTGTTCTGACTTGCTATCTGAGTTCGTTTTTAATCAGAACATTGATCCCACAGAATACATAATGCTGGATTTTCTGATGAAGCACAAATGAGCAGGCAATGCAAGGTTGTTAACGATAATATCGACATGTTTCTTGTTCCACTAATGACAAGGGCGCCGCAGTAGTGTAGTGGTTAGCGCGACGTTATTATAGCTTGGAGTGTCAGAGT
Organism: Mobula hypostoma; assembly: GCF_963921235.1. Classification (NCBI taxonomy): domain Eukaryota; kingdom Metazoa; phylum Chordata; class Chondrichthyes; order Myliobatiformes; family Myliobatidae; genus Mobula; species Mobula hypostoma. The sequence goes on from NC_086113.1 coordinate 17,016,114, forward strand.
TCGGAGTTCAATTCTGGCGCTGTCTTTAAGGAGTTTGTACAATCTCCCCGTGACTGTATGTGTTTCCTCCGGTTTCCTCCTACATTCCAAAGAGGTACCAGTTAGTAGGTTAATTGGTCATTGTAAATTCTCCTGTGATTGGGCTAAGGTAAATAAGTACAATACTGCGAAGTGCGGCTCATTGAGCCTGTTCCACACAGCATCTCTAAATAAATAAATGAAGAGCACGAAGTTGACATTTATACAATTTGCTGCAGTGTTTCATTTTCAGTCTAGGCCCATTTTTATGTTCAATATGTTTGCACATTATCAGTGACTAATATACACATTGGCTACTCTCATTTCCTGGACAAAAAGAAAGAGTTATATTTGCTAAGTCCCACTGTTGTGCACCTCAGTTTATTAAAGTTTATTGGCCATGTACACATTTCAGAAATTTAGGGTCAATCATTTCTTTAGCTGGAACATTGAATTAAAATGCCACATTTTGCTGTGGGTCCTACAGAGTCCTGCTGAGCTACAGGTAGCAAAAAGTCCCTTCCAATTAGACAAAATCATCACTCACAGTCAATAACTGTGCTAAAGGCAGCTTTCAAATCTGTGAGGGATTCACATTTAATGTACTGATTTGGGTTGTCTGAGCCAACTTCACTGTGTACTGAAACCAAAGCAATTTAGTTCTTGCCTACGGGCTTTTTGGCAGTTCGTCTAGTGCTGAGTGCTGTAAGGACTGTGATACAATTTAATCTCAGACATCTGTGCTCAGGCAGGGCTGTTCCTTAACAGACAGAGCAAGTAAAGTCTAGGGAAAAGCAGAATGTGAAGAAATAGTCCTTATCACTTTCACCCAAATAGAGCTCTAAATAGAAAGATGACACATATATGGGAATTGGATCCACAGTACATGCTCAGTTCAGTGTCGGCATGATGCATTTTTGGATCTGGGTAGCTCACAGCATGACTTACATAATAAAGTACATGGAGCACTCACCAGAAGGGCAGTTCTGATAAGAATTAGATTTCAAATCCACCTCCTGTAAAGAATTCTAAGCATACACAACAAACACAACTGATTCTCTATAAACTGACTAAAGATGAACAAAATCCTGATAACCTGATCTTCGAACTTATTCCAAATGCACTGATGTAGGTAGTTGGAACCTACCCTTGAACAGAACTATACGAGCATGTGACTATACAAATCTAATTGTCACAACCAAATGTCAACATGTATTGATGTACACAAATGACTTTTGTAAGCTGAACAATTTTACCTGAAGGAACATCTGCACAAAGACACATTATTCAGTTTTATATGTTTATATGATTAAATATGTTTATGCAAATGTCATGGGATCTGTTTCTTTAATAATCCAAGGCTCATTTTGATCTTGTGTGGTCTTTATATTTTAAAGTATGTTACTTAAATACATTTTTGTCCATTGAAATATGTTACATTTAAAAGAATGCCAGACAGAGATGCAGATAGGAAATATGTCTGAACAAAATCATAGATGCATTATGTCTGGAATAAAAAGTGCCCCTAGCACAATGTTAAGCTATAATTAACTACACTGCTGTTTTTCCCCCTCTACGAAGCAAGTATGGAGTTTTATTGATTGCAGTTTCCATGAATTAAAAGTACATAAAAGGGAGTCAACCTAATAAAAAATGTTGCCATAACTATTTGAGCTGTTCAATCAGTGTATTAATGACACAAAGACAAAAACTTCAAAGAAAATAACACCTGAAACTAAACCTGGCAAAGTACGAAGTGCTTCACAGCAAACAGAAATGTCAGTCAACAATTAAACATATTTGTAAAGTCTAGAGATTGTGTATTGTATCCTAAGGCTTCCCTCTACCCTGAGTCCTTTAGGCAGACATAATTCAGAAAGTTCAGCTCTGTGACTTAATCACTATAATTGTACAATAGCAATTGGTACAGACAGTTAACCTCATCTCCCTGCCCCTTTAAACACATGTTCTCAGCAATCTCTCAGTGCCCCTTGGGCTGAAGCATGTGCTTACAAAGACTTGGGTTGTCAGCCATTGCTTTATTTTTGCTTAGCTCTTTCTTTTTCGTATTGATTTCCCAACTTTTGGAAATTCTAATTTTTACCCAATCACCTAAATCCAGTTGGTTACCTAAACATGTGCTTGCATTTCAGTACGGTAGCCCTGTTATGCATTTAATGTATTTTTATTCCATCATTTGCTTATGGATTATTTTTTCAGAAAATGTACATTATACAGCCAAAATAATTATCCGGAATCACACTGGTTAGATCAAATAATGTGGGAAGGAATTTATTCGGGTCACAGGCCAGTTGGGCAAGTGTATTCCTTCTGTGCTGTAAGTTCTATTCTATGTTGAAATAGAAAGGTACCAGAATAAAATGTGTGCAATTTTGTTTTTCAGTACAGTGAATGCATCAGCAATGAGTTTTACATCAATGTGAATTGCATTCTGATCTACTGAAAATAAGGTCTCTTGGAAAAAAATGTTCCAAGGTGATATTCTATCTAGATCTAACTAACTTTGCTAAAGTTATTTTGCCAGATAACTGATGAAATGCAGAAAATATCTAATAATTTGTATCAGTTATTAGTTTTCCCATTTCTGTCCTTTTATTTTGCATTATATTAATCTACCCGTACTATACTTTCTCTGCTACCACAACATATATTCTGCATTCAGTTTCTCTTTAACTACCTCAGTGTAATTGTGTATGGTGTGATCTGTCTGGATGACACACACAACAAAAGCTTTTCAGTGCATCTCGGTACGTGTGGCAATATCCTCCACCATCTTTCCTCAAGTAGAGAAGGATCCACTTTGTTAAAAAGTAGAAATAAAATGGTGGGGAAAATGGCCTGTGTTTTTGGAATGGAAGGAAAGGGTACCCAGAACTAATCTGGTTTTGCAGGAATTGGAAGTGCTTACAGTTCTACACAGCTGGAGGGTAGGGTACGACTCTGCAGGTATATGTGCATAAGTAGGATCATAAAATAAAGTTAATAAAATATGTTAGTTGTTTCAGGATGAAACACATCATTAATACAAGTCAAAATGAATCACGGAGTTGAAAGATTTGGGTGATTTGGAGATTCAAGAATGTTAAATAAAGTAATTTTTTTTAAATGCAGAAGCCAAGAAATATCATTTTGACAGCACAGAGAGTCAAAATTGTTAATCTTTTAAAAGGTGAAAACTGTAAACTTTGTTACAAATCAAATGAGGAAAGGAAAATGCAACTTGGAACCAAGTACAACTTGAAAGAACATCTAGGGATATCAAAGGGATCAAAGACGAGGCAGATGGCTGCTAGCCACAGCCGATAAAGGGAAGCATTAATTTTATTGATGTTAAGGGGAGAAATAAAGTTCATTGTTTCTTTGGATCTACATGTGAGAAAGGCTGTCCAAGGGTGCACTGACAGCCCTGGGACTGATGGTGGGAGTAGAGATAAAGCTGGGTGCCATGGACAAATACGTGGAAGACAGCTCCATGCTTTAGATAATGTTGCTAAGGACAGCATGTGAAGACTGGTGAGCATAGAAATAATGGTGAGAATTCAGAGGGGAATTTACCAGCACAGGAACAAAAGCATCCTGGGGAAGAAATTTGTCGCAATTTTCACCTTCATTGCTTGGATGGCAAACAACTTTACAAAGGCATTGTGGAGTATTTTAACTTTCCTTCCCCCCCACCCCCATTTGAAATCAATAGAAATGAAAACTGGGGGGTTAGGTCCACTACTAGGTGAATGTTACACTCTGTAGGTATGCCACTCACCAAAGGCAATTTTTAGTGTCAGGTTTGAGTGAAGTGACAGTAAAGCTGTGCCGCAAAGATGGTCGCTGAAGTAAATCTTTCGAGAGTTGGAGCAAGGAGGATATAAACAAGCAGTAGAGGTTTCATCAGCGGAAGAAATCATATTGGTTGTGTTTGACGATGAGACGGTGACAAAATTGGTAGTATGTGACTAACAGGAAACTAAGTATGGACATAACTGGGTCTTTTCTTGATTGGTAAGATGTAAAACATGATATTTCACAAGAATTGGTTCTGGGTCATCATTTATTCTGAGCAAATTAGATGAAATTACCAAAGATGTGGGTGCCAAATCTGATGGTGACAAAAAGGTAATTGTGAAAAGAATGTGAAGAGGATACAAAGAGGTTCAGTAAAATGGGAAAAAGCTGGCAAATGGAGTATAATGTGGCAAATGTATAACTACCCATTTTGACAGGAAGCAACATGTTAGCAAAATTATGAAAGATTGCAGAGGAATCTGGATGTCCCACAGTACGAAATCCTGTCGGCTAGTATGCACCACAAGTGATTAAGAAACCTAACAGAAAATTGTTTATTGCTTGGAGAATTTCATACAATGGTAGGGAATTTATATTGACTACTGTCGGCCAAGAGTAGATGTACAGAACTGGTCTATATTTTTATTAAGGATGTCAATGTATTTGAAATAATTAGCAGAAGCTTTACAAGACTTATCCTTGGAATCTCAGTGGCATGATGTTTTCGAACTCTGTTCCTCAAAGAATAGTGATAGCAAAATCCTTTTTAAAACGGGATAAATGGACACACAATGGGGTGAAAGCTATAATTAGATAGGAATGTTTTAAATGGAGGAGCAATCCTAATTTGCCTAAGTGGCAAAAATTCTTATGAAGTGGATATGGAAGCTTCAATGCAAGAGGCTACAGAGGATGATAGATACAGCCAGTTCTATTACAGGTATCGCTCTCTACACCCTGCAAGACATTTACATTGACATCAGGAAGGTACGATCATTATTAAGGAAATACACCGTATTCACTTCTCAGTGCTGACATCAGTCAGAATGTATAGAAGAGCACACCTCATGTTTCAACAACAGTTAGACCCTAAGACCATAAGGCTTAAGACATCGGAGTGGAATTAGGCCATTTGGCCTGTTGATTCTGCTCCACCATTCCTTCATGACTGATTTATTATCCCTCTCAACACTATTCTCCTGCCTTCTCAATGTAATCTTTGGTGCCCCAACTAAACAAAATCTTCTCAGCCTCTGCTTTGAATATACTCAATGACTTGGTCTCCGCAGCCATCCAGGACAATGAACTCCACAGATTCACCATCCTCCGGCTAAAGAAATTCCTCCTCATCGCTGGTCTACATGGATGTCCCTCTATTCTGAGACTTTGCTCTCTGGTGCTAGACTCACTCACTATCAGAAACATCCTCTCCACACCCACTCTATATAGACCTTTCAATATTCGATACATTTTAATGGAATTCTTCCCCCACCCCCCACACACCACATTCTTCTATACTCTATCAAATACAAGCCCATAGCCATCAAACACTGCTTAAGCATTAACCCTATCATTCCCAGAATCATTCTTATGAACCTCCTCTGGATACTCTCCAATGCCAGCACATCCTTTCTTAGATAACGGGCCCAAAACTGCTCATAGTACTCTAAGTATGATCTGACCAATGCATTATAAAGCCTCAGCATTACATCCTTGCTTTTATATTCTAGTCCTCTCAAAACAAATGCCAACATTGCATCTGCTTTCCTTACTACTGATTCAACCTGCAATCTAACTTTCAGGGAGTCCTGCATAAAGACTCCCAGGTCCCTTTGCACTTCTGATTTTTAAATTTCCTTCCCATTTAGAAAATGGTTTATGCCTTTATTCCTTCTACCAAAATGCGTTATTATACACTTCCCTGGATTAGATTCTATGCCATTTCCTTGCCCATTTTCCCAATTTGTCCAAGTCCTTCTGCAGACTCCCTGCATCCGCAACACTACCGGCCTCTCCACCTATCTTTGTATCATTTGCAGATATGGTCATAAAGCCATCAATTTCATCATCCAAATCATTAACATATGTTATGAAAAGAAGTGGTCCCAATAGCAACCTCTGTGGAACACTATTAGTTACCGACAGCAAACAGAAAAGGCTCCCTTTATTCTCACTCTTTGCCTCCTGCCAATCGGACAATTTTCCATCCATGCTAATATCTTTCCTGTAATACTCTAGCCTCTTATCTTGTTAAGCAGCCTCATGTGTGGCACCTTGTCAAAAGCCTTCTAAAATTCCAAGGAAACAACATCCACTGACTCTCCTTTGTCTATCCTACCTGTTACTTTCTGAAAGAATTCCAATAGATTTGTCAGGCAAGATTTCTTTTTAAAAAAACACAATGCTGACTTTGACCTACTTTATCATGCTCCTCCAAATACTCTGAAACTTCAGACTTAATAATGGACTTCAAAAACTCCCCAACCACTAAAGTCAGGCCAACTGGCCTATAATTTCCTCTCTTTGGCCTCCTTCCTTTCTAAAAGAGTGCAGTGACATTTGCAATTTTTCAGTCCCCAGAAACCATTCCAGAATCTCGTGATTCTTGAAAGATCATTACTAATGCCTCCACAATCTTTTCTGCTACCTCTTTCAGAACTATGGGGTGTAGTCCATCTGGTCTAGTTGACATATCTACCTTCAGAACTTTCAGCTACCCAAGCACCTTGGCCTTAGTAATTACAACTACACCCCCTTCTTCCCCAGCATTCTCGACTTTTTTGCATGCTGCTAGTGAAGATTGACACAAAATACTTATTAAGTTTGCCAGCAATTTCTTTGTCCCCCATTACTATCTCTCCAGTGTCATTTTCCATTTCACTCTAACCTTTTTTTTTACTCTTTATACATCGGAAAAAGCTTTTGGTATTCCCTTTTATATTATTGGCTAGCTTACCTTCATATTTCATCTTCCCCCTCCCTATGACTTTTTTATTTGCCATCTGTTGGTTTTTAAAAGCTTTCAATCCTCTAACTTCTCACTAATTTTTGCTACATTATCTGTCCTTTCTTTTGCTTTTATGCTATCTTTGATTTCACTTGTCAGCCACACTTGCCTCTTCCTCCCTTTAGAATACTTCTTCAGCATTGTCTTTATTCCATACCTTTTCTATTTCCCATTGTAATCTATATCCACATCCTGGCTACTATACAGAGGCCTGTACATAACTCCCATCAGGGTCTTTTTACTGTGACGGGGTCCTGAATTACCCCTATAAACTGTGCTTTTAAAAAAGAGAGAGAGCGAGGTGCTCAACAAAAGACACCTTGTCAAAAAGAGAAAGAGAGTTATTTAACATCAACATCTTGTTTTTAAGAGAGAGAGAGAGAGAGAGATGAAGACTGCTTTGAGATGGTGTTTTGATTTTTCGGCAGCATGTCTACATTTCAACAAGGACATGGCCTGCTTGTACATTCTTACACAGAGAGAGAAGGGAGGTGATTTGAGAGACAGTTGGTACTCAGCACAGGGAGATAAATAGAAGGTCAGATGATAGAACCAAAACACGTGATTTTGGACACTGAGTGAGCTTTGTTGTGCCCACAGAAAAACTGGGTTTTTGGAGGAACGATCAGGTGGATCAATCAGCGGCTCTTGCAGTGTGAAAAGGAAGTGACCGGTGGGGAGTTGTCCATGTGTCTAACCCTCGCCTGGGTTGATAGCTCCACCACAGAAGAATGGTCCCTTTTGTTGTGGTCATAGTCGGTGACTTTTAAAGGATTTCGGAGGACAACGGGAAGATTGACGGCATCAGCTCACCTGAAGACTCAAATCTCTCCCTCTCTCTCTCCATCACTACTCAACTCAATACCACGAACTGAACTGAACTTTACTCATTATCGTAAGACTGTATCTATTTATCCTAGACTTGAAGAAGCTGGGTGTTTATATATATTCCACACTTACTTATATATAATCATTGCTAACCTGTTTGATTTATCTGCATTTATATTACTGTACTGTATTGCGTATTTACTAATAAATATCATTAGTTAGTAGCAATACTGGACTCCAAAGTGTTTTCCATTTCTGCTGGTTCTTTAACCCATCACGGGGTACGTGACATTACCATTGCAGTTTTTTAATTCTACCAACAAGGATTCTACATTTTCCAATCCTATGACACCTCTTTCTAAGATTTAATTTCATTTTTTACCAACAGAGCCTAAATCCCTGGATGTTAAGCTCTGAACTATGATCTTCGTTCAGCCACAACTCAGTGATGCACACATCATATCTACCAATCTCTAACTATGTACAAGATCATTTACATTATTCCAAATACAGCGTGCATTGAAATATAACACAATATTCATTACCTTTTTCACCGATGTTACGCTTTAACTCGTCTCACTGACTACAATTTTGCCCTACCATCTCCTTGTTCTTTCTCACAGTCTCACAACACGCTGTATCTTCTTGTATACCAACTGTGCCATCTTCAGCCCTGTCACTCCAGTTCCCATTCCCCTGCCAGCTTTGCTTAAACCATTCCCAACAGCTCTAAAAGTTTCTTCATTGCTGTCGTTATGCTCTTGAAATGACCTGAAAGACCATTATTCTACCTCAGACTATACTTCCCCGAATTTGCTCTGTTATATTATTTTTGCTTATTTTGTCATGTAAGTTATACACAACTTGTTAATTTTAGTTATGTAATTGATGGTTTTCATGTTTATAGGTTACTACTCTGCAACAAGAAGCTAATTTTCATGCATTTGTACCTGGGTATGTATGTCCATGACAATAAGCCTGAACTTGGGAAAGTCCTTAAATCATTTGTACTTGGAGCCATATCACGATCTTGGGAATCAAAGTCAAAGTCAAATTTATTATCAGAGTACCTACATGTCATCATATACAACCCTGAGATTCTTGTTCTGTGGGCGTATTTAGCAAATCTATAGAACAGTAACTGTAAACTGTAAAGATTTTGATACCATGACCCAAATTAAGAGAAAGAAAGTCCTGCAGAAAAAAAACTGAATTTTCATGTTTTCCTCGTGACAGCATCAAAGCAGCAGTACAACTACAACAACTACACCAGAGGAGATGTGGCAAGTTATGACTAGCAAACTTGGACAGTGGAGTCAGCAAGAGCGAACAGTTTCCTATGGGAACAGCAGAGACTTGGAAGTCCTAAACTCCCTGTGTGCCCAGCTCTATTTGTTAAGAACCAACATACTGCAAAACATGAGGGAGCAACTACTATAAGAGGTAGACCATACAATGCCTTTTTATCTACTCATTCCTCAAGTACCTGTTCACCTGTTTTTTCTGTTTACTACTTACATGCATTTTGAGTTATATTTTATTCACTTATTTAAGGTAATATTTTGTTTTATGTGCTTGTGTGACATATGTTTTGTGGGTGCATCATGTTCCAGAGGAACATTGTTTCATTTTGTTGTGTACGTGTGCAGTCAGGTGACAATAAACTGGAATTTGAACTTGAAGTATGATCAAATCCTGTTTTGAGATCTTGTTAATACCAACTTTTGAGCTTAGCTTTGTACCAATCAATAGAAGATATGACTTGGTGCATGGAAATCAAAAAAAAGGGAAAAGGACTAAGTTACAGCACATCAGATTAAGGAGTTGTCAGGTAATATATTTTTGTTCGATCAGACCCAAAACAAACTGTTGCGTGGGACATCTTGATCTTTTTTAGGTACAGTGAGACACTCATTGTGCTGCCCATATCACCTGAGGAAAAGTCAGGGAGGTCCATGTCTTCTGCAGAACTAAGAGATTTTTCAGAACCAAACCTTCAACATTTTCTCACAAGTGGCTTTTGAGTGGAATTGTCCTTCAGAATATTACAGATACCTAGAATGCTGCTGCATTGGAAAAAGCCCTTTGGTCCATGATTTTGTGCTGAACTAATTAATCTGGTGGTCGTCCATCACGTCCAACGATGATAGGAAACTTGAATGGGAAAGTTTTTAAAATGGAAAAGCCATTGCACTGGGGGAATTCCACTCTCTTTACCTCAGAAGTCCAGGTCCGGTGGTACAAACAAGCTTCAAAAACTGGAGTCTTCCTTGGTTGCACTGGATCAACACGAATCTCTGGAAGTACTGTAATTCGGAAGGCTCAGGATATATACATCCCGAAGAGGAAGAAATACTCTAAAGGAAAGATGATAATACCGTGGCTAACAAGAGAATTCAAACCCAACGTAAAAGCCAAAGAGAGGACATATAGCAGAGCTAGCATCAGCAGGAAATTAGAAGATTGGGAAAATTGTAAAAAAAACCAACAGAAGGCAACTAAAAAAGTAATTAAGAAGCTAAAGTTTGAATATGAAAGTAAGCTATCAGTAATATTAAAAAGGATACCAAAAGTTTTTTCAGATACATAAAGCGAAAAAGAGAGGCAAGAATGGGGGACAATGAAATGGTGGATGAACTGAATAAGTATTTTGCACCAGTCTTCACTTTGGAAGACACAAGCAGTATAGCGGATGTTCCAGGTATCAATGGTCATGAAGTGTGTGAAGTTACCATAACTAGAGAGGATGTTCTTGGGAAACTGAAAGTTCTGACGGTAGGTAATTCACCTGGATCAGATGGTCTGCACCCAGAGTTCTGAAAGAAGTGGCCAAAGAGATCCTGGAGGCATTAGTAATGATCTTTGAAGAATCACTAGATTCTAAAATTGTTCCAGAAGACTGGAAAACTGCAAATGTCACTCCACACTTCGAGAAGGGAGAGAGGCAGAAGAAAGGAAACTATAGGCCAATCACAAACAAGAGAAAATCTGCAATGCTGAAAATCCAGGCAACACACACAAAATTCTGGAGGAACTCAGCAGGCCGGCAGCATCTATGGAAAAGAGTAAACAGTTGATGGTTAGGGCCAAGACCCTTTATCAGAACTGGAAAAAAGATGAGGAGTCAGAATAAGAAAGAGGAGGGAAGGGAGGAAGAACCACACGGTTGCAGGTGAAAATGGGGGGAGGGAAGAGCTGGTAAGTTGATTGGTGAAAGAGATACAGAGTTGGAGAGGTCAAAAGTGCCTGGAAGGAAAAAAAGGGGGACGAGCACCAGAGGGAGGTGATGGGCAGATTAGGAAATAAGGAGGGAGACGGAAATGGGAATGGGGGAATGGTGAAGGGAGAGGGGCGGGGGTCATTACCGGAAGCTTGAGAAATCGATGTTCATGTTATCAGGTTGGAGGCTACCCAGACGGAATATAATCTGTTGCTCCTCCAACCTGAGTGTGGCCTCATCATGACAGTAGAGGTGGCCATGGACTGATATGTCGGAATGGGAATGGGAAGTGGAATTAAAATGGATGGCCACTGGGAGGTCCCACTTTTTCTGGCGGATGGTGTGTAGGTGCTCAGCGAAGTGGTCTCCCCATCTGCATCATGTCTCACTGACATACAGGAGGCATACCAGGGGCACTGGATACAGTAGATGACTCCTACAGACTCACGGCTGAAGTGTCCCTTCACCTGGAAGGATGTTGGGGCCCTGAATGGTAGTGAGGGAGGAGGTGTAGTACTTGTTCCTCAATCTGCTTCGGATCTCACCGATATACAGGAGTCTAGTTTGTTTGACCTTAGTGGTTGGGAAGTTGTTGGAGTCGATTATTAAGGATGAGGTCTCAGGGTACTTGGAGGCACATGATGAAATAGGCTGTAGAAGACATGGTTTCCTCAAGGGGAAATCTTGGCTGACAAATCTGTTGTAATTATTTGAAGAAATAACAAGCCGGATAGACAAAGGAGAATCGGTTAATGTTGTGTACTTGGATTTTCAGAAGGGCTTTGTCAAGATGCCACACATGATGCTGCTTAACAAGCTATGAGCCTGTGGTATTACAGGAAAGGTTCTAGCATAGATAATGCAGTGGCTGATTGGCAGGAGGCAAAGAGTGGGAATGAAGGGAGCCTTTTCCGGCTGGTGGTCCACAGGTGTCTGTGTTGGGACCAAACTTTATAAGTTTTATCTTATAAAAGTTGCTGGTGAACGCAGCAGGCCAGGCAGCATCTCTAGGAAGAGGTACAGTCGACGTTTCGGGCCGAGACCCTTCGTCAGGACTAACTGAAAGAAGAGCTCGTAAGAGATTTGAAAGTGGCTGATCGAAACGTCGACTGTACCTTTTCCTAGAGATGCTCACTGCTACCCATCTATAATTTCTTCAGCTCTTCAACTTTTCGCTCCTATCATTTCGGATCACCCCTTCCTCCCCCCCCCCACTTTCAAATCTCTTACTAGCTCTTCTTTCAGTTAATCCTGACGAAGGGTCTCGGCCCGAAACGTTGACTGTACCTCTTCCTAGAGATGCTGCCTGGCCTGCTGTGTTCACTAGCAACTTTTATGTGTGTTGCTTGAAATTCCAGCATCTACAGATTTCCTCCTGTTTAAGGTTTATGTCAGTGATTTGGATGTGGGAATTGATGGCTTTGTTGCAAATTTTGCGGACAATATGAAGATAGGTGGATGGGCAGGTAGTTTTGAGGAAGTAGAGATGCTACAGAAGGACTTAGATTAGGAGAATAGGCAAAGAAGTGGCAGGTGGAATACAGAGTTGGGAAGTGTAAGGTCATTCATTTTTGTAGAAGAAATGAAAGGGTAGACTATGGAGAGAAAATACAAAAAAAAAGAGGTGCAAAGGGATGTGGGAGTTCTTGTGCAGGATTCCCTAATGGTTAATATGCAGGTTGAGTCTGTGGTGAGGAAGGCAAATGAAATGTAGAGATAGATAGATAGGTAGAAACTTTATTGATCCCAAAGGAAATTACAGTGTCACAGCAGCATTACAAGTGCACAGGTATACAAATATACAAATATTAGAAGAGAAGTAAGAAGGAATAAAAAATAAGTTACCTACAGCAGTCTAACAGGAGGGGTCATCACTTCTCCAGCTATAGGTTGACTCATTATAAAACCTAATAGCCGAGGGTAAGAATGACCTCATATTGCACTCTTTGGAGCAACACAGTTGTCAGTCCATTACTAAAAGTGCTTCAGTCAGGGTGGTATGCAAAGGGTGAGAAGAATTATCCAGATTTGCCAGAATTTTCCACAGGGTCCTTCATCCCACCACTGCTTCCTAGAATAGGGCCAGCTTTTCCAATCAATTTATTGAGCCTATTGGCATCACCGTGTTGATGCCATTGCCTCTGCACACCACCACGTAAAAGATTGTACTGGCGACAACAGACTGGTAGAAGGTGTGAAGGAGAGGCCTTTGCATATTACAAAGGACCTCGGTCTCCTCTGGAAATTGAGGCAACCCTGGCCCTTCTTGTACACAGCCTCTGTGTTGGTACTCCACTCAAGTCTGTCATCCAGGTGCACCACCAGGTACTTGTTGGTCCTCACCACATCCACGTCCTCACCATCAATAGTAATTGAGTAGTGCAGGCTTGGTCTTCCTAAAGTTCATCACCACCTTCTTTGTCTTTCGGATGTTGAGCTGCAGATGATTCAGTTTGCACCATTTGACAAAGTCCTCCACCAGGGCCCTGTACTTAACCTCCAGTCCTCCCTTTATACACTCAACTATTGCCAAGTCATCAGAGTACTTCTGCAGATGACATGACTCAGTGTTGTATCTGAAGTCCAAAGTATGCAAGGTAAACAGGAAGGGAGCCAATACAGTACCCTGTGGACCCCAGTGCTGCTTGTAGTCATGTCTGACACACAGCTCTGAAGCCACATAAGCTGAGGTCTGTCATTCAGGTAGTCCATAATCCAGGATACAATGGAAATGCCAGCCTGCACTGAACGGAGCTTCTTCCCCCAGCAATGAGGGATGTATGGTATTCAAGGCACTTAAGAAATCAAAAAAAAAATCCTCACAGTGTTGCCCAGCTTATCCAAATGGGAGCAGGCTCTGTTCAGCAGGTAGATGAGCGGATCTTCAACTCCAGTGTGCTCCTGGTAGGTAAACTGCAGGGGACTGAGGGCTGATCTGACCAGGAGTTGGATCAGCCTCTCTAGGGTCTTCATGATGTGTGAGGTCAGGCCCACTGCATGGCAATCATTCAAGACCTTTGGCCAGCCCTTGCGGTTCACACCATCTGGTCCCAGTGCTTTGCCATGCCCATGTTTTCCCAGAGCCCTTCTCACCTGCTCAGTACTGAAGGACAGACCATGGTGGCTGGAGATTTGGTGGAAGATGGGGCCTGGGGAGGTGAAGATTGGGACAATAGCAGTTGGTATGCGGTGGTGTGGATGGTAGGTGCAGGGCAAGGAGGGAATGCAGACAGTGGTAGTCTGTGTTGTTCATCCACGTATTGAACTGGAGGGGGGAGGAGGGGAGGCATTGGTGATGGGGGAACTTTATGTTGGGCATTATTCTGAAGGGGGTGTGAACAGGAAGAATTGGTTTAACTCATTAGCCCAATTCACGGCTGCATTCCAAGGCTCTACAGCTAGGCTGATTGAGTGAAATGGTGGAGCAGACACAATGGGCCAAGTGGCCTAATTCTGCTCCAATATCTTATGGTCTCATGATGTCTTCTGTGCCTTTTCATGCCCTTCGCTCTCCCATGGAACATTGCAGTTCTGCCTTCCTAGTCATTGGATCTCACTGCAAATCTCATCCACCCAGACCGTCAGAGCTGACTTCTCATGCTAAAACAGGTTATGTCCTTATCTCACCAGGGTTCAAGGCACACACCTGGTTGAAGCAGTGTACTAGAGTGTGGCTGTTGTCAAATGCAAACAGCTCCAGGTGAGAGCTGAGTGTCCAGTGCGGACCAAAGTTGAGTGAGCTGGCCCGGGGGGTATATAAAGAGGAGTAGCACCTCTGGTTTTTTTTAAGTGTGTCGTACCAGACATTCAGCCATTCTTGTTTGGCACGTGGTGTCAGGATTAACTGGGTCGCGTTATGAACGTTCGTGACTCGACCCTTGTATTTTTTACGAGGCCGAGTGGCTAGCTTGACGCTCAACCCGGCACGGATGGAAAGCGTGCTCGGGGGTGGCCCGACCTGGATTTGAACTCGGGAATCTTCGCTCCGGAGTCAGGTGCTGATCTCACTGCGCCACCAGCCGGCCTAGCACCTCTGGTAAAGGGGCTTGTCATGTCCACTAAATAATCTAATGATGCTTAATTACACTAACTGCTTCAGCCTGCGTGGTCCATGACCCACTATGCTCTGCATAGTTATCAGCCTTAGTAAGAACCTCTTAAATGCCTCGATCTGGTGTGCCACCACTGCCATCCCTGGCAATGCCTTCCTGGCGCTCTCCACACAAAGTTTCAAAGTGTATTTATCGTCAAAGAATGTATAAGTTATAGAAACTTGAGATTTGTTTGCCTGTAGGCAGTTGTAAAGCAAGGAACACAAAAGAACTGAATTGAAAAAAATAAGACCAACCTCCCAGTGCCCACAGTGAAAGAGAAAAAAAACACACAAGACAAATCATATAAACAATAGAAGGGAGCAACAACAGCATTCTGAACCAGACTGTGTCCACAGATCCCAAGCCCCAGAGTAGGCCCAAAGCCTCAATATTCAGTTCATATTAGCAAGGCAAATCACTGCAATGTTCGCAGGCACGAATCACAGAAGCTGGGGGCAGTCTCAGAGCCTTAGCATCATGGAGAGAGAAGCCCCCAGGCTTTCTGGGCTGGCATTTAAATTGTTCGATCCTCGCACCAGGACTTGGGCCCCGCCACTGACGAAACGCTCCCCAACCCAGTGATTCACTTCGGGCCTAGATTTCACTGCTGAAGGAGCCATCCTCGACCTCTCCAAATCGGCTCAGTGGTCAAGGCGATCCATCCTCTCCCAACTCTCGACACCTTGCCTTTCTAGCCTTTATGGGCCGGCATTTAGATTGTTCAAATAGTGGATAGTACCTCGCAATAGGACCTGGGCCTCGCCACAGTGAATCACTCACATCCTTGAACATGTGGCCTATCGATTCACTTCGGACCTGGATTTCGCTGCTGAAGAACCCAATCTCGACCTCTCCAATTTGGCTTGGTGCTAAGAGTGATCCATCCTCACAGCTGGGTTAGTTGGACAGGCATCAGAACTCCTGTGAATCCTTCACTCCAACCAGCATGGCTCTAACTCCAAGTGTGTCAATTTTGCAGCGCACCAGCAGGGCACATCCCGAGAATTTGCTTCGCTTTCTTTTGCTTCTTCATTGCTCGTGCTGATAATTTACCGCAACTTACTTCAAAAAAGTGTTTAGTAATGGCTTCAATCAGATTTCTTTGTTTTCAAGCTACCAGTAAACTGTTGCAAGTCTTTGGTAGCATCATCTTAAACCGGAAGAACTCTATTTATTAAAAAACACATCTCCTTTGAAGTTACCCCCTGTCATTTTAAGGGCATGCCCTCGAGTATTCAACATTTCAAGCCTTGAAAGTATATATCACTTGCCTATTCATCTATGCCTCTCAACCCACTCCACTCCAGAAAAAAAACAAGCCTAGTTTATCCTATTCCATCTTATGGCACCTGCCCTCTAATTTAGGTAGCATCCTGTTAAAACTCTTCTGCACTCTCCCCAAAGCCTCCACATGCTTCCCAAAATGAGAAAACCAGAAATGAGTGTAATAGTCTAGATGAAGTCTACAGAATTTTAAAAGCTGTAATATATATCCCTGACTCATGAACTGAATGTGTCAACAAATAAAGCAAGCATGCTCTTTGCTTTCTTTACCACTCTATCAACTTGTACAGCCACTTTCAATGAGTAATGGACTTGGACCATAGAACTTTTAAGCAGGAAGGAGCTGTTTTCCTATCATTATGTCATTTACTTGTCAAGCAACCAATCATTCCCATTTTCATGTTCTTTCCCCTTCTGCATGCGAATTATTATCCTTTGTTCCAATATAATTTCCTTTAGAAAGGCTTAACTGAACTTAACTTGCGGTTGTTTATTCAAATATTTTAAAGCATGGTGCATGTTATGCCTGATGAATGAATTCTCATAAGTAAATATTGATAATACTTGGAGATCAACCACAACTTTATAAGTAAGTTGATCTTAGAAACATCAATTGAGTCACTTCTCTGGTTGAACAGGATAGGGACTTTCAAAAAAGCTGGGCTTAAGTTATCAGATGGATAAACACAACTGAAAAGATAAATGTTAAAACAAAACAAACTGTCTCAATAAAAGGGGATTAGTCACAGAGAGGCAGCATGGTAAAAGGCTATTTGGCCGTTGGGGCCCATGCTGACTCTCAAGCATTCATTTTTATACTGATTCAAACATAACCTATTTTGTTTTCCCCATGTTGCCATTGACAGCCCCAAGATTCTACCACTCATCTACACATTAGAGGCAATTTACTGTGGCCTATCACATGCCAACCGACAAAAAGGAACATCCAGAGGAAACCCATGTGGCCACAGGGAACGTGCAAACCCAACACACCACACTGGAGGGCAGGATTGAACCCACAATGCAACACTGTCACTCTTCTTTTTATTTGCAATCTGGTCGCATATTGAGTATGTTCATTAATTACTCTTGAAGTGCAGTTATTTTATTGTTAAAGGTAAATACAGCAGTTATTTTGTGCACAGTAGTGTCCCACACATATCAAATCCAATCGACTGCCAAGATAATCCGAGGAATTTAAGAGAATATTTATGACTATTGAATCAGTGGATTTAGTGGCTGAGACAAGTTTGGATAAAATTTCTCCTGTACATTCTTTCCCTGTGGAATCTCACCCATGGGATAAATGGAGGAATTTCTGGCCGGTGACTATAATGGATGCTGGAGAGAGCCGGATTATTTATACTCATTGTCCTGGCTGTGTGGGATGCTCTAATATCAGTACACTGTGTTCTGCTTACACTATGAGCAATTGTTTTAAGTCTAAATGAGATGCACTATTTTGGAACTGCCAGCTGTGTGCCCAGCTGTATAGTGATTAGCAATTAAGCGCTCGACTCATTAAAATAAATCCTATATTCATGATGATGTTTGTCACTTATATCCTGGTATTGAAATGATTAATGGCTGGAAAATGAAGTGTTGTGCCTTGAATGATGATCAAAGATCTTGTCATATATTTATTGAAGATTACTTACTGGGAGAAATGTTAAAGTTGACCAATAAACTAGAGATCCAGCTGGTTACGAAACTTGATTTAATTATTATTTATAATGTGTTGGTTGCAGAGAGGACACCATTCCTTGCTATGAGGTAAAGACATCTTAAGTTTCCCAGACCTGTAGATTTAAGTCAGATAATGTATAGAGCAAAAGTTAAGACTTGAGCTTGTAAAGCAAATTACTTCCATGTCAGGCTGATGTGCAATTTAGAGAAGAGCCTGTAGGTAGAGTTGTTCCATCTACCTGAAGCCCTTGTCCTTCTTGGTGGTAGAAACCACAAGCACACACTTTCGCAAGTACACAAGAATTCATTTTTGGTTTGCTTCAATTGTTTGCATAACTTGTATTTTTTTCCTTCCCTTGCGCGCTGAGTGTTGGTCATTTATTTTTATCTTTTGTTCTACTTTTCCTTTCAATTGGGTTCTTTCAGGGTTTTTTGCTTTGTGGTTACCTGTGAGCAAGCAAATCTCAAGGTTTAAAAAATTTTATATTCTTTTACAATAAATGCACTTGAATTTTGAACCTGTAAGTAGCCCAGACAAGGAAGTGCTGTGCATCCTCTAGATGCAGTCACTCTACACTTTTGGAGGAAGGAGTGCAAGTTTAATTGATGGTTTAGATATAGATCACGGAATGTCTTCCCCTGGTAAATCAATCACATTTCCAGTCTGGGTTATTAAGTCCTAGGATAGACAATTCTGAAGTAATAGTTTAAATGCATCTTTGGGAATTGTGGTTATTGGACTTGCCTAATAAATATATTTAAATAGTAGCTGGCAATAAAATTACAGGTTAAGTGGTAGACATTTGGCCAGAACATTTTTGCCATTGAGTGACTGGGCAATTGATAGAAATTAGTCCTATACTTTGCACCCCACAGTGGAAGCATAGTATTAGAAACATGTTGGTTAACCAGTGAGGCTAACCAAAACAGCAAATGACCTGGATACACACAAAATGCTGCAGGAACTCAGCAGGTCAGGCAGCATCTATGGAAAACAGTAAAGGGTTGACATTTCAGTCCAAGACCCATCAAGAGGTCGCGACCTGAAACATCAACTGTGCTCTTTTCCATAGGTGCGGCCTGGCCTGCTGAACTCCTCCAGCATAGTGTGTGTGTTGCTTGGATTTCCAACATCTGCAGATTTTCTCTTGTTTGTGAATACCTGGATATCCTGCTTGCCTCACCTCCTTGTGACAACATAGATCAGTAAAATAATGAACATGTACATGGAACCATATCTAATCTTAGGATTGCGTTTGCCACACCACTGTTCCCAAGATCAAGGGTGGGAAACGGAAGGGATTATTCCTGAAAGACTTTCTACATCATCTGCAAACAGGATATATTACGATATATTATGAAGGTTGTTAGGGACTGGAATGTGTGTATTATGACTATGACAAAATGATCGTATGCTCACATAAGATTTAAGATGGCATTGGTGAAGCACCGCGATGACTTGCTGATAGCAAACAAAAAAATCAAAACTTTAAATTACTGTATTAATCACACTTTTTTCTCAGATACGATCACGGCAATCAACAGCCTGTAGCCTCCCATTCAGAGTTGAGCTGTTGAACCAACTGTACGATGTGGCATTTTTGCGGAGTGAACTGAAATCTTGATGGTGCAGGATGGTTGAAATGAAGCATCCTTGAAAGTGAACCCATAGTTTGCGAGAACGGTTGAGTGAAGTTGTCTCATCTGCTTCAGAAGCCTGATGACTGAGCGGTAATAACTGTTCCTGAACCTGGTGCTGTGAGGCCTGAAGCTCCTGTGCCTTCTTCCTGTGAGAAGAGGGCATGCCCTGAGTGGTGGGAGTCCCTGATGATGGATTCTGTTTTCTTGCGACAATGCTCCTCACTGTTCAATGCTGGCAGATTACATGAAGACAGCCTCAACTAGGAATGGAGCAATTGATGTTCATATGCACCAAAATACTGGCAGCCCGACGCGGATATCCCATTAGCTTTCAGTATTGAACCATAATAAGCACATGACTCAGACAGACTGCACATTACTCAATAACACACTTCTATCTCTCTTATCAGATGAGCAGTGAAAACCTTGGGCCGATAGTAATAATCTGATGGAGGACATGTGCTGTTTGCAATGTCTTATGCCAGAGAAGAGAAGAACAATAGTAACAGAGTTTATGGCTTATAGCACAGCTGAGATTTTTGAAGATCACAATATCAATGCTTCATCTTCTATTGCAAATTCCACGCTTCTTCTCATAATCTACAGATAGCTTTGGCCCCCTGTCTTTTCGTAACTCCCATCATCATAACCGTACCATGCTACTATTTTTACATAAGGTTGATAAATATTCCAACCTGACCAGATGGTAATTGGACAGAAAGAAATTGAAGATGACAACACATTTTCCCACTCTCTAAATCTTGTAACTACCAGCTCAGATACAGAGGCATTGAGTACAAAAAGTTAGGTTAGGAGAGGAGCTCTATATACTGTATATTTTCTCAGTCGGTACACATAGTGGCTCATAATCTTTGGTATGTAATTCCTATGCTTTGAGAAAAGAGAAACAAAATACTCTCACCAAATAAAATATTATATGGTTTTCCATAACGAAAGAAAGGTTTTGAAAAAAGCCTAAAGCAGAGATGGTACACACAAGAAATTCTGCAGATGCTGGAAATATTGAGCAACATACTCAAAATGTTGGAAGGACCCAGCGAGTCAGACAGAATCTATGAAGGGGAATATACAGTTGATGTTTGAGGCCAAGATCCAGCCCAAAATGTCGACTCTTTATGCCCTTCCATAGTTGTGTCCTGCCTTGCTGGGTTCCTCTAGCATTTTGTGTGTGTTACTAAAGCAGATAAGTGTTTTTATCTAATTCAGTTTAATCTTAACAGTAATTTTCAGATGATATTTATTTGTTGCATTCCTTTATATGAGTATAAAGAGGATTTAACATTAGAATGTAATGGGAAAAAGAGCAAAGTAAAGCAGATTGAATGAGAAGATTGCCTGAAAAATATCTTAATATTTTCCTTTAATAAGTTAATAATTTTCATGTGACTTTGCACCCATTTGTGTTTTTTCCCCTTGATGCTCCATGATGTCACAGATGATGAACATTTAGTGATTTGGTTCTAAATCCTTTCAACAGTTAGAGTTGAGTTAATCTGGTGAATCTTAATAGGGCCAAAGGGAATAAAATAATAACATGAATTATCTGTGAATTAGGCAAAGCCTAATCGTCTGCAGAACATGTAATTAACAATTCCGACCACCCTTTCAAACAACTTGGAAAGTATGCACAATATTTCAAAAGTAACCAAAAATTTGAGGGAGAAATTTTAATTCCACCTATTTTTCATGTTATCTGTTAGTAAAAAGGACTACTTATCAATAGTTTTAACTTTCATAAAGGTGTTAATTCCTTCCATTGCCTTCCCGGGAAGAGCATTATGCTGTTGTGCATTGCTGCTCAGAAGTGACATGCTATTTATGTATTTAGAGTTCAGTTCATTTCCAACACCGTTCTGTGATGAGTTTCTGTATGTCCTTCTCATGGAATGCGTGGGTTTTCCCCAGTTGTTTGACTTTCCTCCCTCTGTCCAAGGACTGTAGAGTTTATTCATTGTAAATTGTCCCGTGGTTAGATTAGGGTTAATTGGGGTTGTGGGGTTGCTGGTCTAGGGTGGATCAAGGAGTTTGAAGAGCCTCCTTCGTGCTGTATCACTAAATCAGTTTTCAGATGGAACTTCAGGCAGAACTTTGATTTTTTTTTGCCAGCTGTTCAGATTACTGAAGGGCAAATATATAGGCAAGAAGTGCACACATATTTATGTCTGGAAGTCCACTATTGACACACTGAGGGAGAAGAAACAAGATACAGGCTTCACTTTTGCTTTGGTTAAGTTAGAAAATGTGTTTTGCCTGTTTAGAGAACTTTTCTGGAAGACCAGTTTGACCAGAGACAGCTAACACTGGCATTAACTGCATATTTATGTTCATTGCATAGGAACTGCACTCTGTTCCCACTTGTCACCCTTTACTCTTCCTGCTGGCACAGTCCCTGACTCTAGTAACTTCATGATCCTTATGCTTCCTGAAAAAGGATATTTCAAATGACCACAAATACACACAGTACTCTAAATGTGACCTTACCAACATCTGCCACACTCATGAACTCAATATTCCTTCTATTTCATTAGAAGCAGTTAAAGTGAGGTTAGATAAAATTCAAGTAAGCTTGGGAGGTTGAGGACTCTGAGGATCTGGCACAGAGGAGGAAAGGAGGCCTGGAAAAGATCAGTGACAATCATATTGAATGGTGGGACAGGTTTGAGGAGCTGGGGGTGTTCCTCCTGCTTCTTGTTCTTCACAGTGATACTGGTCAAAGTTTATGAGGAGAAGACAGGAGATTGGAGTTGAGAAGGAAAGCAAATCATGATCAAACAGCACAGCAGACCTGATGGGCTGCTTAGCATAATTCTGCTCCTCTGACTCATAGTCTTGTGTTTGCTCGAGAAGCATGGCAGCACCTGCAGCTGACCCCAGCGCATCCTCAGACTGCGTCAGTTGTTGACGTAAATGACGCATCTCACTGTATGTTTCGATGTTTAGGTTACAAATAAAGCTAATCTCCTTTATCTTCATTTTGACACAGCTAACGGCAAAATTCCTTATTTACTGATTCTTTGACTGAAACAGCAGAGATATTACAGATTCAAAGACAAGATGTCCAAGCTTATATTTCTGGTGTTTTAAATATTATGGAAATCTTTACTGTATATTTTATGTCGATTTAAAATTCATGTTTCTTCCTCTCTCTACTTTTGATCCATCTATGAGGATTGGTTTGTGTTTCCTCATTTTACCATTCCTGACATCCACAATCAGCTCTTTCGACCTACTGACATTGAGTGCCACATGGTGCTGTGACACCACTACAGTAATTGGCATATCTTGCTCTTGTATGCTCTCTTGTTGCCATCTGAAATTCTGCCAACAATGGTTGTATCATCAGCAAATTTATAGATGGCATTTGAGCTATGCCTAGCCACACAGTCATGAGTATAGAGAGAGTAGAGCACTGGGCGAAGAACACAAAGCTGAGGTGCACCAGTGTTGATCATTAGCAAGAAGGAGATGATATTACCAATCTGCATAGATTGTGGACTTCTGGTAAGGAAGTCAAGGATCCAATTGCAGAGGGAATTACAGAGGCCCAGGATCTATAGCTTTTTGATCAGAACCGTAGAAATAATGATGTTAAACACTGAGCTATAGTCAACGAACAGCAGGCTGACATAGGTGTTTGTATTGCCCAGATGATCTAAGACCACGTGAAGAGCCATTGAGATTGCATCTACATTAGACCTTAATGTGGCAATAGGCAAATTGTGGTGGGTCCTAGTCATTGCTGAGGCAGGAGTTCATTGTAGCCATGACCAACCTCTCAAAGCATTTCATCACCATAGAAACACTCACAACACGCTGGAGGAACTCCACAGGTCGGGCAGCATCCATGGAAATGATCAGTCAACGTTTCGGGCCGGAACCCTTTGTGACGAAGGGTTCCTCCAGCATGTTGTGAGTGCTGCTTTGACCCCAGCATCTGCAGAGTGTTTTGTGTCATCACCATAGATGTGTGTACTACTCTCAATTGCCACATAACACATTCCCCTTCAAAGGCAAGGTCAGCCTGATGCTGGTAAAAATGGGGAACTGGAATTTCTGCTTCACATTCCAACCATGTAGACCTGAGACAGTGTAGGTATCTTTGATCCAAGATTCTCTTTGGATCATTTCTGCAGTAAAAGGGAGAATTTTGATTTGCATTAGGGGGAGTAGATCAAGGGGAATATCCTCTTTTGTCAGTTTTTCAGGTATTTCCTTTTCCAAGGGTAAACGGGACAACCCATCAGCATTTCCATGATTAGTTGTCCTCTTGAATTCGATCTTGTAATTGTGTCCTTTGAGAAACAGAGCCCATCTGTGCATTCCTGCTGCTGTTGTTAGTGGAACATTCTTCTGTGGATTGAAAATGGACACCAATGGTTGATGATCAGTAATGAGGGTAAACTCTCTCCCATACAGGTACTGGTTGAAATGTCTTCCCCCTCCCCCCACCCCGCCCCCCAGCCAGATTTAAAGCCTCTCTGTCAATCTGTGAGTAATATTTCTCAGCAGTGGTAAGGGAATGTGATGGAAATGCTATGGGACATTTATTTCCATCACTCATAACGTGAAATGACTGCACCCATAACATAAGGCGAGATGACACAGGAAAGTTTCACTGGACTATGTGGATCATCATATGTGATTACAGTGTGATAATGGATATGACTTCACCTGCAAATTATTATAGCACTCTAAAAGAATTGCCACAATAATTTTATGTACTTTTTTTGACAGAGCAAGTAAAAAGAAATTGTTTCCAGTAACAGAGTGGCAGGGCTTTTAGGTCATTGTCAAGATAAACAGACACTACATAAAATTACTTTTTGTTCATATCTGGAGTGCACTACCTAATAGAATGAAATTTAATAGCAAGCATCAAAAGGGACTAAGTATTTAAAGGAAAAAAGAATTATGTGGTAAAGAGCTGGAGACGGGAATAATTGAAGAAAAACAAACTTCTTTCAAAGTGAAAGCGCGGCAGTCAGAGTATGCTGCATTAGTTTACAACTTTATGATTCTGTAAACTGAAAATCTGATGCAATAGCACACTATTTTACTTAATTAGGTTTGAGTATAAAGTGAATGGTTAAATATGGTCAGAAATCCTTGGTATGCATAGCACTTATTGCGATTATGAATTATGTGTTCCATGTGTGAGAAACGCATATACATGAAGTCCCAAGGCGTGAGGCTTCAACATATTTTGACACTGTTGCTGTAACATTGGACCTTGGATTCACGGTTAAGGAAGAGGCTAAGCCATGAATAGGAAAGCAGGTCCTTAAAGAAGGAGGCAGAACTGCTTACACACCCTTAAAATACAAAATCATATCCTGTGTCATTGCCAGGATATCTTTTCCAAAGGTCAACAAAAAAATCTAAGCTGAAATCTATGTGCTCTGCAGGCCAAGTGGAATGTGTTGACACCGCTGAGTTTCACTTTCAGTGCTGCTGCCTGGTGATGAATTTCTAAAACCTGACAGAAGTTTATAAGATTGAGAGTCATAGATAGAGCAGACAATTGGTATCATTCTCCCACAGTTGGAAATGTCTAATTATTAGTAAGCAGCCGTCGACCCCAGGGGATCATGGGTTTGTGCCACTGGTGGACTGTATCCTCTCCAGGGTACAAGCCTGGGCGGGAAGATTTGAAGAACCGGCTGTTGTCCATACAGCGGGCTCCCCCCTCTCCACGTCACCGACGTAGTCCAAGGGAAGGGCAAGCGCTGATACACCTTGGCACCAGTGTCGTCGCAAAGATTGCCAGAGTGAAGTTGTGAACAACATCAAACTGCTTTAGGGACCACGGCTCTGGATTTCTTCCTCGGGGTTTATTCCCGAAGCCTTTCCCATGGTGCGTATGGCCACAAGGCAGCTGAGGTTTAAAATCAGAGTTTTCCTTCTCCTAGGTGGGCTGCCATCCAAGGTTGATGAGCCCCACCTGCCCAAAGCAACTGGTTTTCTGGCCTTTTTTGCTAAGATCAAGTGTGCTATCTGTTCTT
Source organism: Mobula hypostoma (assembly GCF_963921235.1). NCBI lineage: Eukaryota > Metazoa > Chordata > Chondrichthyes > Myliobatiformes > Myliobatidae > Mobula > Mobula hypostoma. The sequence continues at coordinate 17,041,716 of NC_086113.1, forward strand.
ATCAGTTTAATATCTGATACCTCCCTTATCTGTCTAATAATAAGGGCAGTAAGGTGAGAGGGTTAAGTTCAAAGCTGTTATTTTTTGCACACAGAGAGTTGGTGCTTGGAATGCACTACCTGACAGGTGTGGTAGTGGAGGCAAATGCAATAGACATTTTCACGGGGCTCTTAAATGGGCACACAAATATGCGGAGAATGGAGAGCTTTGAACATTGTGTCATGATGCATTTGATTTCTTAACGATTGTCAGGTAATAACTTCTGATTTTGTGATTTGGAGTCCCCATACTGTATAATGCAATCCTCTCTTGGTGGCTACCTGATGATGTTCCAGCCAGGAGCAAAGAAGAAGGGTCCATCCTTACACTTAACTGTGAGCTGAGAAGCACACAAGTAATTTCAGCTGTAGTTTGTGTTGAGAATCCCTACTTCAGAGAGTTAATGGCATATTTCGCTCATTACTTTACAAAACATCATTTTAAGCCACCATGCTAGTTGCAAAACTGAGGTCTCAGTTGTTGGCCACCAATTGACCACAACAAGTTATTATAACTGCAAGTTTAGTTCAGGGATAAGTGCAGGCCAAGGATTAGATTTACTTATTAATCTCCTATATATTGAAACATACAGTGAAACGTTTTGTTCGCTTTAACAACCAAGATAATCTGAGTTTGTGCTGGGGGCAGCACACAAGCACTACAATACATTCCAGCGCCAACATAGTATGCCCACAATGTTCAAAACAACAACGGGCAGCCAACATACAATGAGATGTAACAGCAAAACAAACCTTTCCCTTCCCTACGCACATAGACACTGGCCCCTAAGTCCCAGAACAGGCCGCCTCTGGACCTCAGTCCTTCAGCTGTCCAAGCTTCTGAAATTATTCAATATATAGGATTGTCATTCTGAAAAATGCAAAGTTTTTAACAAAAAAATTACTTAAGCAGAATTTAAATAAAGTGATGAAGATATAAAATTGTAAATCGGGTTGTGCTGATTCATAAGATAATTAATTTAAATTAGAATGCAAAAGGCTTTGTCATTTTTTCTGATAAAGTTCATTACTTTTAGATATACAGTGTATGGGAACCGCCTTGTTGTTTTCCATTATTCCCGCATTGCTTCTTATGTGTCCTATTTGTCTTCAATACCATTGTTTTATTTCACTCCTGGGTGAGAAAGATCGGAGCTTTCTTAGTGCAGATCATATGGAAATCAAATGATCAAACCTCTCTTGATGAAGATAATTTATCTATATGCTTTGCACTATTCCATCACCAAATTGGTATTTAATTCACTAAGAGTTTAAAATTACAGCTTACAGGCTGAAAACAACCAATAATATGTGATTATTGTGAAAATGTATTTCACGTACAGTTTATACCCATATTATTACTTTAGTTAGTAAACTTGCAATAAGTTAAAGCAACTGATTAACTCAGTAGGTGAAAGTAACTTTGAACAATGAAACACAAACAAAGGCATTGTTTAATTAGAAAGAATGGTGTAAGAGAACAGAGTTTAGTGCACTGTCTTAGTTGATATGCAGGTCCACTGTATCTTTCAGCACCAATATGCAAGGTTCAATCTTATCTTTTGAGATTCATGGCTCTGCCAATGGGCTGGATTTTTAAATTAGATTCAACATTTTTCCCGTCTCTCTCCAGTCACATTCTCTTACACACCCACACGCTCAGATCCTTGTCCGACAGCCAATCCCAGACCAATTACAGATAAGTTTATATCTCTGCATTATTGTGCATTCTCAACTCCCCTGCCACTCTTAACATCACTTCGTTCAGGATCCCATCCTCTAACCTACCCTATGCCACTCAAAATCACACCTCATAAACACAAGAGGTTCTGAAGATGCTGGAAATCCAGAGTAAAATGCACAAAATGCTGAAGGAACTCATTAGGTCAGGCAGCGTCTATGGAAAAAATAAAAGAGTTGTCATTTCTGGCCGAGTCCTGATGAATGGTCTTGGCCTGAAAAGATGACACATTATTCCTTCCCATGGATGCTGCCTGACCTGCAGAGTTCCTCCAGCATTTTGTGTGTGCCGTTCATAATTGCACCCGTAAGTTCTCAACAGTTTAACAATTCTTTCAATATAAATATACTGACTGACGTGTTCATTCAGATGCTCATTTACACTTTTAATGTATTTGTCCCCAGTTAAAACTACTACTTCTCATCATCCTGCACTGGTGTGGAACTACTTTCTCCGACAGGATATTGCATTTGGACTGGTTTCTGCTGATCTGCTGTTGGCTGACATCTGCATAATATTAAAGGAAACCTACCTAAAAACACTTTTTCCCATAGTTCTAATCATGTCAAGAGCCTTTCACCTATTGCCTTATGCTTTGAATCTGTCAAACCCTTCCTTAAAACCGTCACTTTGTTCCAGTTCTTTAAATTCTGGAATCTTGCACATTCCTGGTTTTAATTATTCCAGGATTGGCAGCCAGTTTTTCCACTGCCTTGGCCTTAAGCTTCAGAATTCTCTCTCTAAACATTACCCTTAAGCAATGCTTTGAAGCAGAGCTTCCCTACATTTTTTATGCCATGGACCAATACCATTAAGCAAGGGGTCCATGCACCCCAGGTTGGGAACCCCTGCTAAAGTGTATTTCTTCAACTAACTATCAGTCTCTATCCTTGTAGTTAAAGGCTGATATAAATGCAGATATTGTTTGTAAGTACAGTTGAATTACATGATGATTTGCTAGAGTTGTAAATTAAAAGTGGGGGGGTGGGTGAGGTCTGGGCCTGACGTCCCGCTCACCCAGGGAAAGTGAACGCGCAATACATCGCCTCTCCTTTCCCGGTGTAGTGATCGCCACGTGGTCACTGTCTGGCCTGCTGGGCAGGAGGCCACTGCAAATGGCCTCTCCTACGTTACTGCGTCCGTAGCAACACCTTCTCGCCGGTGCCCCCCGTTTCCACCGAGCTTGCTACATCATGGCGCGACCGAGTGTCCGGCGGTGTGACTGGATGGGTAGGCTGGGCTCGTTAGCCTTGGTTGGCAGCCAGCCTAAGAGAAGGACAACTCTGAATCCAAACCCAGGCAGGTGGGGCTCGTTAGCCTTGTCAGGCCATCCACCTCGGAGAAGGACACTCCGACGTAAATCCTACAACCCGAGGACCTCGCTGCCACCGTCCCAGCTTGCTAGGCTGTGGCAGATGAATCCCGGGTGTAAAGGGTGGGGCCAGTACCGCGCACACTGCACTCCACCTAAAATACCATTGCACAGGCCGAAGGACACGCCCACGTCCACGACCATCCTCCCTGAAGCAGCCACTGTGGCCGGGGCCTGCCTGTCCTGTATTGGCCTCGTCAGCCACCTGCGAGTCTGCAGAAGACGTGGGCAGCCCCCTTCCTAAACCTTCATTTGAAAAGCCAAGCCATGATGATGATGACATTAAAAGAAAATTCAAAGTTCAAAGTTCATAGTAGATAAATTTATTATTGAAGTACAAATATATCACCATGTATAACCCTGAGATTCATTTTCTTGTGGGCATACTCAGTAAATCCAATAACCATAATAGAATCAATGAAAGACCGCACCAAATGTGTGAAAGTGGCCCAATATTATCTTTTGCAATGGTACACGCGATTCAGTCGGAGAAAACGTTCCTATGCTCAAGTGATGGAAAGCATCCAAGTATCATCCAACCCTTGTGCAAGTGGAGCTTAAGCATTTACATTTACCAGAACTGCAACCTAAAAATTTCAAACTCTTCAATTAAAACCTCCTTCTGTCGGGACAAATTTCTGTTGTTTCAACAGAAACTCTACTGATATCAATGGATAATCATAATTATCCATTAGGGTTGGCACAGTAATGTAGCGCTTACCGCTTCGCTTTACAGTGCCAGCCAACACCAGTGATGGTTCAATCCTGCCACCGCCTGTACGGAGATTGCCCATTCTCCCCTATGATTACGTGGGTTTCCTCTGGATGCTCCAGTTTCCTGCCGCATTCCAAAGACGAATGGCTATGATTAATCATAATTACTATGATTAGTGAGTTGTGGGCACTCTATGTTGGCACCAGGAGTGTGGCAAAGCTTGCAGACTGCTCAGCTCAAAACTGGCTCATTTAATTTGACCAAAAAAAAAGATCCACTTCAATGCAAGTTTCAACGTTTCAACGTACATGTGACAAATAAAGCTAATCTTCAACTGCAAAAGCTAAAGCTGCAGCAGGAATCAGATTTGTTGGTACCTCTGAGTTAATCATGAAAAGTAAATGAATTGAGAACAAAAATATGTAATTTATTACCTTCACAAACAATAACTAATATTTATATCCTGCTGAATAAAATGCTGTTATAAAAATTAATTGGATTTGCGTTTGAAGTCAATCTGGTTGACTGTCAAAGGTCAATTTCTGGCAGAAATAACTTCCATACTTCAATTATTTTTCTTTGAACAAACATTAAATGAATAATATTTCCTCCTTGACAGTCTAAAGCCTCTGAAACATGAAGATGTTTCAAATAAATGAGTCGGCAAAGAGATAAACCAGTATAATACCAGGCCATAAGGAGCATAAATATCTATTAGATATTTCTGGTGCAAATGGGTTGAATAATTTCCACATGACAGAACTGTTGGTCTTGCAAAGGGTAAAATTTGAATGCTTCTGCGAGGTTTAAAGATTTGCCGTGGCTTACAAGCAATTCACCATGGAGTATTTTAGAAAATCTGAGGCAAGGACAAAGTAGTTCACAGTTCATGAGGAAGTAGTGTAAGTTCTTCCCCAGGAATGTTGGCAGAGGAGAAAGGAGTCACTTCAATAGGAATGATATAGAAGCTAATGAAGTGCAGAGAGAGATACAAATATAAGCACCACCTCACCTACAAATTGTGTGTCTGTGACTTTTTTAAACTTCTCAACTGGGAAGTCCAGATATTGGAAACCTTACAGCATGTTACGTTTTAAAAGACAGAGAGAAATATATGTCCATGAATAGAGTGGAGATAAAAAAAAAGAAAATAGCGGAGATTTCCGAAATTGATGGTGAAATGTGTAAAATAAAATCTTTTCAAATGCAGACTATCTATTTTTGTATTAATTTATACTTTGAATGCCTGGCACATCTAATTATTCTTGCATACATTCTCGTTCACTACTTAGAATTTCCATCATAGCAAGGACAAAGAATAGAAGACAGCGAGGCAAGATGTGACCCCATGATTCAATTGAAAGCTCGATATAATAGGGTATATTGATGTAGGTTTACTGTACATTTTAGATCTGGTTGTATCATGAAACATAAGCTTTGATACAATTTTGTACCAGCCAGTTTTGATGGTAGGTTGCTGACCACCTGTAATAAAGTATGCATTGTTGGTATCTCCTTCCTTAATACTCAAAGCCTATAAGCAAAATGCTGTTTAATTGCAGAATGATTCCTTCTTCATTCAAAATTGCAGCAGAGTGGATAAATATCCATTCTAATATGTTCCAACTCCAATTCCTGCAGCTTTAATGAGGAAAATTTAGCTTAACTCAAGTAAGAAAAAAAGATCCATTTAGGCAATATCATTGAAGTAGGTCTTCACATCTATTAAATATTGAACATTCCTATTCTTTGCAAATTTTACATCACATTAAGGGAACATTTGAACTTGCATAATATCAGTTCAAAAGACATTAACAGATGAATATTTTGAAAGTATTTGAAAGCATTAATAGTAGCCATAATTCTCCATTTCCAAATGGGAAATTACTTACAATCACAGGGTAAATGTCCCAAAGCAGTTACTTAGACTTTAAGTGATTGGTAATAGGTGTTTCAGATACTCCCCGAGCAACTACATCCATTGCCAGTAATTGCATTTGAACTTCTTTTCCAGCACACTTCATTTGGCTGAACTCCACAGCACGTAATAAAAGACAGTGTGAGAAATACATCTCATTCCCTGTTAAGAACAGTTTAATGAAAGTATGTTTCCCAAAGTAACATTTCAGAAAATTAGCATGACAAATTGTTATCCCGAAGATTAGTTAATGGATGTAGTTAGAGGAAGTTAATTCTCTTTGTGCTGCAATATTTTGTTCACATTTTTCACTATACCTATCACCATACCTTTACAGCAGGATATGAGGAGTGAGCTGAAATAAATTCTTATTCAGCATTTTTGTCAGAGTAATTCTCTGTTTTATAAATCATAATGAGAAAAAAAAATCCAAAGATTTATTGAGTATCTGTTTCCCAGGTTTGAAATCTCTAATAACAGAGGGCATGCATTGAAGGTGAGAGGGCGTAGGTTCAAAGGGGATATGAGAGGTAAGTTCTTTTAATTCAGACAGTCATGGATGCCTGGAATGTGCTGCCTGGTATGGTGGTTGAGGCAAATATACTGGAGGCTTTTAAGAGACATTTAGATAGGCACATGGATGCAAGGAAGATCGCGAGAAATGGACATGGTGTAGATAGGAAGGAATAGTGTTTTGATGTTTTTGATTTGCCTTTTAGCTGGTTTGGCACAACATTGTGGGCCAAATAGCCTGTTCCTGTGCTGTACTCTTCTTTGCTCCACGTTAAGAAATTATGCTATGCAATGCAGAGCATGCTAGGGTCAGAATTTCACCAGCAAGTTGATTTCAGAAAATATCAATGGCGTGCCATGTCAATCACAAAATTAGTAATTTTCCTTGCCAAGTCATGCACAATTTCACAGAGACACCAAGACATGAGTATTTGTGTCTGAGGGCATACAATGCACACCTGCTGTGAAATTTACTCACATGTATGCTGGGGATGACCAGTCCATTCATGCAGATGCACAAAGAATGTACTACTGTCTTCAAAATAGGTCATGATGTCTAACACTGGAAATTGTGTTTTAAATTAACAAAAAAATCTTCCCCTGAGACTTTTATCTTCATGCCCCAACCTCCATTGTGCTTTGTGCCCTATCGCTCATCCTAACATGATGCCAAACTCTTCCTTACGTGTAAACAATGTAACTGACCTCCACAGCTACCTAGACTACACCTCTTCCCAACTTGTCTCTTGTAACAATGCTATTCCTTTCTCTCAGTTTCTCCATCTCCTCTGCCTCTACTCTCAAGAGGAGGCATTCCATTCCAGGACTTCTGAAATAACTTGATTCTTCAGGAAATCTGGCTTCCCTTCTACAATGATTGATAGAGTCCTCTCTCACATATCCTCTATTTCCTGGATCCCTGTTCTCTCGGCTACTCCCTCCAAATAAGATGGGAACAGAACTCCCCTCATCCTCAGTTTTCATCCTACTGCATTGAGGACGTCATTATTCACCATTTGTCCCAGATGCATTGTGAACCCACCACCAGAAATCTTCCTCTCCTCACCCCTTTCAACCTTCTGCCCTCCATGACTCCCAAATCTGCTCTTCCTGAACTCTGGCACGTTGCTTTGCAACTGTATAGGGTGCACACTTTGCTCTGATATTTCTTCCTTCACTACCATCCGGGCACATGAACAGCCCTCCAGTTAATGAGGGAAAAGTCTATGTACCTATGCTAATCTCCTCTACTGTATCAAGCTCTTCCAATGTGGTCTCCTGTTCACCAGTTAGACCAGGCATAGACTAGGTGACCAGTTTGCAGACACTAGCACTCTCTCTGCAATGGCCATCCCAGGCTCTCAGTTACTGAACTGAACTGAGTCAACTTTATTTCTTACATCCTTCACATACACGAGGAGTAAAGACCTTGACATTAGATTATATGCCATTTCTGCTCCATTTCCCATTCCTACACCAACTTTTCCGTCCTTAATCTTGTCCACCTCCAGGGCGAAGCCCAATGCAAACTCTATTTCTACATATACCAGCAAGTTACCTGTTTGCTCGCACACACACTGCAACCATGGAGCAAGCGCAGACAAAGGCAAGGGTGAGTCACACAGTGGCTTGTGCCTCATACAACAATACCAGATACAGGAAGGAAAAAAATCTGCAGATGCTGGAAATCCAAGGCAACCCATACAAAATGCTGGAGGAACTCAGCAGGCCATTCCGCATCTACGAAAAGGAATAAACTGTCAACATTTATGGGCCAGGAACCTTCATCAGGACTTGAATACTGGAAGGCCTGGATAGATGGACTGGATATTTCCATTAGCAGGAGCACACTCTCAAAATAACTGGGGCGGCATGGAACAGTAGTGGTTAGCACAATGCAGGTGATCTGAGTTCAGTTCATGTCACTGTCTGTAAGGAGTTTGTACGTTCTCCCCGTGACCGTATCGGTTTCCTCCGGGCGCTCCGGTTTCCTTCCCCAGTCCAAAGACGTACCGGTTGGTAGGTTAATTAGTCATTTTAAATTGCCCTGTGACTAGGCCAGGATCGGGGCATTGCTGGACAGTGTGGCTCAAGAGGCCAGAAGGGCCTGATCCACGCTGTGTCTTAATAAATAAGTAAATAATAAAAATAAAAGGTGACTCTTTAAAACTGAGATGAGGGGGACTTTTTTTTCAGACAACGGGTGGTGAATATGTGGCAGAGAGGGCTGCGGAGACTGAATCATTAGGTGCAGCTAAGGCAGAGATTGACAGTGTACTGACTGATGAAGTGGCTAAGGATTATAGGGAGAAGGTGGGAGAATGGGGTGGAAAAGAAAAACAACTACTGTTTGTTTCAGTGGCAGAGCAGACCCAATGGGCTGAATAGCCTAATTCTGATCCTCAGTCTTATGATTAATTGCAGCTTGTGCACCTTCCTTGCACTAAAGGCTGGGTTTTGTAGACTTCTGAATGATTTTACAAGCTGCTTTCCATTGATTCCATTCTCGAATTGAAAACACAACATTAGGCACCATATTGTATGAGAAGATAGAGAAAATTAACCCCAGCAGTCCACATGACTTGGGCAGCACTGTCTGCTCTAACAGAAGGAAAACAGAGATGAATTTTCTACAGGTTCTCATTGTGTTCATTTGGTGTCAGGGAGTTTATTTGTCTAGGATTCCCCCTGCCAAAACCTTTAATTGACATCACTCTGAAGTCTGCAGTGACACTGGAGATAGTGGGAGCCTTTTTCCAACTTCCTTTCAGCAGCACAAGGTCAGTCAGAGTATTAGGAGGGCAGCTCAGGGTCAGGCTAATGCAGTAGGAGTGCGGGGGGTGTCGTTGGGTTAGCATATTGTTCTGGAGATGAGGGTCTTTTCCAAAGCTGATCCATCTTCATTCCTGTAATTAGGCTCCCCCTCTCCTCTTTAAAGTGTTGCTATGTAACACATTGGCAACTGCAAGCCAATTTTTCGGTGCACTCATTTAAGTGGCATTTGTATTGTTCTCAGCTGTGTAATTGGTAATCATGAGGGGCAATAAAACCGCTAGGGCATTTAACAAGCTGTACAGATATTGAATAGGACGTATTTTGTAGTTTGTCATCTGTGTGTTGGAGGGTGCTGCTTTCACCCTCACATGAACCAGGATTTATTATGGAAAAACACTAGCACCTCAGTTCTCTTTCAACCTCTCAGTGAGAGCAAACAAGAGATATAAACCAGAGGGGTTGAAGAAATCAAAACAAAGCAGGTTTAATGCTCCATTAAATATTGCCTCTGGTTCCTTTGTCTGCAGATTAGTGAAAAGCTGAGAGGAAAAGTGAAAGGGGAGTGGTGGGTTAAAAAAAAAGGGAAACACCATTAATATTAAGTTGTAAATCCTACAAAACATTAACTTCATTACCTGCAAATTAATGCCCGTACTTTTCACGGAAGGAGATTCCTCTCTCTCATCATTCATGAAGGTTCAGCAGAAAATGCCGGGCAGTGGTCAGATCACCAGAACAGAACCCACAGGCGGGCCAACGGTTTTACAGCAGAGCGCTTTTCAAAGGGCAGCATCGTTATAATTGATCTTTTGTTCTTACACATTAAGGTAATCACTACATAGGAGGGATGAAAGACGCACAGTAGCACTGTGTAGGCTGATGGCCAGAGTATTTTGCTGAAATAGTTGTTCTTGATGCCCTTTTAACCTCATCCTTTTCTCTCCCCCCTGCGAGATCTGGTAGAAAAGCACAGAAGTTATTTTGCTTTTGTGTAACTTTGACGAGAAGGTGGTCACCGTTTGGGCTATGATAGATAATAAAATTGATTTAGTGACACAAGGCTTTTGCTTTCTTTAACAAAATACAATTTTTAGGCTCACACAAGAAGGATTAATTCTTTTTTAACCTACAGACATTACTTTTTCTGCTCATGGGTCCCCTGATGACCCAGTCAATAAAGGCAATGCGTGCTCCAGTTTTAAATCACACGGTCTGTTTGGGCCTAGATTCGGTTCCTGTTTTGTATTGAGTTAGTTAATCTTGGCCGAGACTGTGAATTGGCTGCTGAAATGGGAGAAGAGGGGAAAAAAAACTGCTTTGATTTCTGTCCCATTTCTTGCCCACTGACTTCTGATCTATCAGGTAAATGAGTGAAAGTCAGAAAAAGACATGATCACATTTCCTGGGGTGCTTGTCACTGCCAATCTCTCTGCTCATACCAATGGCCTCGACTCACACACTAAGTGAAGAATAGCCACTCAGTTGAAGCACCGTGTGTCAGAACTCTTTGCCCAATCTGAGGGAAGCCTGCATATTCCACACAGTGTAACATGACAGGCTGCCTTAGAAACCAGCAAGCAACCTCTTCCTCCATTCCACAGGCTCAGGTCACCTTCCAAACACCCAGCCAAGAATAAAGAAATTGTAACATTTGCTAGTTAATCTAAAGTGAATTGTCATCCATGAATATTCATAAGCAAAGCCTATGATGTGCTGATATTTGAAGTAAAGTACTTGACAATTGCTTTACACACTAAAACAGGTACCACGCTCCGGTTTCGTGCAGAGTAAACCGCATTTCCAGGTCATAACATAGCAGATAATACAGAAAGTGGTTCAATTTTTGAACCACACTTTTGCAGTGGGAACCGAAGGCTTAAAGGTGCCAGGACAGTTGTGGTGAAACGTGTTCAGACCATTTGAGGCAGTGAGGTCTGGGACAGTGAGCGAGGAATGAGCCAATGTTTAGCCCTTGCTGGAGCAGACTTGGAGGCAATTCGATGTGGCAGAACCAAGGCGAGGTGAGCAGAGGTGAGGCTGAGTCAAGGTGGAGCCCTGGTCAGAGAGTGAGGAACTACCTGAGGTTTGGACTATATCAGTGCCAGGCCAGACTGAAAAGGTTAGGGTGCCAATGCAGTTCATTGCTTTGCAAGGTTTACACACCTCTGCATTAAACTTCAGCTCGCTGCTTCACGAGGTATACTCAACTCAGCATTGAACTGTGACTGTGACCTGCAACTGACTCACTTTCATGAACTTCATTTCTGAATGCTATTTGCTTACTTTTACTCTTTCCATGATTTGCTTTTTTTTCATTTTGCACATTGGGTGTTCAACAGACCTTTTTTGTTTTAATAGGTTCTTTTGGTTTTCTTTCCTTTCTGGCTGCCTGTAAAGAGTTGAATCTCAAGATTGTATATAGTATACACACTTAGATAGTAAATAAATGTACTTTGAACTTTGAAGGAGGCTGCTGTCACATAAATGATTCTTTTGCTTTTGGAAGAGATCCTAGCACTGAGGAATTTCTCAGTTTCTTCACAATGCCAGCCAAACGTTACACAATTTGAAAATGGCTGAGAGGTTGTTTTCTGGTTTACCTAATATTCTAGTATTTAAAGATAAAAGTCTGTCACAAGCCTTGTGGCCCATCAGGCCGGTGCTTTTGCCGGTTTCCATGGTGTGAAGCAACTGAGAGCACGAGACTGCCCTCCCCCTGCCCCCGGATAGGACCCCAGTCTATCGCGAGGTTAACCCCCAGCATTTTTTTGCCAGTACCCATTGTCAGCTGGGTAGGCTGGAGCATTGTGTGGTTAAGTGTCTTGCTCAAGGACACACGTTGCTTCGCCGAGGCTTGAACCCACGAACTTCAGATCGCTAGTCCAACGCCCTAACCACTTGGCCAGACAACACACAATATTCTAGTATACCCTTATCATTATTTTTAACTTCACCAAGAGAGGCTGTTCTATTTTCTTCCTCCACCACCACCCTCATGGTGTGAATCTACATCTCGTGAACAGCTGAACAGTTAATGAGAAGAGGTGACTCTCAGGCCTTAATGAGGCCAGGACACAGGGCTCAACATGGAAGTGCGAAAGGTACAGCTGAAGCATTTAACAAACGGATTCATATAGAAGTAGATTGACCATCTTGGCTTAAAAGTTATGGGGAGAAAGCCAGAGAATGGGGTAGAGAGGGCTAATAATCAGCCACAATGAAATGGTGAATCAGACCCAATGGGCTGAATTCTGCACCTATGTCTTATAGTCTTATGAAGATCAGCCCTCAGAGCTCTCCTTTGAAACATATTTATCACTGCTAAAAGCTGTGACAGATGGGGCTTTGAAGTCCAACCTGCTCCAGTTCCTGCAATAAGTGTGGAAGCAAAGCAAAATCTAGGCCAATGCTCAGTTTTGAAAATAACCTGTACCATTTTATTCATGTGAGTGGAGTTTTTAACCTCATAGAAAACAATAAAAAAGAAGCTCATGAAAAGACGCTTTGTGGCCAAGTCTGCCACCTTTTCGTGGCTGCCTGAGGTCCAGAACTTTAGTTATGTCTATTTTTGATTGGTAAACTTCCAATGCCCTGTGAAAAGTTGTACTGGAGCATATTAGCACTATTTACATAATAGTACTGGACTTCCACTGCTGCATAACTTAATCAGGGAATGATAAGAAGGATTTTTCCTCTAATTCATAATCGGGTGCTAGTAACGAATAAAATCTTATGATAAATGACACCATAATATTTTGAAATAAATCATCAAGATGGTCCTGATCACCAAATCCATAATTATTCAAAATACTATTTTTAGGATGATTGGGTTATACACTTTGAGGCCATTTTATTGGGTAACTCCTATACCAAATAAAATGGCCACTAAGTGTAGGTTTGTGGTCTTCTGCTGCTGTAGCTCATCAACTTCAAAGTTTGACATGTTGTGTATTTAGAGATGTTCTGCTGCACACCACTTTTGTAATGGTGTAATGCTGACCTCAGACATTTTTGTTATATGCATACAAAGTATGCTGGTGTCACCAGCATTTATTATCCATTTCTAATCAACCTTGAGCTGCATGGCTTACAAGGCCACTTCAGAGAACAGTTAGGAAGCAATTGGATTGGTGGGCCAGTATCACTAGATAGCAGGAAAAAGCTATTTGGTCAATTGAGGGTGTTTCTCTGAAGGACATTAGTGAACTCAACTGATTTTCCCTATCCCTCAACATTCCCCATTCCCAATTCCCTCTCCCACCTGCCCAACACCTCCCTCTGGTGCCCCTTCCCCTTTCCTTTCTTCCATGACCTTTTGTCCTCTCCTATCAGATTCCCCCTTCTCCAGCTCTTTATCTCTTTCACTAATCAACTTTACATCACCCCTCCATCCCAGTACCACATATCACCCACTACCTTGTACTTCTTCCTCCCCTCCCCTCATCTTCTAACGCTGACTTCTCATCCCTTTTTCCTGTCCCGATGAAGGCTTTTGGCTTGAATCATCGAATGTTTACTTTTTTCCATAGATGCTGCCTGGCCTCTGGAGTTCCTCCAGCATTTTCTGTGTATTATTTTGATTTCAGGCATCTGCAGATTTTCTCTTGTTTGTGATTTTTATGACAGTCCTTTTGTTTCATGATCACCATTATTTCCATTGGATGCTTTAAAGTCCACGCTTAGAGAATAATAAGTACTAAGATTCCTTAGAAGCAAAAGTGGTCAATATACCCAGTAACTTAATACCATACTATTGCAATAACAAGTGAAAGTGCTGGAAACGTTCAGTAGATCTGAAAGCATTTGTGAAGAAAGAAACTGTGTTAATATTTTTAACAGATGATTTTTTTTCTCTCAGAAACTCAAATGGTTCAATTTAATATCAGGGAACCTGAAATTCTTATTCTTTGAAGAGACATGTATGAAGCAAAAAACCCCAAAGAATGAATGACTGCAACATCAGAACCCCAAAGTCCCCCCTCTCCCCCTTGCACAGGCAGTGACCCACCTCTCCCCCCAACTTGCACCAGCAGTATCACCACCTCTCTGTAAAGCCCTGGTTAAGATTTGTACTGTTGTGCTGTAGGTATTCCATTTTAGCAGTCTGTTCTGCTTTTAGCAAGTTTGGGTTTGAGCTAAAGGTCAGGGGCTGTGTTGTTTAACTTAGGAATGTTGTGTCAGGCAATGAGGATGGCGGAATTGGAAGGAGGTACTATAGACTGCTGCTTGGAGAGGATTTTGTGATGGCACTGGGGTGGGTCGAGGTCTTTTTTGCAGGAGCTGGGAGAAAACAGGAAGGAAGAAGGCTGAGGATGCCATCCGTGTTACACAAAGTGCTTTGTGCAGATGGAAGGCTTCAAGAAGGAAGAGCCAATATGCTCATGGTGGAGCCCATTCGTTTGAGATGAATTTCAAGCCACGTTTGAAAGGTCGTGTGTGCTTTCACACGGACTGTGGGTCGAGCGCATGAGTTAAACATAACTACAAGATGAGCTCCAACTTATATGCACATGTGGACTGGATTAATTGCAACAGGCTGTTTTAATTCTTTTCCTCATAACTGTTCGTTAAAGCTATAATTTGTAAATATTCTTTCTTTATTCTTGCTGATGGCTAATTGCATGGGGGCAATATTTACACAGTATTTGCACAGATCTGGGACATCCCAACTTCCCAGTTTTGGTGCGACCCAAGTCATACCGACTTTCGACATATGGAGTTTGAGAAAGGTGCTTTTCTCACCGTTGAGTCCAGTGGCTAATAGAGAGGGGTTAACAAGCTGTGACTCTAGAGACGCCCGGTAAAAAGGGGTTTCATCATCATGCGAGCAATAGCATAAGCCCCCAAAGAGATATTCATCTAGAGTCTGTCAATGGCTACAGTAGTCTATAACCCAGCAGTTTGGTATTTCAGACAGGCTCTCACACACTCCTGCAACAGCGAGAGCAGGAGACTAGCTGCTCGCTGTTCTGGTGTTACAATCTTCCACGTTTCTTCTCCAAGACCCCCAACTCAGGGACCAACCTCCATAAAGATAGAGAAAGAGGAAGAGAAATGGATCACTCACGTGCAGTGGCCTTCTCCTGACAGCAGCGCACACCCCCTGCTGTCCCAACGTTTCAGTCTTCCACAACAATTCAGTTGGCGAAATTGGCAAGGAACCGGGTTGTCCACAAGGCTGCTTCCCAGAGGCGCACGTCTTCCAGGCCAGTTCTGGAGATATCAAAATACAAGGGTGCACGGCAGGTGCAAAAACCCACCGCTTGCGGAGAACCGTAGTTTATGCTGTAGCTGTATATCATGGACTCTGACAGAATCCCAGCCACCTCAAAAAGAAACGAAAGACATGAGAAAGGAAGAATAAGCTGCTTTGTGGATGATCTGGAAGAAGTCTCTTGGGTCTACAAAAATCTCTGACGCCACTTTCTTCACACCCTCGTCACCCACACATGATTTCCTACTCACAGCTCCTTCCCAGTTGTTGCACACTGTCCCCAAGAGAAACTTCTTTCGCTCCCTATTAAAGAAACAAAGGAAAAGGAAATGAATAAAGAACATGTTTTAAACCAGGAAGATTTCAACCAACCTTGGTTTGTCATGTTACGATCCATTGAACTCCTCCTTCAGCACTCTTTATGTATTGAGCTAATTGTGCCAATACCTTAAATACCTTTGTGATGAGAAGCAGACTGAGGAGGTTCATTAAGAGTGATATTAACTCATGTAGAACCAGAACATCCAGAAAGATAGCCTTCCAGCTTATTCCCTGAAGAAGTATCTCTGACATTTGATGTCACAATACAGATACATTACTTGTTTACCTTACCTAATAACTTCGATAGTCCTTCAAATAATATTTCTATTCAGGTGGAAATACACACAATGTCCACTTTATTAGGTACAGCTTTAAATGCAAATACCTAATCAGCCAATCATGTGGCAGCATCTCAATGCATAAAAGCATGTAGATGTGGTCAAAAGGTTTACTTGTTGTTCAGATTAAGCATCAGAATGGGGAAGAAATGTGATCTAAGTAACTTTGACCGTGGAATATTTGTTGGTGCCAGATGGGGTGGTTTGTGTATCTTAGAAACTGCTGATCTCCTGGGAATGGTATGAGAAACAAAACAAAAAATACATCCAGTCACCAGCAGTTTGGTGGGTGAAAACACCTTGTTAATGAGAGAGGTCAGGGAAAAATGGCCACACTGGTTCATGCTCACGGGAAGGTGACAGCAGCTCAAATAACCATGCATTACACCCTTCCAAAACTGGTGTGCAGAAGAACATCTCTGAATGCACAACATGTCATACTTTGAAGTTGATGGGCTACGGCAGCAGAAGACCACAAATGTGCACTTAATGGCCACTTTATTTGGTACAGGAGTTACCCAATAAAATGGCCTCAAAGTGTATAACCCCATCATCCTAAAAATAGTATTTTGAAAAATTATGCATTTGGTGATCAGGACCATCTTGATGATTTATTTCAAAATATTATGGTGTCATTTATCATAAGATTTTATTCATTACTAGCACCCGATTATGAATTAGAGGAAAAATCTTTCTTATCATTCCCTGATTAAGTGTGAAAATGACAATGTGATGCATCTAGATTTCCAAATTGTTCTTGATAACATTCCTCATGAAGAGATGTCACAACTGTTTAAAGCTGAAAGAATTCAAGATAGAATGCAGTTGTTGTGGATGTGGTTCAATGATTCAGAAGAAAGGGTTATAATTAGGACAGGAATAATAAAATAATAAAGTTTATCTAAGAATTAGCTGCTCCATGTTTTTTTTTATTACCCACTTGGAGTTTGCAGTTCAAAGCAAACTGGCCAAATCTGTGGATAATAGTGAGGCAATTTAACAGAAGTCAGAAAATAAAGACGTCACACTATGGGGTACAGGAGCTTGAAGACACACACTTAGCGTTTTAGGATTGGCTTCTTTCCTTCCACCGCCAGATTTCTGAATGGTCCATAAACCAATGAACACTACTTCACTACTTTTCATGATTTGTTCATTTTTTTACACTTCTTATCGCAAGTTGCACTATTTTTTATGTGTTGCACTGTACTGCTGCCAAAAAGCAATGCACTTCATGACAGAAGGGCCTTTGCCCGAAGTGTTGACTGTTTATTCACTTCCATAGATGCTGCCTGACCTGCTGAGTTCCTCCAGCATTTTGTGTGGGTTGTGTGGCACTATCATTTGCGGAGCATGCAAAGTAACATTGCGGACGTATTGCAGTTTGAGAATCCTCTTAATGCCTGATATTGTGGGTAACACTGTCGAGTCAGGCCTTCGCTGTGCTTGTGAGGCCTAGTTTAACAAAATTAAAGTTAAGTCCGTTTTTTTTTGACTCTTAAGTTATTCCTAATTATCACGTTGGATCTCCCTTGGACAATCTAACCAGCTTACCCTCAGCAGCACCCTTTTCAATACCCCAAAATTAGCAAAACGATTATTTGAAATGGCTTGAATTACACTCAGAAACCCGCCAGAAAAGGGCCTGAGTTGATTTCCAAGAGATCAGACTTAGATGAATGGAGCTGGTGGGAGAAAGGTGTTATGGTTATGAGAAAAAAGTGTTGGCCCTTAAAGGCACATTCCCATGGCAACCTGGGGATATCTTATGTGCTGAGGTGGTAGGGGTATGGTCTGAAGACTTCCATGAGAAAAACTTGGTAAATGATAGTAGCGATAGTGCCAGCCAGTCCTAAAGCATGCAGTTGAAAGTAGGAAAATCAATTACGTTTGTAATAGGAATGGTTGCATAAGATAAATGGGTACATAAATAAAAAAGCATTGGCAAATGGGTTTAGCTTAGGATAGCAACTTGAATAGCATGGATGAGTTGGGCTGAAGGACGTGTTTCTGTGCAGTGCTCACTCACTCCTTCGTGCTCTCTCACACAGGGTGATCAGGAATAACTATCCAGCAACAAGCCTGAAAGCACACAGGAGTCTCTGAACTTTGGACCAGAATATTATGCTGACTTGCTTGGAGCGTAAAATGGGAGGGGAAACAAAGTGCTTTATTTTTATTGAAATGTGTGATGACTTCTATAATTTTGTATTTTAATTTGCCATTGTTGTGAAGTATACTTAAGGCAACAGGGCTATTAAACAGCATTCTCGATTGGAGCCAAACACATACTAAGTAGTCATGAGATCGGTCAGACTGGTGTAACAACTACTGTCATCACTGCATATCCCGGTGTGACTCACTAAAATAGTTGTTTGTGTCATGCATGCCATGTGAATCCACTCAAATGATAAATTTGATTATATCTGCATCTTGAGTGAAGGCTTCATCTTCAAAATCATTGTCCCACTGTTGCAAACCATATCATTATGAAATATTCAAATGGTGCTGAAATTTGTTCTGGCAGTAATTGTGTCCGACCTTCCATGATTACTATCTTCTGATCCTTACATCTTCACCTTTTATAATAGTTATTATGGTCATCTCTGATGGTAGACTCCTTCAAGAGGTAGAGAATTTTGAAGGAAGTTGCATATGGAGATGATGCATTTTCTCTATGTTGTCCCCTTCACTGAGGACCACGACTTCATCCCAGTTGGGCAGAGGATGGGAAGGCACAGGAGTGGATGAGGAAGCATTAATGAAAGAAATGCAGAAAAAGGTGAGACTACTTTGACAAGATTTATTTGGTGTGAGTTGAGCGAAATGCTGTTCCGATATTGAATTCCTGTTGACACTGAAACAGCTAATTGTTTTAATGATTTGTCACACTGCTCAACTAGTCTCAAGAGAGGTTTGTCATTGCCGAATGATTGTGCATTTCATTGGTCCAAAGTGACAGTCCTTTTTTCCATCTTCCAAGCTACTAAATACAACTGATTAGTGAATTATCAAGTTCTTGCGGTGATTGTATCTGACCCTCTATGATTATTATCTTTGAATCCTTATTGCTGCATCTTTCACTCTTACGGTAGTTATTATGGTCTAACTTCATTGGGAGGAGACAAGTGCTTTGCTGGAAATCACACCACTGGAGATAACAGCAAGTTAAAACCGAAAATGAAAGCAGCAGCGAGATTTCTCTGTGAATTCAGCATCTCGTTCACTTATCACATGGGCTGTGGAGCAGCAGGTTGTGACTGTGACAGAGAAGGTTGTTGTGCAGGTTGAAAGCTAAAATCCAAGATGAGAGCAGTTCAGATTGCATTGTTATCTCCTTGGAAATAATGGTATTGATAACCTTGGAAAACATGAACTTGCATATACATCTGCCATCAGAAAGGTCCAGATGTCAAACATAGGGGTGTCAACGATTATGGGGAGAACACAGGAGAATGGGATTGAGAGCGATAATAAATCAGCCATGATGGAATGGCAGAGCAGATTCAATGGGCTGAATGGCTAATTCAGCTCCTATATCTTTTAGTTGTAAGTCATTTTTATGCATGGTTTGCACATATGGTTAGTTGGCTGATTGGTCGTTGTAAGTTGTCCCATGATTAGGCTAGGATCAAATCAGGGGATTGTTGGGTGGCATGACTCGAAAGGATCGGAAGGGCTCATTTCGTGCTGTATCTCAATCAATAAATAAATTAAAGAAAGAATGATCCATTTTCAACCATAGCATTATATTAACGCATCAAATGCTACCAATCTACTACAGTATGGAGATACAGTAAGTCTTTCCCTTTGATCTTGCTGGCCGCTTCCAAAAGGAAGGATGAAAAGCTGCCTCCGCACTACATTTCTGTAGTGTATGATCATCATGTTCGTCTAAAATGCGAATGGACTTTGGTTCGAAACCAGTCAGAAACATATATCTAATGTTAGTTAATTATAATTAATGAGCAGCACCATAGCTCAATTGCTTTGCAGCTTCAGCTATCACTGATGGGGGGTTTAGTTCCCACCACTGCCTGTAAGGACTTTGTACATTCCCCTGTGACCATGTGGGTTTCCGCCTAGTGCTTCGATTTCCTCCCACATAACAAACACAGTTATGGTTAGGTTAGTTAGTTTTAGGCATGCTATGTTTGTGCTGGAAGCACGGTGACACTTGCAGTTTGCCCCCAGCACATTCCTCACTGTCACATTTCACTGTATGTTTTGATGTTTCCATGTACATTTGACAAATAAATCTAATCTTCTTCACACGCAGCAGAGCTAATTAATAATCTCTTCCAAGCAAACTGCCTACAAGGGAAGTGCTTTGCATAAGAAAAAATTACCCTGTAGCAATGTTTCAATCACTTTGTTACAGCGCTCTATTTCAGTCTAAGCAATTAAAAATATTCAGGACTCTTTCATATCTTCCATATTTTAACCTTCCCCATCTGTTGATTTTGTGAAGCCTTTTCATGAAGGATTATTCCACCATCTTGAATGTACATGAAGAGGGAGAAAGCTGCAAATAGTTAAATTCCGTCCTGACATTTATAAGGTATTCTGGAGAATTCAAAGGTACAATCTATTGTCAGAGAAATGCATACAATATACATCCTGAAATGCTTTCTTCGCAACCATCCACGAAAACAGAGAAGTGCCCCAAAGAATGAACGACAATCAAATGTTAGAACCCTAAGGTCCCCCCCCCCGCTCCCCTCACTCCGTGCGTAAGTGGCAGCAAGCAACAATCCCTCCTCCCCCCACCGGCAAAACAAAAAGGCATCGGCACCCGCCACCAAGCACTGAAGCGTGAGCAAGGCAAAAGCAAAGACACAGACTTGCAGTTACCCCAAAGGCTACTTGTTCACCCGGTATTCGACATATCACAGGCTCTCTCTCTCCCTAATAAGGGAGAGGGAGGTGTCTCCGTTTCCACAGCGAGCAGGGAGATATAACAAGCAACTCGCTGGTTTACGATGTTGAAAGTTCGCCTCGTCACTTTTTTTGAGCTCTGTCCCCAAAGATCATGCATATTTGTATTTTAATAACTGTTTTCAAAAATTTGTTGGATTATCTTTGACAATGGTCTTTACTGTATGGATACAGCTTTTAGAGACTCTGGTATATAAGAGCAAGTTTAATATTAAACTTGCATTCTGTGCATAGAAAACACCTGTTATGCATGTATTCAAAATAGGCAATGAGCTTTTAAGTTGAGGAGGCAGGAAGTGGTTCAGGAACAAAAAGCGAGTCGAAGATACATTATGTATTTTTAAGGCAGATTTTAAAGGGGAAAAGAAGTAGAAATGTGTAAAGTTATAGACTCATAGAAAAGTACAGCACAGAAACAGGCCCTTCAGCCCATTTAGTCCATGTCAAACCTTTTAACTGCCTGCTCCCATTGACCTGAACTTGGACCATAGCCTTCCATACCCCCTCATCCATGTACCTATTCAAACTTAGCTTAAGCGTTGAAATTGAGCTCACATGCACCCTTTGTGCTGGCAGCTCGTTTCACATTCTCATGACCCTCTGAGTGAAAAAGTTTCCTCTCATGTTCCCCTTAAACTTTTTACTTTTCACCCTTAACCCATGAGCTCTAGTTGTAATCCCACCCAACCTCAGTGGAAAATGCCTGCTTGCATATACTCTATCTATAGCCCTCATAATTTTGTATACCTCTATTAAATCTCCCCTTAATCTTCTACATGTCAAGGAATAAAGTCCTAACCTATTCGATCTTTCCTTATAACTCAGGTCCTTCAGACCCAGCAACATCCTTGTAAATTTTCTCCATACTTTTTCAACCTGATGTTTACAGGAAGTGACCTGTCGATGTAATTGAATATTAATTCCAGCAGGACAGAGTTTAGATGAAGGAAAGAGACTGAGCAAAGAAACATCTCGGACAATGATCTTGGGTTGTGTGACGTTTACATGGGAGGAGGCAGGATGTTGAAAGGCTTTCATTCATCAGTTAAAACTAGATTCTATTCAGTGGTTTAACACAAATGTGAAGAAATGTAATGTTGAATGAAACTCACCTTAAATGGGATCCTAATGGTTAGGATACCAACAGCAGCAATTACATTACAGCAAACTAACAATCATAAAATGTATTTTCGCAAATTTAGTTCTAGACTTCTGCTTTTAGCTATCTAGTAAATTAATAAAACTGTGTGATCTAATGACATCCTTATGAAGGGAGTGGAAAAAATTCTGCTTTGCAACTTCCATTTTAAAATACTCCTGATAATTTTGTAAGCAGTAAATATTCAACAAAGAGAAGTGTCAATATAAGTAACGAGATAATTACAGTGCAGAGGAATAATGAACACACCCAGTTCATACACCAAACCAGTGATTATAAACCTTGTAATTAGCTGTCATACAGGACTTTAAAATGGTTGGATTAAAAGCTGACTATAGCAGATTTACTGTAGACCACAACGCAGACTTGCTGTTTATGGGATCTACAAATGGCCACTGGCTGTAGCTTCAATTTAATTGGACTAAACTTTTTTTTCTCCATGATTTATTCTCAGCAAGTCAAAACAAGAAAATATTGTCTACAACTCTAACAAAAAAAAGATCTTCCTCAGTATGTGGCAGTCTTGCAGTAACATCGACTGTACTCTTTTCTATAGATGCTGCCTGGTCTGATGAGTTCCTCCAGCATTTTCTGTGTGTTGCTTGGATTTCCAGCGTCTGCAGATTTTCCCTTGTCTGTACTCGACATATGCTGGGTTCTAGCTTGTGCCATCCAGCCAAAGGAATATTAAGCTCAAGGTTTATCTGTTGATTACAGGAGACTATAAACAACATGAAGAGATTCATGGAGTTTTCAGAGTCAACAGGAAAGCACCAGAGCTAGCACTTCATTCATTCTCTCCTTGTTGATCCTTTTTGATGTTCACCTTTGATTCTTTTGAAGTCCTGAGCAACATAACTCCTCACACTCAGGTTCATAAATGGCATAAAAAATATTATTCTTAAATAGGTTATGAGGATAGGTTGACCAACCTGGGGCTTTTCTCTGTGGAGAGGAGAAAAGATGGATAAGAATTGATGATGAAGCTGTACAAGATGTTAAGAGTCATAGATCAAGTGAATGACAAGTGACTTTTTCCCAGGGCTGGAATGGCTAATGGAAGAAAGAATTGGATGGATGCCAGAGGTAAGTTCTTTTATACATATTGGAACGCCCTGCCAGGGGTAGCAGTAGAGACAGATACATTAGGGACATTGAGGAAACTCTTAGATAGGCACATGGATGATCAAAAAATGGGGCCTATGTAGGTGGAAAAGGTTAGATTGATCTTAGAGTAGGTTAAAAATTTGGCACAACAACTTGGGCTGAACGGCTTGCCCTTTGCCGTAACATTCTATATTCTACATTTACCTTGTTCCTCTCTTCAGAGGTATTGCAAAATATTTTGTGGCCACCTTAATTTTTCACCATTTGTAGAAACTTACTTTAGTATTACTAAATAAAATCAATTTACAGTTCATTCGAGTTTTTGTGACTTGCTAGATGGTAGCATTCAAAATGGGTGCAACATTTGCCCTTGTGACAGATAGCAAAAGCAATTCTTCTGATGTCGGTTCAGATCGTGTGTTTGTTGTAGTAATTCTTAAGCTATGTGCCATCTTGAAGGTACTTAATTTCCTGACTTAGGCATATAATCATTGTTCTTTAATTGCTGTCAGGAGCACCACTCTTGACAGTGTTGTGGGAGTATTTAACAATACTCTTGTATTTTTTTGAAACATGGACACCAGTAGATACCTCAAAGCACTGATGAGGTCACAATAAAATGCTTCTGCAAAATTGTACAAACCTACTGGCAGGATAAGACAACCAAAGTCAGGATCTTCTCTCAAGTTAACATACCTAGCACTGAAGTCCGAAATGCATTCAGCTGGCTCCAATGGTTGACCCATATATATATTGCAAACTTAACACTAACCTTCTGGAATAAGCTCACCACATCACACATTGTCATGGCAAGAGGTTATTAGGTGGACAAAGAGAACAATTCACTGGTATTTTTAAAGTCTCTTTGTAATATCTTCATTGATGCCTGGGGATCCCCGGCCCATGAATAGTCACAGTGGAGAAGAGGCATCCAACATGGCAGACTCAGATTCAGCTTCATATTTATTTATCATGTGTACATTGATACAAACAGTGAAATGTATCACTTGTGTTAACAACGCATCCAAGGATATGCTGGGGTGTGGTGCAACCTGCAAGTGTTGCCACATATTCTAGCTGCAACATAGCTCGCTCATAATGCTTGGGAGAACAACACAGAACACAAGATACAAATCAACAACAGCCTCCAGACTTCAGTGGACTCAGGTGCACAGACATTGGTCCTTGAGGCTCTCCATTAGACTCACAGAGACTTCCAGGCATTGGGCCTCCATTTTCAGACTTCTGATCAACAATCGGCCTCCATCTTTGGTATTGACACCAGGCCTCACCCACGTCAATGGGTGAGGACCTCAATCGCTAAACCTCAAACTTTAGTTTCATCGATTCGCATACCTAGGGTGTCACTGGCCATTATGTCTCTTGCCCGCACGTAACTCTGATCCTAGAACCCGCCAAAGACTCACTGGCCTGAGGTGGGGGGGGTGGGGCGGTGAGGGGGTGGATGTAGTGACACACAAATATTCATCCTCACTGATCTCCTGGCACAGCACCCATGTCACTGGCCTTCGAGCAAGGGTGAAATGTGGGGAATGGAGAATGTCTAGTCTCCTGCCTGACCTCTGACTCCTCCACATCCTTGTCTCTAAAGTCTATCCTGACCCCTATCTGTCCTCTCTGTACCCAAAAACATCCCGGTGAACTTAATAACAATTAAGTCTAAGCCGTGACCTCAACAGAGACTGCAGTTTGGTGCCACCTTGACTGAGGTGCTGAGAAAATACAAAAGACCAGCATAAATGGTGGAAAGAGAACCCTAACTGTTGGAGCCCTTTGCACCAATCACCTCTTGCTTCACCTATAGCAGAGCCTGTAGGGCTCATTTCAGTCACCTCAGAAGCCAAAGAGCTAGAGTAGAAGCAAGCTGATTCTGAGAGATTGCCGAAGAAGAAGAGGGGTGCCACCACTGGACAGAATATTTCACTTTAGACAGATGGCTCTTCAATGTCTATTTTACGTCGTTTGGGTCAGATAATAACGTTTTTGTGAGGATATAGTTTTAGGGTGAAGTTCTTTGGCATCTCAATGAGAAAGAATGGCTTTCATGGCTTGTTCTCCATTTGTGTTGGGGATGTTCACCACCTTGATAAGATGGTTTACACAGCAGCCATCACTGCTCTGAATAGGGCTCCTAGGGTCATCAAGTTGCAATTCTACTCTGCTCTGGGGCATTCTGCAGCATTTTGAAGAGGGGTTGGATATTATTTTGTCATGAGCTGCTGCCTATTCCTAACCTTTACTATTGTAAGGTCTCAGCACTTGCTCTTACACTTCCATCATGAGGCAAGTGTGGAAGAAAAGGAGGATTGGGACAAATGTCAATGAAGCGAGATTCTCTCTAGATATCTCTCTGTGCCCAAGGGTGAAAGTAATAGCTGAAGGAATGAGAGACCACATTGACAAGGTTACCATAAAAGTGTAAGATATACGAGCAGAATTAGGTCGTTTGGCCCATCGAGCCTGCTCTGCCATTTCATCGTGGCCGATCCAATTTTCCTCTCAGCCCCAAAATCCTGCCTCTCAGCCCCAAAATCCTGCCTTATACCCTGGCCAATCAACAAACTATCAAGCTCTGCCTTAAATATGCATAAAGACCTAGCCTCCATAGCTGCCTATGGCAAATAATTCCACAGGTACACCACTTCTGGCTAAAGAAATTCCTCCTCATTTCCATTCTAAAAGGACACCTCTCTATCCTGAGGATATGTCCTCTGGTCTTAGACTCTCCCAGCAGAAGAAACGTCTTCTCCACATCCACTCTATCAAGGCCTTTCCATTCAATGTGATCAATGGGGTCACCCCTCAATCCTCTGAATTCTAGTGAATGCAGGCCTAGAGCCATCAGATGCTCTTCATATGACAAGCCATTCAATCCTGGAATCATTTTCGTGAACCTCCTTTAAACCTTCTTCAGTTTCATCACATCCTTTCTCAGATAAGGGACCCAAACCTGTTCACAATACTCCAAGTGAGGCCTCACCAGTTTCAACATTGCATCCTTGCTTTTATATTCTAGTTATCTTGAAATGAATGTTAACATTGAATTTGCCTTCCTCACCACAGACTCAACCTGCAAATTAACCTTTAGGGAATCCTGCACAAAGACTCCCAAGTCCCTTTGCACATCAGTTTTTTTTTGCATTTTCTCTCCATTTAGAAAATTGTCAAACCTTTCATTTCTTCTACCAAAGTGCATGGTCATACACTTCCTAACATTGTATTCCATCTGCCATTTCTTTGCCCATTCTCCTAATCTTTCAAAGTCCTTCTATGACCTCTCTACTTCCTCAAAACTACCCGCTTTGCCACCTATCTTCATATTGTCTACAAACTTTGCAACAAAGCCATAAATTCCACCATCCAATTCATTAATATATAACGCACAAAGAACCGGTCCCAACACAAACCCCTGCGGAATACCACTAGTTACTGGCATCCAGTCAGAAAAGCGCATTCGAGGTAATACAGGGATATGACACAAATCTGGGGAGGGGTACAAGGCCATCTCAAAGGCATGGAATATATCTTAGAGCTCTGTGCAGTCCATCATAAAAAAGTGGAAAAAAATTCTGAAACTACAGCCACACTGTCTAGGTCAGGCCACCCCTCTAAACTTAGTCGACGGTGTAGTGTTCTCGTGCAGTGTGTGGAAACTCTGATTAAACACCAAGTTAAACCGGAGCCAATGAAGACAGAGTCGTAGTAAGGTTAACTATTTACTGTGCACTCTTCCACATTAACGTCGTAAGGTGAAAACTGTTGATAAAAAAATACAAACATATACAGCGTCTGTTTCATTCTGGACACCACGCGCTATCTTCTTTTAGCGAGTGTCTCCAGCTGACCCGAGTAGTGGGCGAGGGGGTCCCGTCAAACCGCCACTGGGCCTGAGCCCACCCCGCGTTTGAAATTGAAAAGCCGACACACGCGCCACCCAAACCGCCGCTTCCCTAACAGAAACCGCATTAATATTTTTACGTCAAATACTTTCATAGGAACTTACGGTGTTGCTTCTATAATGTTTCTTTGTGGGTAGAAACGGAGTTCTTCACGATCATGCTGCATGCGTGGCACCCACCTTTACACCTTCTCGAACCGGAGTTACACACAAGACGCGGCGAAACCAGAGGTAACGTCATCACATGCCACGATAGTAGGCATGGCTGAAAACAAAGGGCATCGGTATCTGTAAAAACTTTGTAATGCATCACTAAGAAGATACTGTAAAGATGTGAAAGAAGGTTTTGTGGTTAGATAAGACTAACGTGGAACTTTTTGGTGTCGACACTAAGTGGTATGTGTGGCATCCCTCCTGTGAAATATGGTGGAGGTAACATCATGCTGTAGGGATGCTTTTCAGCAGCGGGGACTGGAAATCTGGTCCTTGATGTCCTTGAGTGGCTCAGTCAGAGTTCTGACCTTAACTCAATCAAACATCTCTGGCAAGACCTCAGGATTGCTATCCACTGCTGCTCCCCAACCAACCTGGCAAAGCTTGAGCAATTTTGCAAGAAGGAATGGGCAAATCTTTCTCCATCACATTGTGTAAAGCTAATAGAGACTTACCCAAAAGGACTACTGGCTGTAATATCTGTCAGAGGTGGTTCATCTAAATAGTGAGCAAAGGGGAATGAATACTTTTGATCTGCTGGCATTTCTAGTTTTAAATGCTTTACAATTTTCCCCGTGTTTAGGCTCTACTGTGAAAAAAAGGACTCACAAATAAAAATTCTCAGTTAAATTGATCAAAATCCCTGGTTATAATACTCATTTATGTGAACAAAGGGTTGGGGCTGAATACTCTTACAAGGCACTGTATTATCAAAGTGTGCACCGTATACCCATGTACAACCTCGAGCTTCATCTTCTTGCAGGCAGCCACAAAACAAAGAGAGAATTCATGAAGCAGCACACTCAACAAGGGCCGCCATATATTCAAAGTGCAAAAGAGGACAAATTATGCAAATAGTTGAAAAAAGGTAAACAAATAACCCATAGAACACGGACTGCAGAGTCCTCGAAAGTGAGTCCAGAGCTGCAGAGCCAGTTTATCAATGAGGTGAGTGAAGCCGTAAAGCAACCACTGCTCCCGAACCTGCCATTGTGTGCCTCAAGGCTCCTGCACCTCCCACCTGATGGCAGTCGTGGGGAGAGAGGGAGACCAGTCAAATGCAGGCAGACGGTGCTGAACACCTATTCATTTTCTGTCCTGGTCTTGACAGTTTTAATCTTGCTTGTAGCTTTAATTGGCATAGAGTAAGGGAGATGAGCACAGGTTCGTCTTCGGCTGGGGCGCCATGATAACGTAGCGGTCAGTGCAGCTCTATTGGAACTGGAGGCGTCAGGGTTTGGAGTCCATTCCCAGTGTCTTCTGTAAGGAGTCTCTGTACATACTTGTGGGCTCTCTCTGGGTCCTCTGGTTTCCGCCCACAGTCCGAAGACATATTGAGTAGGTTAATTGGCCACTGCAAATTGTCCCATGATTAGGTTAGGGTTAAATTATAAATGCTGGGCAATGTGGCTCGAAGAGCCGGAAAGTCCTATTCAACACTGTATCTCTAAATGAATAAACATGAGGCCATGGTACAGCGTCCACCCCCAATGATGGCAGCCCCAACTGCGTTGGTAAAGGTACATTCCTGCCACGTGGTTAAAAGAAGGCATGTACTGGGGAGGCTGTGCCTTCAGAGAGCAATGCTTTGCACTTGCATGCTAATTGATTTTCATAGTCTGACCACTTTCTTTGATGAAGGGACTTGGCCCAAAACATCGACTGTTTACTCTTTTCCGTAGGGGCTGCCTGGCCTGCTGAGATCCTCCGGCATTTTGTGTGTGCCGCTTGGATTTCCAGCATCTGCGTATTTTCTCGACTTTCTTTTTCCTGCAGAATCTGCATGTGCAACCATCCTCAACCATGGGTGTACACTGAGATCCAGGTTACAAATGTGTCCACACATTTCAAATAGAACTACTTGAACTGATTCAGCAATCACCACACCCAGGCAATATATACTATGGAATAAATAATGTCATTGCTAATAAGTTGTCTCCTCCTTCATTTTGCCTTTTTACTACTGTGTCAAAGGACAGGAAAACCTTGAATTTTACATTCCAGCGTGGTGTAAACAGGATGTTTCCAGAGTTAAAAAGCCTCATTGATCTTGTACTTCAGCGCGTACATTCCTGACAGCCAGTGAAGCCATTGTGTCAGGTAGCTGAGGCCCCTCTGAAATCTAAGACTTGCAGAATGACAGTGCCTTTTTGACCCCCAACAATTTATTCTCTGATTGCAGCCTCCTGTTGAGCTCAGCCGACTCCCAATTGGAGACACCACCTCATTGATGTGAAGTCTGTGGGATTTGGGCTGGGTATAATGAAATATTAACTGGGAATTAAATTCAGCCTGTGTCTCACCTGGGCAAGCCTTCTTGCTGAACCTACGGTTGCCCAATGCTTTTTTGGGAATATTGTTCTCTATGAGCAAGAAAACTTCATTCTCACTTCTTTTTGGAAAATGAAATCTAATACATATAATGTGCATCTTCTTTTTAAAAAAAGCATGAATTTATGATATGATACTATTATCAAATCTTTGCTGAAAACAATCCTTTAGTATGCCATCAATGGAAAACACCCTTAGGCCTGAGAAAAGGTATGGTGCATTTTAAGTGCAATTGGAGAGACACCTGCATCTTGACAGCACTTGATTAATGTGGTTTTGTTTCTTCATTAGATCACAATATATAGTTTTAAATCACTGTTCCGTGAGCTGGTTTATCTTCCCACCATTACCTTATTGCAGTGCCTTGGGTAAAATTGTTGAAATGCAACTCTGACATTCTGTCTGGAGTAATTATACCATGCAGTGAAATAGGAAAAAAAACACCTGAGTTTGAAGCACAATTGTGTTAAAAGGAAAATAACAATTGCAAAACTCAGCGAGGTATTCCACAGTTTTGTAAATGTCACACTTTTACCTCACACTGGATGACAAATTCAGACTGGTATTTGTATAATCTGCATCATCATTCTCTCCCAATTAATATACAATGTCATTCCCGGTCATTTCCACAGAAGACGTTAGTCAACACACTTAAGAAGCCGTAGTAGATTAGACACACTTGTTTGCGTTAATGTGTGATTTCTGATTTCTTTCTTGCTATCCTGATAACCCTGAACAGTTTTCCAGGTTCATTAAGTGAAGTAGCTTGGTTGCTTTATATGACTAAGAAGGAGCCAGCCAAACTAAAACCCTGAATCACAGCCATTAATGCTGCCGCTGGAAGAAATTCCTTGGAAGGGAGGGAGAGGAAGTGTCCAAAGAGAACTTGTAGATCTCTCCTCCAAGCCAAGAACAGAAATGGAACTAAAACAGGAACAATGCTCAGCTATTGTACCTGTAAGTCTGCTTAAATATTACAATGTCAAAGCAATCATTCACTATATGGGAGCATTACAACGTTAGCCAAAATGAAGGAGAGAGGTTTAGGAGAAACTTTTTCTCCTAAAACTTTATGACTTGACATTAACATGAAGGCCTATAGAACTGGTAAAATCAGTACCATCTGGGCTGGACTGGCTTTCCCTTCTAAACATCTTCAACTGCAAAATTCCAACCAAAGTTATTCTGTAGAGAGTGCAACCCCAATGAGATATCAAAGTTACCCGGGATTGTTTCTTTAGCACAGTGATGGCAGAAGACCTGACAATAGATACACTTGGAGTGGCACGATAGTGTGGTGGTTAGCACAATGCTTTACAGTACCAGTGACCCACGTTAAATTCCTACCATTAACTGTATGTTCTCCTCTTGTCCGCGTGGGGTTCCTCTGGGTACTCTGGTTTCCTCCCACAGTCTAAAGACATACCGGTTGAAAGGTTAATTGGTTATTGTAAATCGTCCAGTGATTAGGCTTGGGTTAAATCATGGGTTGCTGGACAGTGTGGCTCAAAGTGGCTAGAAAGGCCTATTTGGTGCTGCGTCTCAATAAATAAATAAAATTTAAAGGTACAGATGAATTTGTTCCAGAATGCTTGTGAAACTACTTCCTGCTCCAAACTCAGACTTTGTATGAGCAGATTCCAGGCCCGGGGAAAACAGAAGTTGTATATTAGTAGGTTATTTGACTCTGGTAATGATCATCACTGGAGAGTTAGGAACTTAATGTTCCTTTTTACCATTGGATGATAATCGGGTATGGAAAGTCTTAGGCATACCCAGGATACCACAACCAATTTTAATGCCCATATTCTTATCTCGACTGCATTAACTGAGCAATCAGTTGAGATCAACTTTTCCTGATAGTTCTCCTGATATGAATGAGACAACAGCTGACTAGTGTGTTCTAATCTTAAACCCTTGTCATTTGTAATGAGTGAAGTATCAACGATTTGTGTGTCAGCAGGAATTTCAGGCTTATCAACCAACAAATCTTGTTTGAAAATAATTATTGATTACATTACTCATGCTATTGAAAAGAAATGGACAGCTTAATACTATTAAAGCTGTCTGTGGATGTAGTGAATCCATTTTCATTTCATTTTTAAATTAAACTTTCCTTGATTTTGCTTAACTTCAAGATATGAAATTGGACTGACCTGCTATTAGAAAAAAAAGAAAATCATGAATTTATGTAAATATTTATTTCAGACTTGCAAACCAATGATGTCAGGCCCCTAAATCCAGACTAGAATAGTTGACTTCATGGGCTGGAAAGGGAATTCTGGGGATTTTTGCTGATCGAAGCTCAGAGAGCACTTTAATCAACATCTTCCATTTCTGTGAAAGTAAACATAAACAAATCAGCAATAAAACAGCCAATCGACTTAAAAAGAGGACAACGTAATAAATACTGTTCAGCAAGATTAAAAACTGTATTCAAATTAAAAGCTTTTAAGGGCCAAAGATTCTGATTTTTAACCTGAAACACAATCATTTTACATAAAATAAAAACAATCCAGTAAAATATTACAAAAAAGTATTGCATAGATAATAAATAGACAGGGTAGGTCTAATTATTGTAAGATGGCAGTCTATGAATGAATTGCACTCATAAATTACAGGATTATTCAACAAAATAAAGCATCTCAGGTTATTTAACACAATTGTCACAATTAATACTATTCTATAGTAAACTAACACAAAATTTATCAGAGAAAGATCTTTTGATACCGTAATAGCCATGACTGTTTTCAGAATGGTACATTTTGATTGCCTTTTTGTTAATTAGTTTTTTACAGTTTTTAAAGATTTTTCTCACTCGTCAAACAGAGGAATGTCAGTTTATTCTTGCTATCACTAAATAAAAAGTAAAGCTCACCAAGTGAATAGGAGTGAAAACATGCTGTGGTACTAAGGTTGAAGTTGGAGAAAAGGGTCATAATCAATACTTCAGTTATGCCTCTTAACAACAAGATCAGGAACACTACCTCACATAAAGGGTGAAAATCTGGAACTCATTACCCTGAAAAACTGTGAGTTCCATATTATAGAATTAATATATAGAGATTTCAAGATTAAGGTACTATTTTCTTATCAAATAAGCAATATCAAGCAAAGAACAAAACATAGAGCTGTCATTGTGGAATGAGCCTGAGGGGCTGAATGGCCTACTCTACTTATCTGTATTTGCTAAAGTCAATATTGATTACTTCACTCAACATTTTGGAGTCGCACAATTGAAAACAAGAGTCAATATTTTATATAAAAACGTATTTGGCTAATTACCTTCTTATAAAAGTACTCTCAATCATCAGTGAACTGATGAAAGGTGTCAACAACAGTCGTATCAGGTAACAGCTACTCATCAATTATCTGGTCATTGATGTCCAGTGTGACCTATGGTAGGACTATCTGACCCTTCACAGCCTTAAAGCATAAAAATGTCAATGAGTTGAATTCCAGAGTTGAGTTAAGAGTCATTACCCTTCGTATCAAAGCAGCAGTTGACTAAGTATGGTGTCAAGGAGCTCTGGTGAGGCTAATGTCAATGGTTGGGCTTGTACCTTGCACAAAGGAAGAAGGTTGTTGTTATTGGAGGTCAATAATCCTAAGGAGGAATTCTTCAGGACAGGGTCAAAGGCTTCATCATCTTTAGTTGTTTCATGAATAAACTTCCTTTCAACAGTTCATTGATGCTTACAGAGTGCTGAGTTCCATTTGCAGCTCATCAGCAGATAAAGCAGCCTAACAAACATGTAGACAACTTAAGACACGTATTGCTAAATGACGTATCTCTCATACAAAAAAAAGCCAGGAAATTAGCATTTTCAACATGAGAGAATTCAGTTATCTATTCTTCAAATTCGATGCTTTTCCTACAACGACTTCTCGGATATCAATATCCTTGGGAATTTCAGTTGACCAAAATCTCTGTAGCCGTAGGTCTGATGTAGAGTTTCTATCTGAACAGTCAGCCTTCACTCTGCCTTCACTGATGTGGCCTGACTTTCTCAGCTTACACTATCTTCAGTTTTGTGTGCCTTTAGAACCTCAAATAGTGCAGTGAAAGAAGTCAGAGGTTAGGCATCCTAGACATCTCCTCCAAACTTTGTCCATAACATGATTTACAAGGTAGATGTCAGGTGTTTGATATAATACTCTCTGTTTGTCTGGATAAGTTCACCTTCAACGTCGCTCCAAGTTCATTCGAATCAGGACAAATCCAATGGTTTATCTGGCACTCTAAGATGTTTAAGATAAATCCACTTTTCCTTTATTAGTCATCATTGTGCAGGAGCTTTTGAGTCCAATTTGGATGTTGAATATCATAAACTGTGAGGAAAAGTGGCAGAACTCTATAAATTTAGTGATATGTTGTCTGGCATTGTGTGTCAAATTTGCTTCAAGTCATATAGTCATAGTCATAGTCATAGTCATATTCATACTTTATTGATCCCGGGGGAAATTGGTATTCGTTACAGTTGCACCATAAATAATAAATAGTAATAGAACCATAAATAGTTAAATAGTAATATGTAAATTATGCCAGTAAATTATGAAATAAGTCCAGGACCAGCCTATCAGCTCAGGGTGTCTGACCCTCCAAGGGAGGAGTTGTAAAGTTTGATGGCCACAGGCAGGAATGACTTCCTATGACGCTCTGTGCTGCATCTCGGTGGAATGAGTCTCTGGCTGAATGTACTCCTGTGCCCACCCAGTACATTATGTAGTGGATGGGAGACATTGTCCAAGATGGCATGCAACTTGGACAGCATCCTCTTTTCAGACACCACTGTGAGAGAGTCCAGTTCCATCCCCACAACATCAATGGCCTTACGAATGAGTTTGTTGATTCTGTTACTGTCTGCTACCCTCAGCCTGCTGCCCCAGCACACAACAGCAAACATGATAGTAATGGCTTCCTGATCAAGTATCCAAACTTTTTTTTTATAAAATGTAACACCACTTAGCTAAAATTAAGAACATATGAATTTCTAGGATTCTATCATTCCTAAATAATGAGTATCAAAATTGTTAGTATCCTTTGCAGGTTGTTGTACCTTTTCACGCCTTGTGACACATCGAGTGGCATTTTTGCTGTTTCCGTAGCATTGAAATGTTTTTTTGAGGTTGAGTTGCCAGCTTGATGCTTAACCCAGCATGAATGGAAAGCATGCAAGGAGCCAGCCAGATTCAAACCTGGGATCACTTGTCTCGAAAGTCCGGTGCTGATGCCACTATACCACCAACCGGCAAATCCATTGCAGGTAAGGGGGAATTATTTTAAGGTGGTTTTCGTAAAGTAGAGGGGGATGTCAGAAGTAAGTTCTTTACACAGCGTGGTGGGTGCATGGAATGCCCTGCCAGGGGTAGTGATAGAGGCAGATACATATGGGACACTTATGAAACTCTCAGATAGGCACATGAATGTGATAAAAATAGACTGAAGGGTTAGATTGATCTTAGATTTGGTTAAAGGATCATCACAAGATAATTGGACAAAGGACCTGAATTGTGCTGTAATCTTCTATGTTCTATATTCTATGTTATATCAACCACTCTAGATATTCATTCCCTCTAGCAGTATCTGCAGCGTACCATCAACAAAATGCAGTGTATTTACTTGCCTAGCTATTCCAATAACACACCCGAGACCAGCAACGTCTGTCGCCAAGAAAAACAAGATCAACAGACACATGATACCATTAACACTTACAATTCTTTTCCAGGTCAAAAGTTACCTTGATTTGGAAATAAGTATCTGTTGGCTCAAAATGTTGTAGTCCCACATTCCATAGTAGTGGAAATATCTTCATTAACATGGTAACATAACAGTCAGATAACACTTTACAGTGCCAGTCACCCGTGTTCGATTCCCTCCACTGTCTGTAGGGAGCTTGTACATCCTCCCTGGAGCCACATGGATGCTCCTGTTCCCTCCTACATTTCCAAAGATGTGAGGTTAGGATTAGTAAACTGTGGGCGTGCTATGTTGGCATCAGAAGCCCGGCAACCCCGTCGCATCCTCGGCCTGTGTTCGTCATCTATGTCAAATGTCACATTTCACTGTGTGTTTCAAGGTCCATGACAAATAAAGCCCATCTATTTATCTCTTTTAAATCACTACAGAGATTTAAGATGGTGGCTCACCACCAGCTTCTT
Organism: Mobula hypostoma; assembly: GCF_963921235.1. Lineage (NCBI taxonomy): Eukaryota > Metazoa > Chordata > Chondrichthyes > Myliobatiformes > Myliobatidae > Mobula > Mobula hypostoma. The sequence continues at coordinate 17,077,490 of NC_086113.1, forward strand.
CAGGGCAATTAGCGGTGCACTGTAAATTATAGCCTTGCTTTATACCCACATCCTGAAAAATGAATACGTTTTAAAAAGTGTAATGCTGTCTACTTTGGACATATAAAATATGGAATGGAGTACTTTCTAGAAGGTACACTGGTAAAAATGGAGGTTCAAAATGCCTTATGTGTCCATATGTAGACATAGAGTGGTGGTTCTAAAGCAGAAGCCAAGTTCAAGTTTATTGTCATAGCCATGCACATATGAAGTAGAAGTGTCATGAAAGCTATTTTCAGCAGTGGCACAATATGTTACAAACATGGCAAGTTAACATAAACTAAAGTTAAAATAAATTTTGCATAGCTCAGATGACAAAATAAAATTAACAATATTAGTGCAATTGAGAGAGCAAGTAAAAGAAACAGTAGTCCGGGTAAAGTTACGATTTTTCCTATCTGTTCAAGAACCCGATAGTCGTAGGGAAGAAGTCGTTGTTGAACCTGGAGGTGTGAGCCTTCAGGTTCGTGTACCTCTGGGCTCCAATGGCAGCATTAGGAAGGGATCATGGCCTAGATGGTGGGGGTCTCTAATAATGGATATCATCTTCCTGAGACATCACCTCTTGCAGATATCCTCGATGGTGATGAGAACTCTACCTGCAGTGGATTCTAATAATTTTGATTCTCATTATATATCAATTTCCAGGATTCCATAGTTCAATAAATTCTTAATTTTAACTAAGTGGTGTTTTATTTTAAAACCAAATTTGGGTACTTGATCAGGAAGTCATTCTACATGTGATTGGAAGAGCAATTTGAAGTAATTTGACACAGAATATGATAAACATATCATTATATTAATTGAGTTCTGCCATTTCCCTCATAGTTTATGGTACTCGGCCTCCAAAGTGGACTCAGAAGTCCCTGCACAATTCTGATGATTAATAATGGAAAAGTGTGTTTATTTTGAAAACTGTAGAAAGCCACTCAGTGCTCACAGAGTTAAAACAAATGAATCAATAATTCTTTGAATTCAAGCAATCACGCAGCTAATCATCTGACAGATGGCAGTCCAGTACCTTTTTCTGAAATGGAAGGTATTTATTTATTCAGATTTGACATTTACAGTCAGATAGTACATTCCTGCCTCCAACCCACGTTAATGGGATTTTCAAGCAGCCCCACTGAAGCAAAATTTCTCTACCTAACGATACCTAAAAATGCTATCAAAAAACAATTAGAATTTCATGATTAAAAGATAAAGCCAGTGGAAGTCAAAATGAGGACAACCCTCTTTCAGCAATCAAGCTGAAAATATGCTGAATAAAAGATTTGTTTACATGATCTTTACAGTTGGGAAATTCTGCATAGTGTGATTTACTCTAGGCCACAGTTTATTAAAGGCTCTGTTTTCCAATGCACACCAAAAGTGGCATTCAGTATAAATAGAGAATGTTATTAACAGCCTCAGTTGCTTTCAAATATTTATACTGAGATACAGAAAGCAGTTCTCCCCCTTCATTGTCTTTCTCACGTTATAAAGGGCTTTGTCTTTGTAAGCCCTAACCTGATCTGTCATAACCACCTTTGGCACAGCCTTCATGATATTTTGATGCATCGTTACTTTTGAGCCCAAACTTGCCTCCTAGCAAATTCATATCCATTTGAGGCCCCTCTCCTGTGAATTGGGAAACCTGAGTTTACTCTTTAATCAACTTTTGGACTTCTACTATTCTCCAGATGAAGAGTAGTTAACTCAGCAAATATTTTGAATAAAAAATTAGCTTATCTAGTTTTAAGATTTAGATTGCTTATTGTCATTCTTTAATATACAAATGTAAAGGAAAATGAAATGATTGTTACTCCAGCATAAAAAAAACAAAATAAGCATAAAGAACATAATAAAAACATAATAAATATAAATGCACAAGACTAGATTGATAGCATGTACGTACATGAACTGATGCTTGGTACAGGCAAGAGAGAATCTGCAGATGCTGGAAATAAAACTAATACACACAAAAAGTTGGAGGAACCCAGCAAGCCAGGCAGCATCAATGGAAAAGTGTGAAAAGTTGATGTTTCAAGCCAAAACCCTTTGTCAGGAAATGAAAAAGAGATGAGAAGTCAGAGTAAGAAGATGGGGGGAGGGGAGGAAGAAGTACAAGGTAGTAGATGATAGGTGAAACCAGGAGAGAGAGAGGGGTGAAGTAAAGAGCTGGGAAGTTAATTGGTGAAAGAGATGAAGAGCTGGAGAAGGGAGGAATCTGACAGGAGAGGACAGAAGGACATGGAAGACAGTTGACATTTCAGTCTGAGACACTTCATCAGGACTGATGAAGTTAGGTACAGGAGTATCTGTACATAAGGTGCTTCTGACAGGAAATGATAAATTAGTGGTAGTGGGAGGCGTAGTAGAGTGGGTTTATGGGTGAAGTGTTGATCAGCCTGATGGCTTGGGGGAAATAACTGGTTTTGAGCCCACTCGTCATAGCATGGTTGTTGCATGATCTCTTCCCTGATGAGAATGGGACAAATAGTCCATGAGCATGGTGGTTGGGATCCTTCATGATATTCTGGGGGCTTTTCTGGCACCTCTTTGTGTGTATGTCCTTGGATGCAAGTAGGCTGATGCTGTAATGTGTTGGACACTTCTGTTTTACCCATTCATTTAATGTCAAACCATTAAGTAAGCTCTAATCTATGTCTTTGCGCTATTTCCCTATTTCCTATTTATCTAATCTTTGTGTGATAGTACAAAACAATAATCAACAAACTGAGATTCCTTTTCAGTCTTTCCAATTTGTATATCCATTAACTTGTAAAGAAATAAAAGTCAGAGGCAACATGAAGTGTTATATCTCCTATTTTATATTGGTCAATGATAAAACAGACTGTTCCTGAAGTATTAGAGAGCAAATCTCCGAACAAGATCCTGCTTCTTCATTGACCCTCTCTTTTAACTTCATGCCTTTCCTTGTAACTGTAGCCCCCCGGTAGGCCTCAGGCTCGCTCAGCTCGCTTTCGTCTAGCGGGAGCAGCCTTCGGCCCGCCAAACTGGGTAATCAAGTTTGTGTGGATGTTGTGTGATGTACCCCACCCCGCCAAATAACAGACAATACACCATATGCGATTAAATGATTACACTTTATAGATATTGCTGGAACTATGTAATTAATAGAGATAAAATATAAAAGGAAAGTAAAAGGCGCCAAACTTACCAAAGTTCAACCACTTCGTGCACAACAGTTGGAGCTCAAGTAACGGGATCCCCTTTTCACCATTTGATCCCCTCCGACCACCTCGACCCACCGCCTGGGACCAACCACGGTGGTCAACCAGATGCTCCATATGAGTCTGTCTTCGTCTTCTCTCCTCGCCAAAGACCCTGGGCCTCGGACTCCCTCTTGAGGTCCGGCCAGTCGGCCAGCTTACAGCATCGCGTCTCCTCTCTCTGTCCCCATCGCGCCTTCTGCCCCAAAGCCCGTGCAACACAATAGCTTACAGACACACAAGAAAGAATAACACCTATCCCAATTGGTTCATTCTCTCTCTTATCAATAATATAACCCAAACAAGCAGAGAGAGAGAGACAAAACTCCTTACATCGCAGTTAACATAACAAAGAAGCCATTTTGATTAACCTACGCAGTAACATAAAAGAAGAAACCCATCACATAACCTTTGATTTGTTTTTTTCAGAAGGGAAAAATAGGTTCAAGAAATTGTTTTTGCTTAAACAAGATAAATACCATTATTCCAAATAAACTGATTCCTAAGCTCTGGAACCTGGGCCTTAGCACTCATATCTGCAGCTGGATCTTCAACTTCCTCACAGACAGGACCCAGGCTGTAAAAATAGGGGACAAGCTCTCCTCTACAATCACTCTGAGCCCCGGTGCCCCACAAGGCTGTGTACTCAGCCCCTGCTGTACTCACTGAACACCCATGATTGTGTAGCCAAGCTTCCATCAAACTCAATATATAAGTTTGCTGATGACACCACAATTGTAGGCCGTATCTCGGGTAATGATGAGTTTGAGTACAGAGAGGAAATTAAGAACCTGGTGGCATGGTGCGAAGACAATAACCTATCCCTCAACGTCAGCAAGATGAAGGAATTGGTCGTTGACTTCAGAAGGATTAGCGGACCGCACGACCCAATTTACATCGGTGGTGCGCAAATGGAACAGGTCAAAAGCTTTAAGTTCCTCAGGGTTAATATCACAAATGACCTGACTTGGTCCAACCAAGCAGAGTCCACTGCCAAGAAGGCCCACCAGCACCTTTACTTCCTGAGAAAGCTAAAGAAATTTGGCCTGTCCCCTAAAACTCTCACTAATTTTTATAGATGCACTGTAGGAAGCATTCTTCCAGGGTGCATCACAACCTGGTATGGAAGTTGTCCTGTCCAAGACCAGAAGAAGCTGCAGAAGATTATGAACACAGCATAGCACATCATACAAACCAATCTTCTGTCCGTGGACTCACTTCACACCACACGCTGTCAGAGCAGTGCTGCCAGGATAATCAAGGACACGACCCACCCAGCCAACACACTTTTCATCCCTCTTCCCTCAGGGAGAAGGATCAGAAGCTTGAAGACTCATACAGCCAGATTTGGGAACAGCCTCTTTCCAACTGTGATAAGACTGCTGGACGGATCCAGACCCGGATCTGGGCCGTACCCTCCAAATATCCGGCCCTGCCTCTCAGAATTTTTTGCACTACCTTATTTTCCAGTTTCTATTTTTCTATTTATGATTTATAATTTAAATTTTTAATATTTGCTATCAATTTGTAATCCAGGGAGTGCGAAGCGCAGAATGAAATATCACAGTGATGATTGTATGCTCTAGTATCAATTGTTTGGCGACAATAAAGTAAAGTAAAGTAAAGTGAAGAGAAATTCTGCAGATTTTGGAAATCCAAAGCAACAGACACAAAATGCTGAAGGAACTCAGCAGGCCAGGCAGCATCTACGGAAATGAATAAACAGTCAATTTTTCGAGCAAGACCCTTCTTCAAGACTGGAAAGGAAGGGGAAAGATGCCAGAATAAAAAGGTGGGAGAAGGGGAAGGAGGATAGATGGAAGGTGATAGGTGAAGCCAGGTAGGGTAGGAAAGGTAAAGAGTTAGACTAGGTGAGAGTAAGAGTAAGAGTTTGGCACGGACTAGAAGGGCCGAGATGACCTGTTTCCGTGCTGTAATTATATGGTTATATGGTTGGAGAGAAAGGAATCTGATAGAAGAAGGGGGGAGGAAAATGGGCACCAGGCAGAAGTAATAGACAGGTCAGAGGCCAGAGTGAGAAACAGGAAGATGGGAGAAGCAGGGAAATAATTTTTTTTACCAGAAGGAGAAATCATTATTTATGCCATCAGGTTGGAGGCTACCCAAAAAGAATATAAGGAGTTGCTTTTGCTTAAGCTTGTATTTATAATGTGAAGATGGACACACTAACTTATCAAATAAGCATGAGCTAGTCAAAAATCCTCTGAGATAGGGGTTTGAAAATTACCACATTCATATACTTGCAAATATACAAATCTAAAGTTGAACCCTTTTGAAAATCTGAATCCTGTGATAATTCAGGGATAAAAATAAGTCATCAGTGAGTTAAATATTATTAAGTTTTCCACCAAGATCCTGGCATTTCTTGGTTTTTGATCATTGTGTAATGTTGCTGTAGGGTTCAGTTACAGCCATCTTGGCATTTTGTAGCTAAGAATTATTTATTTTTATAAGATTTGTGTTATTGCTTGATCTTTGTTTTTATAACATTTCAACTGCAAGTCCGTAGCCCCAAAATCTTTCCTGAAAAGTTATTTCAGGAGCAAGGAATGACAAATCTGTGAAACAACAATGGCATTTCTGTACTGAACGATCTGCCCATGCTCTACAAGTTGATATTATACAGAGCTTTATGCAAACTGCTCGAAGCACATATGCTGCCAACTTAATCTCTCCAAATAGACAAAGTGCAAAGGCTCAGCCATTTTCTGTCTGTCCTGGGTGATGGATTCATATTCTCAGTATTGGTTGCCTTTGAATTGTTATTCTTAATCTGATTGTTAAAACATTTCTTTTCTAAGAGGCATCTAGGATAAACAGTGCAAAATTATTTTATGCATGTGTAATATCATGTATTAGAGTCAGATGGCAATAATATTTAAGACCAGAGGATAATATACTCCTTCATATAAATTAAACAACATAATACTATGGCTTCAATAGAGGATAATAATATGTTTGACTCTTATATAATTTTAATACTTTCAGCACTTAGAGCTCATGAGATTTATAAAACTGTGTGTTGGATTTATTTTGGTCAGTAAGAAATTTGGAAAATTTTATACAGTGGTAAATACTAGGCCTGATAAAACAATTTATTCTATCGATATTGAAATTGTCAATAGCCATAGAAAATGCTGCACAGAAACAGGCAGCTCGACCCATCTGGTCAGTGCCAAACTATTTCTGAGCTAGTTGTTGAAAAGTCCTAATGAAATCCTAATTGAACATTCTATTAGCATTTAAACACATGGTTGACTGGTTTAATACCTGCAGGCTCATTGGCTGGGCAGGAAATTTAGCCTTGCATCATTTTTACTGTGTTTCCTTTTGCATCCAATGGTGGAGCAGAAGATTCAAAGATTCAAAACACATACATCTTCAAAGTATGTATACAGAATACAACTCTGACGTTCATCCTCCTGCAGGGCAGCCGCAAAACAAAGAAACAAAAAAAAAGCATCACGGAACCTGTCCAAGAAAACTTCGATCACTCAATGTGTGAAAAAAGAACAAATTATGTGAACGGCAAGAAGTGAGTGAATAACACATAGAATATCAAACATCAAACTGGGAGTCCAGTAGTATTCAGTTTAGTTTAGATTAGTGTCGTGCCGCTAGCCGACTGCAGACCGCACAGCCAATCGTCACTAAAGCGCCCCAGTCTGCATCAAACAAAGCTGCAAAAAAATAAGCAATCAGGATTTAGTAACACATGCACCATGAACCTCAAGTTTCTCCAAGCCAGTCCACAACCACGAGCCTCGCCCATCAATCCTTGCAACGTGGAACACAAGACTCCTGCACTTTCCTCCAACTGTAGCCAGCGAGAGGAAGAGAAAGACCAATCAAACGCAGCACTGAACATCTGCCTGTCCGCCGCTTTCATCATCATTGACTTCACCCTCGCTCGACGCCCCAATTGGAGAGGAGCAATGGAGTTGATCATGAGCTTGTGCCCCATCTCCACGCTTCCAGGCCTTCAGGCTGCACCCTCCACTCCTAACCTCACTACCTCAGAAACAGCAAAGCACCAGTTCGCTCAATTAGCCCAAAAACACACCATCAAAATGTAAATCACGGGTTACAATCAAACTTAGTTGAATCATATTTGAAAGAAGAAGAAATAAAAGAAGTAGTTTCATAAACTGTCAGCTGGATGTCGCCGTTGGTCACATTGTTTGCTGGTGCTCTTTACCCCCTCCGCCCAGAATTCAAGACCAGAACATAAAGAATTGAGGGGAAAATGATAACAACTAAGTCTCATTCGTCAATAGTGCAAAGGATATGTTCATTATGAAATAGCGAGTACACACTGTCCAAGTTAACAAGTGGATATGTTTATAAGTGCCCATAAATTTGATTTTGTCCATAAGGCAAAAATCACTCAATGACTTTTTACATCTCCACTCTATTGATATGAATGGCATCTAAAGCATAGTAGACTGATATATATATATATATATATATATATATATATATATATAGAGAGAGAGAGAGAGAGAGAGAGAGAGAGAGAGGGGGGGAGAGGAGAGAGGAGAGAGGAGAGAGAAGAGAGGGAGAGAGGGAGAGGGGGGAGAGGGGATGGGGGAGCGGGAGAGGGGGAGAGAGAGAGAGAGAGAGAGAGAGAAAAGAGAGGAAGCTATTTGTTCCATTTATAACCGTTGGACTTCTAAACTTCCTAATATTATTGGGGCTGATAGATATGCAGAGGTTTGGCATTCCTAACCTGGTGGCAACCTGTAATCCTAAAATCCATTTTGTATATAAGATGATTTAAATGGTTTCTGTTCACTCCAATACATGATACAAAATGTTATCAGGAATTATATATTAATGTTAATCTAGAAGCTGGTAAAAAAGATGAGAAAATATAAAGAGGATTGTTAATTTACAAAACTTATAGTCATGAGGACACATTTAATAAACTTTTAGACAGGCACATGGATGATGGAAAAATGGAGAGCTATGTGGGAGAGAAGGGTTAGATTGATCTTTGCGTAGGTTGAAAGGTCAGCAGAACATCATGGGCCTAAGGGCTTGTACTGTTCTGCAATATTCTATGTTCTATGTTCTAGGAATCAGGGAGCTGTATTGAAGCATTAGCCAATTACCTATTCCTGCCTCAGGATCCGAATGATTCAAGGTTTCACAGCATACCATTTATGGGTGGGCCAGTGTTTGATGGCACTCTACCGTCAATCTTGGAATGAAACTATGCATTGAGTGGAGAACTTGAGTGTGAGAACATGCAATAACATTTTCACAGAATCTCCATCTAAAATTCCAATGACAACAGATGCAAATCCTTTTCTCCTCCAAGGACCTGGTATGATAGGTTGTATAAAATCATATAGAAACATAGAACCATAGAAAATAGGCGCAGGAGTAGGCCATTCGGCCCTTCGAGCCTGCACCGCCATTCAGTATGATCATAGCTGATCATCCAACTCAGAACCCTGTACCAGCCTTCCCTCCATACCCCCGATCCCTTTAGCCTATATAAACTATATGTCCCTATAGCACATATAGTTTATAAATGGAGTATTAAATCCAACAGTCTCAGCAAATTTGCTCAACTTGAGCATCCTTGTTCTTTCTGTCATGGTCTCGACTGAACAGAAGTAGGCATCCAAGTTTTGGCACTCCAATTGCCTGGAGCATGGTTAGCTGCCATTGTCCCTTTAAGACTCAGACTGCCAATTATTGCCTACTACATTCCTTCATGGAAAGCCTGTACTTAAAGGCCTTATGCTGCATGCACTCTGAGCTCAATTATAGGAGTTCCATTTCTAGTACTTGTGAGTGTGAGTGTGAGTGTGAGTGTGAGTGTGAGTGTGAGTGTGAGTGTGAGTGTGAGTGTGAGTGTGAGTGTGAGTGTGAGTGTGAGTGTGAGTGTGAGTGTGAGTGTGAGTGTGAGTGTGAGTGGCACTTGGGTTCACCTTCACCTATAGTTCTCTTGATACAACTTCCTTGTGTACAAAGGGCTCTTGGGCTGCAAGTCTTCTGCTGAAAGTTGCAACACAGTAGATAGGTTGGGAAAGAAGGCATATAGCATTCATTGGGATGTTGAATATCATGTTACAGATGTTTTTAGTTAAACACACATTTGGGGAAACTGTGTTACAGTCTGATTGCTGAATTACTGGAAGCAAAAAAGGCTCACCAAGATGCTGGCTGGATTGGAGAGTATTCACTATCAAAAGAGGTTGACTAAACCTAGTTTTTCTGCTATGTCAGAGGCTAAAGATGATCAAATTGAAGTGTATAAAATTGTGGGGTCACAAATAGGGTAGATAGTCAGAGTTTATTTTCCAAGGCTGGAAATGTTACATACTAGAAAGCATAAGTTGAAGGCAGGAGGGGTAAAATTGAAACCAGAGGAGCAAGGCAAGGTGTTTTTTTTTTTGCACTGACTCTGGAATGTAGTCCCAGGACAGTGGTGGATACAGGTATAATAGTAATGTTTCAGAAGGCATTTAGACAGGAATGTGAACAGGCAGGGAATGGAGGACATGCAGGCAGTTGACATTAGTTTAATTGGCATCATGGTTGGCACAGACATGCTGCACTGTTCTATGTCCAATGTTCTATGATTAATTTAAACACCCAACACTCTTATGGAACAGTCTCCATTTTATTGTGCTAGGAAACCATTCTGTAACAGTCAGATAGAAGTTGTCTTTGAGCTTGGTGGTAATTCAGGATTTTGTGCTGTACCTTTTGCCTGATGGGAGGAGGTGAAGAGAGAACATCTGTGGGAGTGATGGAGTTTTGATTATGCTGACTGCTTTCCCAACAAAATCCATGGAGAGTAGATTGGTTTCCATGATATATCCACTGCTCTCTGCAGTTTCTTGAAGTCATGGGCAGAAACGTTGCCATACCAAGCCATGTTGCATCTGGCCTGGATGTTTCCTATGATGCACTGAGGGTCAAAGGGGACATACCAAATTTCTTTCCCTTCCTGAGGAAGTAAAGATGCTAGTGAGCTTTCTTGACTGTGGCGTCAACAGGCTTCTGGCGATGTTCACTCCTAGGAACTTGAAGTTCTCAACCCCCTAGACCTCGGCACTGTTGATGTAAATTGGAGCATATGCCCTGCCCCTTCTTGAAATCAATGACCAGCTCTTTTGCTGATGCTGAGAGGAAAGTTGTTATTAGGCCATCTCTTTCCTGTGCTCCTCCTCGATGTTATTTTGGATACAGCCCACTACAGTAGTAGTATCTGTAACCTGTGAATGATGCTGGAAGGGAATCTGTCCACATTGTCATGAGTATACAGGGAGTAGAGTATGGGGCTCAGGACACAGATACCTGAGACACCAGTGTTGATAATCATGGTAGATGTTCCTGACTCATCACAGATGCAAACCTTCACACCATTGAGGACATCTTCAACAGCTGCTGCCTCAAGAAGGTGGCATCCATTATTAAGGACTATCACCATCCTGGACATGTCCTCTTGTCATTATTACCATTACAGGGGAGGTACAAAAGCCTGAAAATCCACACTGTGTTTTAGGAATAGCTTCTTCCTATCTAGCATCAGATTTCTGAATGACCCCTGAACCCATGAACACTACCTTGTTATTCCTCTTTTGCAATATCTATTTATTTTTGTAAGTTATGTTAATTTTGATGTACTGTACTTTCAGTAAAACAATGAATTCCACAATACGCTGTACGTCAAGGCTATCAGTGCGGGTGGTGGAGCAGCACAGTAGCAAATTGGGGGGGGGTACGGTAGCATGGTTGCAGCGCAATACATTATACTTATTTAGTGATACAGTGTGGAGTAGGCCCTTAATCCTGACCTAGTCACGGGGCAGTTTACAATGACTAATCAACCTCTCTGGTACGCCTTTGGACCGTGGGAGGAAACCGAAGCATCTGGGGGAAAAGTCATATATTCCACGCGGAGGACATACAAATGCTCCTTACAGAACTGCACCAGAATTGATCTCTGAACTCTGGAACGCCCGAGCTGCATTAGTGTCACTCTAACCACCATGCTATCACAGTGCCCAATCCGGATTCTATTCCTGCCATTCTCTGCAACGAATTTTTAAGTTCCAAAGACATACAAGTTAGGGTTAGTAAATTCTGGGCGTGCTATATTGGTGCCAGAAGCATGGTGACATTTGCGGGCTGCCCCCAGCACAATCATGGTCCCATTTTTCTGCGATAGGCCCATGTCCATCTAAGCCCTGTCCTTCCATGTACCTCTCGGGTGTTTCTTAAATGACACCATTGTACCTGTCTCAGCCATTTCCTCTGGCAGATCATTCCATATACAGTGCATTCTGGTTAACTGAACATCGGGACCAATACGTTTTGGCCTAATTATGTGGCTACCCCAATTCGCCAAAGTTTCACGGTAAGGTATAAAATACTGTTTAACTGACTAGCAATTTATGTATTTAAATAACAACACAGGACAAATTAGAACTGCCAGTATCTCTACAGAACTATAAAACTGTGTATTAGTTCTTAATAGTTATTGATGGAGGAATTCATTGGGTGTGTTCTTTTGATCGTAGATGAATAAAATCAGTGCATACGCCTTGTAAAGATAATGGACGGCAAAGCTTTAGACAATTGCATCCTCCAAATCTTCATTTTCATTGTAACATTCAAGAAAATTGTTGATGCTTCCTTCAAATTCTTGTAATTCCCAACGTGTTGAAGTAGTGAAATCATTTCATTTTCACTCCCAGCCATTTTTGGCATCTCCAAGCCTGAATACTTGATATCGCAGTGAGAAAATTAGTTCCAAATTGCCTTATTGTTAACAGCTTGTTAACTATCTGCAACAAAAATCACTGCTTTTTGAACACAAACACATGCAACTGACGCTATTTAGAAACTGGTTACTCTGATCACACTGTAGTGTCTAATGGCCATGACAGTGCACATGACTGATGTTCATTTGAAACTATTTGGCAACAGTCTCCTACCTCAATTAAGCAGCACTGTGTCCCAAATAGACAAAGTAAATCCCGGCTATTTTTTCAATTCAGTTTTTGTTCTCTACGAGTTGTCCCAATTAAATAGCTGCCCTGATTAACTGATAGCCCAATTAACCAGAATCCACTTTACTCACCACCTTCAACATGAAAAAATTACCTTTATGTTCCTTTTGAATCTTTTCCCTCTCACCATAAAACTATACCCCCTCAACTTTGGATTCTCCTGTCGTGGGGAAATAAGTGTATCATCTACCTTATTTACACCTCATAAAATTTTAAACATTCTTATAATTTGCTGAATAAAGTTATAAGACAAGCCATGCACATATCATGCACTGTGTGCTGCATAATCTTAAAAAGCAAGACCAGACCTGAAGCCAACGGAAACCAACAAGTGGAGACTGGCCCTGATGGCCAAGAAGCAGAGCTTGCTCAGCAAGAAAAGAGGGAGAAGGTCGCAAACCGGGTGATATCATGGTTCGGACTCCCCCTGCTGGGTGGAGGAAGGGAGTTCTGATGACATAAAGTGAGAAAAAACTTCCTGAGAAATTATTATTTTGTGCAGGAAATGTCCAAAATCATATTCCTCGGTCATAAGCACAAGCAGTCCTGCAGTTACTGGAAATCCAGAGCAACCCATAAAAAAGGAACTCAGAAGGTCAGGCAGCATCTATGGAGAGGAATGTTTCAGACCAAGACCATTCATTGGAATCCTTCATCTTGATGAAATGTTAACTGTTTATTTTTCTCCAGAGATGCTACCTGTCTGAGTCTGCAGTTATAGTACACTAACAATTTTATTTATTTTTATTTTTATTTAGAGATACAGCACAAAACAGGCCCTTCCAGCTCAATGAGCCACAGCAGCTATGATGGTATTGGGTTTGCTGACAATGAAGTTCTAAAGTCAAATGAACATCTTAAGCCCTATCCAAAGTACATAGCTATGAGTTTCCTCACTAAAAGGGGGTTATACTTTAACTACTCAATCTTAAAAGGTTAGTTGACTTCCCTGTTTATACTCCATGGCAAGTTTATCTGCCAATACCTACTATTCAAACCATGGGTCTGCTCCCCTTATCAAGAAGCAGATACTTTGAACTAATAAAGTTGCTTAAACACAGTTCATTTATTTTCAGTGGTACACATTTAAATTTAAACAGCATTCTTAAAACAGATTTAAAACTCACAGAGGATTTCTATCCTATAAAAAAATTACAAATTGCAAATCATGTCTAAAACTGAAAGGATTTCCAAAACACAGCTACAATTCCTATAAGCTAAAAAGACATACCCATAAGCTGCAGATGAACGAGTTGTCCTTCGCAGAAGTCAAATGCAGAGATTCTAATTCACCTCATTTTTCTGTCACATTTCTCATGTTTCTGGATCATTCCTAAAAAGCCTGAACTGCTGTCTACATTTACATTATTTTACTGCCCCTTGGAGACTTTATTTATTGAGATATAGTGTGGAGTAGGCCCTTCGGCCCTTTGAGTCGTGCAGCCAGCCCAGCAATCCCCTGATTTAACCCTAGCCTCATCACAAGGCAATTCACAATGACCAATTAACCTACCAGATGGTACATCTTTGGACTTTAGGAGGAAACCGGAGCACCCTGAGGAAACACAAGTGGTCACAGGAAAAACGTACTAACTCCATACAAGCAACAGAAATGAACCCACATCTCTTGTACTGTAACCATTGTGCTATTGTGTTGCCCCCTTTACACACATATCATATTTTTCAGATAACTTTTAACACAAGCAGTCTGAAAGTTTCTGGAGAAATGGATTTCAGCTACCCACAATTAACGCTTTAAAGCTAACTCCATAACTACACAAATCATCCAACTTATTAATAGTCCAGCTATTGATATCCTACATGATAGCATCAATCCGTACTGTAAGCTTCCTTAAGCTAAATAACTTGGCCATCATCATCTGTTTTGAAACAAGCCAAATTTAATAGCACATTGTCTTATACTGCACCTCGTCATGTTAACAGCAGCTGCTTGAGACAGTGCTTGTTTACAATGCTACATTTTTAACTTCAAACTGATTGTTGCCTGCAATCTATATTTTAAGAAATGAAGGCTGGCTCTGTTTACGACCAAAAGCTAAACAATGGATATTCGTTGGAAGTATAACTTAATCAAAACAACACTTTGATCTTCAGAGGTGTCAGAAAGCTGAGCTCAGAAAAAAATAAGACCTCCTTTGTCCCTGGATGGTAAGTATCCACTACATGCCTGAAAACACTTCAGTTTAACTCTAGCCTAATCGCAGACAATTTACAATGACCAGTTAACCAGTATATCTTTGAGCAGTAGAAAGAAACTGGAGCACCCGGAGGAAACCCATGTGTTCACAAGCTTGTAGATGATACTAATAGGAGAATGTTCCATATGAAACATATAGAATCTTCCAAAGGTCCAAATGTAGCACCTTTAACACACAAATGACTAAATTCTTGTTGTGATTACTTTGATTGTTTGTCATATTTCTGGATAAGTGGCACTGTGCTTAAGAAACCCGTATGTAGGCATTAAATATGTTATCCTATGAAGATCTTCACTCTGGAGATCTAAACAATGTTGCAGGAAGCATCCTAATGTACCACGTGGCTGGTTGAAATATCCTGTCACATTGTTCCATTGAACAAGGATTCTCCTACTTGGTGGGAGGCTAGATCACCATTTCTTCATGTTTCACCTGCCAGCTTTCCTGGTCAAAGTAACACACAAAATACTGGAGGAACTCAGTCGTGCAGGCAGCCTGAATGAACAGTCAATGTCTCGGGCTGATATTCTTCATCAGGGCATGGGTTTCCTGGGCCCTTTTGCATGCATGATCTTCCTCCTGTTGTGCCTCTTACTGACAAACACCATATTTTCAAGGAACTCTCTCCCTCTCCTTAGTAGACTTTCATTCATCTATGATATATATTTTTGCCTTTTGGCTGCTAAAGGGATTATGTCATTTCAGTGATTGCTTTAGTGTAAAATGCTGGAAACTGCTGTAAGCTGAGTGGGGGAGGGAGACTTGTATAATTCAAGTTTCTTGGGGGTAAAACACTTAACACTACTATTTTACATTGATTTTAGCCAATTCCAGAATTTTGTTTGCAGAGAACTCAATCTGGCATCAACTCCAGATGGAGCAATCTTTTCATGCTCCTGAACTAGGTGTAACGCAACTTCTGAGTTTCTTTTATTAATCCCAAGTCAGTTTTGTTGTCTGCACCATTTTGATTGTTTATTTGCAATCCTCAGTGGCTTCCTTCTATTGTCATACCAATGAGTCTCTGTTGGAATTTATTTGGCAATCATGTCCATTCTACATTTATTGAAGTCTGATTAATGCTATAATCTGTGGCGTTTACTACCCTTTCTAATCTGATGCTGTTTATAAATTTGAAAATGGCACGTTTTGTTAGGAGGTGAAAATTAGCAAAATGAATGAAAAAACAGTAATCCATTAAATATTAGTAACAAAATCCTGAAAACCACTGTTGAACATGTCTTCTAAATGTTTAAAAGACATGTTCATGTCAGATTCTTCTCTTGTATTTTAATGAAGGCATTAATTGATTTTTTGAATAAGCAAGTTAACAACACTATCAAAATAAAAGAGAGGGAATTTGGTATAAATTGTTAAACAGTTGTTTGATAACATCACAAGTAATTGATTTTCAGTCATTGCTTCGCTCTAAGCCCTCTCAAAGCCTAATAATATGTTATATCAACAGAGAACAAAGAGTCACACCACCAATGGAATGTGGCTATATTGGACTGGGGTTAATATGGAAGTGCAATAAGAAACCAGAATACGGCCTGTAGCGCTTTGCAATCATGATTAACTTTTATTCCTGAGAACTTATGAACATCTGCAAATGATTAAATGCACTAACATAAGACTTTTTCTGTGAGAAGGTGAATGTGAGGACTGAGGACACGAGCCAAAGTTTAGCAGACTCTTGTACTTGGAATTGTCACACATCGTGCACATCCCCAAATGTGCGAATGTAGATTTTAATCTACAGTTGTCCTTATGGAGTTTTCATTGTCATTCTAATATCTCATTTTATGTGCTAGCGTAGCGGTGAGCTTAAAACTCTATTACTACAGTAGCGAACTAGACTCAATACTGCCGCTGTTTGTAAGGAGTTTGTGCGTTCTCCCTGTGACTACATGCGTTTCTTTCGGGTGCACTGGTATTTCGTAGGTTAATTGGTCACATGGACGTAATTGGTGATGCGGGCTTGTTGGACCGGAAGGGCCCCTTATCGTGTTATGTCTCACAATAAATAAATGGCCTTGCAACACAGAATAGTGAATGTTGCATAATGTTGTCATGTAGAAAGGATTTCTTTGCCCTTGTGATGAAAAAGATGACAATGAAGATGGACACAAACATCTGTCAATGCATCAGGAGGATATTGAGTATTTGCAGGAGAAGGTTGTCTAATCATAATAGGAAGAGAAAGGCCGTTTCACATAGTCACAATTGTTTTTGAATGTAAGAAACTGAAGGTGAGTTAAAAACGCTTTCCCTTTCTGCCTTAGTTTACCAATTGGCTCATTAAGATCTGGATTGCCAAAGGCAACACTATGTATCTCAGTGATTTAATTCTTATGTTACTTAAACAGACCAGAAGGAAGTCATAAAGGACCCCAGATACTGGAATCTGGAGTGAAAGACAAACTGTTGGAAACACTCAGCAGGTTGAACAGCACCTGTAGAGGAAGAGATATAGTTAACATTTCGAGTTGAGATTCTAAACCAGGACTTAGACTGCAAAGGCAAGGTAAAGTTCAAAGTTCAAAACAAATTTATTATCAAAGTACATATACGTCATCATATACAACCATGAGATTCATTTTCTTGCAGACATATTTAATAAATCCAATAGCCGTAATAGAATCAATGAAAGACCGCACCAACTGGGTATACGACCGATTGCAAGAGACAACAATCTGTGAAAAATACAAAAAAAAATACACACTGTTAAACTTAAATGAAAGTACAACACAGGAAAAAAAAATGAAGGAATTATTACTATGGAAGAAAACGTCAACCAATGCAAGAGCAAGACCATCTATGGAAGACATCCCCATGAGCTATGCAGATCAGAGATTGACAAGGAAGCATTGAACACCTGGCTCAGAATTGGAGACTCTTCCCAGAAACAAAAGGGTTCCTTGCAGCAATACAGGACCAGATGGTTAATACAAAAAAACATGGAAAATACATAGTAAAAGACCAACAAATTCAAGAGGATAAATGCCGAAAATTCCAAGAGAAATCAGAAACAATCCAACAAATTACAGAATCCTGCAGCAGCTTAACTCGATCTGATTAGTTAGACAGGCACAATCAAGTGACAAACAGCATTCACCAAAACCTTGCTTTAAAGTACAAACTCAGAAGAGAAATTATACAATAAATACATGCCCAGTCCAGTTACAGAGTCGGAGTCCTACAAATTATATTACAACTGATCCATTATTATAGATAGAACAATCCATAAGAGCCGTTGGGATATAATATTACAGCATAAACAAGCAAGAACAACTTACTTAATAGATCTGGCCATTCCAAACACACATAACATATGGAACTCAGTAAGTGAAAACCATCAGAAATATGCTGAATTAAAAGAGGAAATTGAAAGACCATGGAACATGAACAGGGTATACATTGTCCCAGTAGTTAAATCTACAACTGGTATCATCCGCAAGTCACTAAACAACAGAATTAAACAATTAGGCCTACACAGCAATATTTATGTAAATCTCCAGAAAGCCACAATACTAAGCATCACTGCAATAGTCCAAAAGTTCTTAGCAACTGAGAAATTAGTGTACTTAGTTAGGCCCTTACCTCAGGTTTTACCAGCTTGAGCTGAGAAAAAAACCGATAAATTATCGTGAACGTAAGATGAAGAGTCCTTGAAAGTAAATTCATAGGTTGTAGGAACATTTCAGTGACGGGGCAAGTGAGACTGAGTGAAGTTATCTCCTTTGGCCCAAGACCCTGATGGTTGAGGGTACTTGCTGTTCCTGAACCTGGTGATGGTGTCACAACCACAGATTCGCAGCGCAGTAGATACGGCAATTGCACTTGTGAATATGCACGTGTCAGCTAATTATTATTTAATCGTGATAATATTTAACTGCTTGTTGTCATAGCGCTTGTCGAGACTTGGACAGAGCACAGCAATGCTTCGCTGCCTGAGAAATTGGACTTCTGAATCAACTGACTCTGAAGTCTAGCAGTATGCATTTAATGTTTAGATTTTCTTTTCAGCTGCAGTGTAATCTTCATTTTCTATCTGAGAGTTTTAGTTAACAATCCTATATGGCCTAGCATTTATTGTTTTATTTTCCCTTCAACACTATTCGCATTAAAGTTTGTGAACTATCGACCTGCTTCAGTCTCTCATTCTGCACTTGGGCCATATCTAAACCTGGTAACAGATGGTGTGAGTCCTGAGGCTCCTGTACCTTCTTCCTGATGGCAGCAATGAGAAGAGAGCATGACCTGGATGGTGAGAGGTCCCTGATGATAGATGCTGCTTTCCTGCAAAAGCGCTCCATGTAGATGTGCTTAATGTTATGGAGGGCTTCAAAAGAAGGAATGAAAGGATCCTTTTCTGGTTGGCTGCCAATGGCTTGTGGTGTTCCGCAGGGGTCGGTATTGGGACCGATTCTATTTATGCCCTATTTCGATAATTTAGATGAAGGAACAGATGGCTTTGTTGCCACGTTTGCAGATGATACGAAGATCGGTGGAGGGGAAGGTAGTGCTGAGAAAACAGGTATGCTGCAGAAGAACTTGGACAGATAAGGAGCATGGGCAAGAAAGTAGCAAACAAAATACAATATTGGAAACTGCACGGTCATGCACTTTGGTAGTAGAAATAAATATACAGTCTATTTCCTAAATGGGGAGAAAATCCAAAAATCTGAGATGCAATGGAATTGGGAGTCCATGTGCAGAACATTCTATAAGTTAACTTGCAGGTAGAGTTAGTGGTGAGGAAGGCAAATGCAATGTTAGCATTCCTTCAAAGAGGTCTTGAATACAGGAGCAAGGATGTGATGCTGATTCTTTATAAGGCCCTGGTGAGGCTTCACCTTGAGTATTGTGAACAGTTTTGTGCTCCTCATCTAAGAAAATATGTGCTGGCATTGGAGAGGGTTCAAAAGAGGTGCACAAGGATGATTTGTACTTGATGGAATTTAGAAGGATGGTGAGGGGAGAGCTCATTGAAACCATTTGAATGTTGAAAGGCCTAGGCAAAGTAGATGTGGAAAGGATGTTTCTCATGGTGGGGGAGTCTAGGATAAGAGGGCACAGCCTCAGGACAGAGGGGCGTCCATTTAAAAAAAGAGATGCTGAGAAATTTCTTTAGCCAGAGAGTGGTGATTTCGTGAAATTTGTTACCACAGGCAGCTGTGGAGGCCAGATCACTGGGTGTACTTAAAGCAGAGCTTGATAGGTTCTTGTTTGAACACAGTATCAGGTTTTCCGAGGAGAAGGCCGGTGAGTGGGGCTAAGGAGGGGAAAAATATGGATCAGTCATGATTAAATGGTGCAGCAGACTCGATGTGCCAAATGGCTTAATTCTGCTCCTATGTCTTATGGTCTTATGATCTTTACCTGGGATGGACTGAGTCATATCCATTATTTTTTGTAAAAATTTCCATCCGGGGGCATTGGTGTTTTCACGTCAGGCCGTAATGCAGCTAGTCAATATACTCTATGCCACACATCTATAGAGGTTTGCAAAGTCTTAGATGTCATGTCGAATCTTTGAAACTCCTAAGGAAGTAGAGGCACTGCCATGTTTCTTTATTTTTGCATTTATAGACTGGGTCCAGAACAGGTCCTCTGAAATGATAACACCGAGGAACTTGAAGTTGCTGACCCTTTCCAGCTCTGATTTCCCAATGACAACTTGCTCATGGAACTCTGGTTTCCTCTTCCTGAAATCAAAAATCAGTCCTCGGTCTTGCTGACAATGAGTATGAGATTGGTGCTGAGGCACCAGTATAAGGAGGTGAGAGTGAGGGAAAAAGACAGGCTGGGAGGTGATAGGTGGAACAAGGTGAGAGGGGATTGATGGGTAGATGATGCCAGTTTGGGGAGAGGAGAATGAAGATAGAGATTGATGCTGGAAGATGATTACTAGAACCAGTTGAGGGAGAGGTGATGGGCATATACAACTGGATGGGGGAGTGGAAAATAACAGAAGGCCAAGGAAGAAATGGCCTGGGTAGTTCTGTGGGTGATGGGCAGATGGAACTAGATGGGAGAGAGTAATGATGCCAGGTTAAGGAGTGGGGATGAAGAGCGGGGAAGGGAGGAATAGAAAGGGTGAGTAAAGGCAGAGCAAACCTAGATGGACTAATTGGAGGAGTGGTTTACATGAAATGAGAGCCCAGTCTTGAACTGTTACATGGCAAATGATGCCAATGCCACACAAGTGCAATACAATCTTAACCATCTATGCTGAACATTTACTGGCATTGCTACTGTGAGTCCTTGATCATCAAAATCCTTGCATTATCCACACTTTCCATGATCTGAATGAACAAATTAGGCTTATAAGAAAACATTCCCTGCTTACCTGGATGAGCGCAGTTTCAACACCACGTAGGAGGCTTAGCATCATCCAGGTCAAGGTAACTGCGTGATGGGCAACCTGTCACCGTGGGCTTAAATTGTGCCGACTACAAAATATACTGTAGGTGCGTTAAAGCTAATTTGGCAACCGTACAGCATCTTGTTAGTTAATTGTTACCCGTCTGTCAGCAGCACCCATATTATGTTAATGATGAAATTAAATCAGATTTTACAGGTTGTCGTACCCTTTTACAATCTCACACTCATATGTTCTGAAAATTTTCAATTCTCAAATATTCAATTACTCTGTCCATAATGATAGATTTCGGTAAGTTTCCAGTTAAAGATGTTTAGCTAACAGTTGTGTAATTTTCCAAAATAAAGGTCTCTGTATTCTGAGAACTCAGGAAGTTTATAATTAGGGCACTTACAAGTTTCTCACCCATTTCCTTAGAATACCTCAATGGAAACCATTCATATTCATTGACCTACATTGGATACTGGTCAACCAAGAGCCCATTGTTGTTTTTAGATTCCTCTGTGACTCTGCTGCTCCCTATCCCTGTAATCTAGTCCAAATATACACAAAAGCCTAGATGATGATTTTCAACTCTGTTATGGCTCAATGGTAGATACTTGGTCTTATATGCCAAAATCAATTTTTGTTGGGATTTTCATTGATAGCACTGCAAGTTTGAATGCAAAATATGTATCAGTATGATATATAATATTAATAATTATAATTTGTCTAGAATGTCTAGATAATCATCTGCTGTTTCTAACTTACTAAACTTACATTCTATATAATGTAATTTCCATGGCCCATATCTTTCTCTGAAATATATTAAGTACATTACATCTTACAACCAGTTCCTGTCTGTGCCACTTGACTTCCTGATAGCACAATGTTGCCTCACTTTCTCTGTCAACTTTCTCCATTCTAATTTCCTATGTAGACCTTTGTAATGGAAAACATCTGTGTTATCTTGTCACACTGTAATTACACAGCTGGGCCACCAGATAGCACAGGGAGCAGAATTGCAAGTCCCCCCCCCCCCCCCCCGCCGCCCAAACCCGAAGCTGCACTGTTATCTTGATATTTTTTTTCAGTAACTTGTGAGCTTGGCTAAGCCTTCATATCAGGTTAAATTTCCAGCTGCTCTAGATTGAACTTCCAGCTTTAGGATTTGCTGCCCGAGGGGTGGCGTGCTGTGGTGTCCAGGCTGGACAGCGGGAGACGGGCTCTACAGTGGCCAACCAAAGATTTTGATGGGCTGGACCGTCTGGACTATATACATGTATATTGTGTGCCATATTTTAATTGATATTCTGTATGTGCTTGCTATCTTGTATACGTGGGAACTGGGGCCTCAAGCCACAGTGTTGCTGGGGTTGGGGGTGGGGGGAGGTATCAAGCCAGTATGTCCCATTGGGGCGGTGTGGTGTGACATCCAGGCTGGAGTCAGGCTGCCCCCCAGTGTTTGACGGCGCGAATTTTGGACTCTTCTATCGCATGATTGTGATACCATTGTGCTTGCTCTCTTGTGTGTGCACTGTGCTCTGTGTGATTGTTGATACTGTGTTTTGCACCTGACCCCAGCAATGTCTCATTTGGCTCTATTCATGAGAATTCATGTATTGTTGAATGACAATTAATCTTGAATTGAATTGAATTGAATTGAAAGCCGCTCTTCCTCTTAATTGTTGTTGTTATTATTATTATCAGTACATGGTAATACCATGATCAACTTTGCCTCATGTCTGATGCATTTAACAATCTAAGGCTGCTTCTACAAATCTTGGAACAGTAGGATACTGAAGTCTTATGACCACTTTTCATGGACACAATCAGTTGTAATCAGGGATAACATGATAAACTCTTCCTTCAATTGCAGTGCAAAAGGCCATCAAGAAAGTTAAATATTTTTAAAAGGCTATTCATTTGGCTGAGTGAACCAATTATAGTTCCTTGAAGTTGTCATAGCCAAGGGAGGTAGTGGGCATAAGCTCCGACTGTCTATTAAATGCTCCGAATGGTGTATGTCTGAAATGGGGTCATCAGCTGTGGTTGGCGGCTCATTCAGGAGAAGGAAAAGTCTCAAACCCTCACTGCCTTGTGGCTATACTCACTCACTGGGAAAGCATTAGAAGTAAACCCTAAGGAAAAATTTGGAGCTGGGGTCCATAAGGCAGTCCTATGTTGAATTTAACTCCTGCAATGCCGCTGGTGCCAAACTCTGTTGGTCTCTGCCATTCCTTTGGATTTATCAATGCATGGAGAGGGGTGCCTGCTGCATGGGCACCAGCTGGATCTCTATGTTATACTGCGCAGGCTTATGTACTGGTTTGTGTATCGACCCTGACCAATGCAGGACCTAAGAATGAATATTGAAATACAATTTTCCATGGTCGAAGAATTACTACTAACCTCATTGTTATTTCAGAACATTTAACAAAAGGGTGAACAATGAGGTAAAGTGATGTCCTTCTCAGAATATCAAATACATGCCACAGAAGATATAAAGTAGATGTCACTTATTAATGAAATACTGTACTCAAAAACTTCAAGTAGCATGGTTTCATGGTTCTCAATAATGAGATAAATTTTTCTTTTAATTCCACGATTTTAATTTAATAAATTGAATTAACTTTGGATTCATTCTCATGTTTTGGGACAATGCATTGACCATTTCAACTTGCGTTGAGAAAAGTGATTGTTTTCCCTTCTCTCTCCTTCCATGCTCTTTAGTTACCCCTCCCCCCACAAACAATTCAAATACCGCCCCCCACACAAACACAATTCAAATACCGCCCCACCGCCCACACACACAATTCAAATACCGCCCCTCCCCCCACACACACAATTCAAATACCGCCCCCCCCCACACACAAACACAATTCAAATGGTCTTCTATTATTAATTGCAACACACACAAAATGCTTAAGTAAATCAGCAGGCCAGACAGCATCTGTAGAAAAGAGTAAAGAGTTGATGTTTTGGGCTGAGGCCCTTCATCAAAGTCTTGCTTACTCGTTTCCATAGATGCTGCCTGGCCTGCTGACTTTTGGGTGTGTTGCTTTGGATTTCCAGCATTTGCAGATTTTCTCGTGTTGGTCATATTATATTATTAATTTCCCATTTGTCCCTCATCTCTATCTACCTCCTCCCCTCCATCTCTCCTTATCTTCTATTTTCCTACTGTTTTCCTTCTGAGACTTCATTTTTTTCATTTTTCCTACCTCTATCCCATCATCTCCCTTCCCCAACTCTCTTTGTCCCCTATCCTTTTCTCCCTGCTCTTCTTTCTCCTTTCCCTCTCTCTCTCTCCCTCTCTCTCTCTCCCTCTCTCTCTCTCTTTCTCTCACCCTTCAATCCCTTTCTTTCCTTTCCTCATTTCTCATTCTCCTTTCTTTAATTTTCACTTCAACCTCTAGAATTCACATTTCCACTCTAAATTCATGCAGCTTGCTTGTAAAACGAGAATAATTGGAACTAAAGAGCAGAAGTATCAACAGAAACGGTGCAGATTGCTTTTCCAGTATCAGCTGATTTGAGGCTAACACTTACACACCCATACACAAGAAGTTTGCAAAGAGTTGGCAAGCCTGGAGTTTGGGGTCTCATCATCAGCTAATCTGGGAATTGAGACCAAAGATCGAAACCGGAAGGTCAATCAGAAGTTTGCAAGTCGAAGCCAAATGGCCAAAGCCTAGAGACTGGAGACAGAAGACTTGTTCTGAGTTTGGTGGACTGTCCATATGTGTGGCTGAGTGGGAAGGAGGAAAGGGCTTGTTTTGCTCTTGTTGTTTATATTGTTTGTTGTGCCCTGTGTTTTTCTTCTGAGCAATGTGGGTATGCTATGTTGGCACCAGAATGGTTGGCAACACTTGTAGGCTGCTTCCAGCTCACCCTGAAGTTGTGATGGTTGTTAAAGCAAACAACACATTTCTCCGTAAGTTTTAATGTACATGTAATAAATAAACCTGAATCTGAAGCTGAAAAGGCTGAGTTTCCTATGATTATTTTTATGACCACCCATTTCCATTGGTTCCAATACTTTGCAAATGGGTCCAATACCTTGGGCACTCAAAATTTCTTTTCCTTTTTTATTTCAAAAAAAATCTTTATTAATTAAAGGAATGTACATCAAGTAACAAACAGTTGCTTTCATATGGTTGTCCTGGCCACTCATTCATAGAATATATTAACTGGATGATACTACGTATAAAGAACCCATGCACTCATTAACAATATTCTTATTGGTTCTGGAGATGATATTGTCCTTCAGAAGTCAAGTATGAGTTGCAACTCTTGTGGTTACAGCCAATTTATTACATGTTCATAACAAAGAAGTAATAGTAAAGCACTGTGAGCAATTGGGAAAAGGGAACATACGCTAAATGTAACCAACTTCACTCTAACAAAAAACCTGCCTCGCAGTCTTTCTTTTTACTGAAAACTGGTTCAAACTGGACTTATAAGGGAATCTTCCCTGATAAGAATGACCTGTGCAACAACATGGACAGTCCTGAATTATACTGCCATGATATCTCAGGCTTACAAAGAAACTACAGAAGAACAGAAGTTGAAAGTAAATAGATTATCAAAATACATATATGTCACCATATACATCCCTGAGATTCATTTCAGCCTGCGAACCCTAAAAACCAGCTTCACTACAAATTAGCAAAAATCCACCAAATATTTACAGATAAAGAGATGATTATACAATCATAAAGCTAGCATGAACAAAGTTAAGCAGATTTTCCTCCTGTTTGTGTTTTTAAATTCACTACTACGAAGCTTCTTCCGGTGATGCCTACACTGAAGAAGTTTAAATCTTCTCTTCGACGGGAGTTCAGTGAAACCATCTCTCACTGCTCCCCATCTGTAATTTCTTCAGCTCTTCAACTTTTCGCATTTCGGATCTCCCCCTCCCCCTCCCACTTTCAAATCTCTTACTAGATCTTCCTTCAGTTAGTCCTGACGAAGGGTCTCGGCCCGAAACGTCGACTGTACCTCTTCCTAGAGATGCTGCCTGGCCTGTTGCGTTCACCAGCAACTTTTCTGTGTGTTGCTTGAAACTCCAGCATCTGCAGATTTCCTCGTGTTTGCATGAATAAAATTAACAATTTGAGCCATAATCCAACACAGTCCTCAAGTGTTTAAGGGCTTACTACACAGGACTGAGCCCTTCAGTGTCCAATGGCAGGAGGAACTCCTGCCACTGGGCACCATGGCATCACTACAATAGTGTGGCAGGTTCTTCCCCTTGTAGTGATGTCAGAGAGAAGTGTAACCAGACCTGTCTAACAATATTCCAACAATAGTGATCTACTTTGCTACACCACCACTGCAAAAGCAAGAAATTATTCTGTTAGGTGTATGCAGTTAGTACAAGACAGGAATGGCACTAAATTAAGCTTGTATAGTTAAGTCAATTTTTAAATGTTACCTGTAAGTAATAAGCTATCTGCAATATTGCCGGGAAGAAAAATTAGGTTCACTCAGTCACTAAGAATGAAGAGAATGTTTTTTTTAATGTAGCTTCATTCACAAGAATGCAACTAAACCTGCACCATTTGACATGGTAGTCGAATGAACAATTAAGCCTGATTTGATTGACTTGTTTGTGATGTATCTCATATCATCTTCTTTTGCAATTAGCTCCTTCTTTGATCTCATCTGCTGAAACCAATGTCTCTCGTTTGTTGGTACAGGTATACATTCTGCCTGAACCAGTTGGAGAGGACAAATAGAGAATCTTTAACTGATGCCATTAGAGGGCATAAGTCCTTTCTATGGCTAAGCTGGTATGAATGGTGCAGAGCTGGAAACCAAAGGTAATTTTCCATTTTGTCCTGCTCACAAATTGTTTCAAACAAATCTATTGAAGCCTTTTTCTAGTGACCTGTAACTGGGATGTAAACATGAAGAACACATAGAATTAGCTCTCCTTAGTGTTTGCTCCATTCCACCAGATGTCCTTGCTTTTATATGGGTATATCAAATGAAGCAACATTTCTGGTAGAAACATTTAAAAAAACAGACCAACAATAAAAAGATTGTGGAATTTAGACAATAAAGCTGAAACTGAATGTGTATTTATTTATTTATTGAGATACAGAGCGAGGTAGGTCCTTCTGGCCCTTCAAGCCACATCACCCAGCAATCCTCCAATTTAACCCTAGCCTAATCACAGGACAATTTACAAATGACCAATTGACCTATCAACTGGTATGTCTTTGGGATGTAGGAGGAATTCAGAGCACATGGAGGAAGCCCACTCGGTCACAGGGAGAATGTACAAACTCCTTTCAGGCAGCAGAGGGAATTGAACCCAGGTCGTCTGTACCACATTACTGTGCTGCACTGTGTAGGAGCCTATCTGCTAGTTAAATACTAATATTGCCCTCCTACAACTTTGCAAAGGTTCTATTGGTTGCACTCTTTTTTTGTGAGTCAGCTGGTTACTTGTTTGTGACTTGGTTTTGCACTCAGCTCTGTTATGGGGTTGACAAGTATACACGACTCAGGAAGACAAATAACAAACATGTCCACAGAGGAGAAGTAGTTTTCTTTGGGACCTGTGCAGATGGTTGCCCCTAGGTTATGTTCAAAAGCTTCTGAAGGGAGGGCGGGGGGCTGCAGGTCAAGTGAGTGCAAAAGCTGATTGCTACCTGGCCTTAGGTAACTGTCCAAGATGGCCAGTGGAGTAAGGTCACAGGGTAGATGATACTGTTTGGGAAGTAAGTCCTTGAGAAAGGTAGAAAGGTAAGGGAGAGAATCCCTGTATGGGTTGCATGCAAGGAGACAAACATATGAAACCATAACAGTAGAATAGATAATAAGAAGGTGGTGATAGGAAAGTTGCATGTACCTATTGCACAACTAAAGAGACTGTGAATAATGATACATTTAATGCCAATTTGGTGATATGCAGTACTGTCTAAAAACCTTAGGTGTAAATACTGTTTATAGCTAGGGAGCCACAGACTTTTGTACAGTACTGTATGAATTTTATGTAATGCACTGCACTGCTGCCACATGTGTGAGTAATGATACACCTGACTCTGATAGGGGCCTCTATTGTGGACTAAAGTGTGAGCAGGGGGCATGGGAGAGGGGAATAACGGTTGGGAAAAGGGGAAGGGAGAAGGGAGGGAGCAGAAAGCACCAGAGAGACATTCTGCATTGATCAATAAACCAATTGTCTGGAATCAAATGTACCCCCCTCCCAACCCTGGCACACCTTCTCTGCCATCTGTCTCACACCCCTCTGGCAGCGCTCCACCCTTGCCATTCCCAACATCCTTTGCTCCTGCCAGATTTACAAAGTTGGTCTCTGCTCCACATTGAGAAATACAGTACTGAGCAAAAGTCTTAAGCGCCCTCGCCATATATTTGTGCCTGAGATTTTGATACAGTACTGTAAATACATATATTGGTCTGTTGTAAACCAAAGTGAATTTATTAACCTCTTCAAATAGTTTCACCTGAAATGGAGCAAAATATTGTTTGGTATAATAGAGGAGACCCTCCAAATTATGGGACAAATGAACTGTATGATGGTTCAGTTGATTTTGCTGTGAGCATGCACCATTGATCATAGGAAATGCATAGAATGGGTAACTCAGACTGAGGGAATTCTTTGACA
The DNA here is from genome assembly GCF_963921235.1 of Mobula hypostoma. Taxonomy (NCBI): domain Eukaryota; kingdom Metazoa; phylum Chordata; class Chondrichthyes; order Myliobatiformes; family Myliobatidae; genus Mobula; species Mobula hypostoma. Next base: position 17,106,028 of record NC_086113.1, read on the forward strand.
GGTTTTAGCCTGTAGGGATAGCCACAGGTCTCTTACACTCCAAAAGAGAGATTAGGTGTTGTTTGCCTAGAAAACCAAAGAAAACACATGTGGTATGGAGCCATGACCTTTGGTGAAGTTATGTGGTGGTAACTTCTGTGCAATAAAGTGCATACTAAAAGCATTCTTTCAGAGACATGGAGTCACGTTAAGCCATGATTTGCAGTCCTGACTTTCAATGTTGGACAGTAATAGTTGGAAACATATCCATTTCACCACCTGTCAGCAAGTGAAGCAGGTGTTACATCATGATGCCAGTGACATACTAGGACATAAGTTATGAGGGTAATTAATATTATTGTACCAATTGCAGAACAGGATGTGTGACCCAATATGCACGAAGGCTATCTAGAGAAGTTATTGATTGGAATTACTTGTGCCTGCAATTTACACTAAAGTGGTTAACCAAAAGATCAAGCAAAATTACAATTTACAACAGCATATCAATGCAAATAATAACCTAACTGTATAATTTCATGTAGTGTAATTGTCCAAAAGTTCCGAGCAATAAAGAAATGAGTGCCCTTGGCTATGCCAATACCTCAGTTTTTACCAGCTGAGAAAAAATATTTAAAAAATTATTATTATCTTGTTTTAAAATACAAACTCATTAAAGAAACCATACATAACAATAAATACAAGCCTGATCCAGCTTTAGAGTCAGAGTTCTACAAATTATATTAGGATTAATCCGTTATTAACTGTCTAGATATAATAATACAGAATAAACAAGCAAGAACAACTTACTTAATAGATATGGCCATTCTAAACACATATAAATTACAGAAATCAATAAGTGAAAAACACCATAAATATGCTGAATTACAAGAGGAAATTGAAAGACTTTGGAGCATGAACAGGATATACAACGTCCCGATGGTGATATCTACAACAGATATCTCCTTTACCATAGCACTGGGGAGGGATAGGAACAGACAAGTTAGGAAAGCACTTAATTGTTGCAAGGGGAAATATGAAGCTACCAGGAAGGAACTTGGAAGCATAAATTGGGAACAAGGAAATGTATGTCAGAAATGTTGCAAATGTTCCGGGGATATTTGTGTGGGGTTCTGCATAGGTACATTCCAAAGAGACAGGGAAAGGATGGTAGGGTTCAGGAACCCTGGCATATAAAGGCTGTTGAAAATCCAGTCAAGAAGAAAAGAAAAGCTTCAGAAAGGTTCAAAAAACAAGGTAATGATAGAGATCTAGAAGATTATAAAGCAAGCAGGAAGAAGCTTAAGAATGAAATTAGGAGAGCCAGAAGGGGCCATGAGAAGGCCTTGGTGAGCAGGATTAAAGAAAATCCCAAGGCATTCTACATGTATGTGAAGAGCAAGAGGATAAGACATGAGAAAATAGAACCAATCAAGTGTGACAGTGGAAAAGTGTGTATGGAACCAGAAGAGATAGCAGAGGTACTTAATGAATACTTTGCTTCAGACTTCACTACGGAAAAGGATCTTGGTGATTGTAGGGATGACTTACAGTGGATTGAAAAGGTTGAGCATATAGACATTAAGAAAAAGGATATGCTGGAGCTTTTGGAAAGCATCAAGTTGGATAAGTCTCTGGGACCAGACAAGATGTACCCCAGGCTACTGTGGGAGGCAAGGAAGGAGATTGTTGAGCCTCTGCCAATGATCTTTGGATCATCAATGGGGACGGGAGAGGTTCTGGAAGATTGGAGGGCTGCAGATGTTGTTTCCTTATTCAAGAAAGGGAGTAGAGATAGCCCAGGAAATTATAGACCAGTGAGTCTTACTTCAGAGGATGGTAAGTTGATGGAGAAGATCCTGAGAGGCAGGATTTATGAACATTTGGAGAGGCATAATATGATTAGGAATAGTCAGCATGGCTTTGTCAAAGGCAGGTCGTGTCTTACAAGTCTGATTGAATTTTTTGAGGATGTGACTAAACACATTGTTGAAGGTAGAGCAGTAGGTGCAGTGTCTCTGGATTTCAGCAAGACCTTTGATAAGGTACCCCATGCAAGGCTCATTGAGAAAATAAGGTGGCATGGTATCCAAGGGGACCTTGCTTAGTGGATCCAGAATTGGCTTGCCCAAGGATCAGAGGGATCTTGGGGTCTGAGTCCATAGGACAGTCCAAGCTGCTGCACAGGTTGACTCCGTGGTTAAGGAGACATATGGTGCATTGGCCTTCATCAACCATGGGATTGAGTTTAAGAGCTGAGAGGTAATGTTAGAGCTTTTTAGGACCCTGTTCAGACCCCACTTGGAGTACTGTGCTCAGTTCTGGTCACCTCACTACAGGAAGGATGTGGACACTATAGAAAGGGTGCAGAGGAGATTTACAAGGTTGTTGCCTGGATTGGGGAGCATGCCTTATGAGAACAGGTTAAGGGAATTCGGCCTTTTCTCCTCGGAGTGGTGGAGGATGAGAGGTGATCTGATAGAAGTGTATAAGACGATGCGAGGCCTTGATTATGTTGCTAGTCAGAGGCTTTTTCCCAGGGTTGAAGTGGTTAACACGAGAGGGCAGTGTTAAGGTGCTTGGAAGTAGGTGCAGAGGAGATATCAGGGGTACGTTTTCTTACGCAGTGAGTGGTGAGTGCGTGGAATGGGCTGCCGGCCACGGTGGTGGAGGTGGATATGATAGGGTCTTTTAAGAGACTCCTGGAAAGGTACATGGAGCTCAGAAAAATAGAGGGCTATGGGTAACCCTAGGTAATTTCTAAAGTAAGTACATGTTCAGCACAGCATTGTGGGCCGAAGGGCCTGTATTGTGCTGTAGGTTTTCTATGTTTCTATGTATCATCCCAAAGTCACTACACAATAGCATTAAACAATTAAGCCTACATAGCAATATTTATGTAAATCTTCAAAAAGCCACAATACTAAACACTTCTAGAATAGTCTGAAATTTTCTAGTAATTAAGAAATGAATGTGCTTGACTATGCCCGTACCTCAGGTTTTACCAGCTTGAGCTGAAAAAATAATAATGATAATAATAACTTTATTTATATAGCACCTTTCATATTTGAAATGAAAGTTCAAAGTGCTTTACATAGATTGTAAAGACAAATCAATGTAGACCTAAAAATATGAGATAAAATTCAAAATCATAAGACAAACATTATATAGAATAAAATATTATCAAATATACAGAATTATATAAAAATATTATTAACTTCAACAGACATTAAATAATTCTATAAATAGGCCAAATTACAAAAGTAGGTTTTTAGAAGTGTTTTGAAATGTTCCACAGTATCAGCTTGGTGTATCTCAGTCAGTAGATTATTCCAGATTTCTGGTGCATAAGAACAAAAGGTTGCATCACTAGTTCTTATGTGCTTGACTCTCAGAACACTAAGCAAACCAGTATTCATGCACCTAAGATTACAATTAGCGATGTAAGAGAATAGAGACTTGAAAATGTACAAAAGGGTTTGATTATTCAGAGTTTTTTATACAATTAAAAATATTATAAAATTGATTCTAAGGGACATAGGCAGGCAGTGCAATGATGCAGTGCAAAAAAGGTGAAATGTGCTTAGATTTTCTTTTTTTGGTTAAGATTCTTGCTGTTGCATTTTGAACAAGCTGTGACCAATTTTTATCTTTCTTAGGAAGTCCTGAAAAGAGTACATTACAGTACTCTAATCAGTTAAAAACAACAGCATTTTTCAATTTTTCTGTATCGATGTTATAAGAAATCAAACTCTTACAATGTTCCTTTAATGAAAGAACACAGTCTTAGTAAATTGGTTTAAATATGTGATTTGTAATTTAGCTTAGACTCAATAATAGTTCCCAAATTCTTTACTTCTGGCTTATAATTTGTAAGGCCAGGTGATCATTTATTTCTATGATTCATACCTTTTTTATTGCTACCAAAAACCAAAACTTCAGTTTTTTCCTTCTTTAGTTTAAGGAAATTTGAACTCATCCATTCTGTAATGCTTGCATGAGGGGTGATTAATAAGTTCGTGGCCTAAGGTAGAACGACTCAATTTCAGAAAACCTAGCACATTTATTTTTCAACATAGTCCCCTCCTACATGTACACACTTAGTCCAGCGGTCGTGGAGCATACGGATCCTTTCTTTGTAGAAGTGGTCCACAGCAGGGGTGATCGATAAGTTCGTGGCCTAGGGTAGAAGGAGATGAGTTATACAGCTCTCGTTACATGCACGTGCAGTTCAACTCTTTGAGTGAAACTGCAGAAAGTTTGAAGTTTCTCCTCATCTCCTTCTACTTTAGGCCACAAACTTATCAATCACCCCTGCTGTGGACCACTTCTGGCGGTCCAAGACGCCGACTTCTACAAAGAAGGGATCTGAATGCTCCACGACCGCTGGACAAAATGTGTAAATGTAGGAAAATTAAATGTGCGGGGTTTTCCAAAACTGACTCTTTCTACCTTAGGCCACGAACTTATCAATCACTCCTGGTAAGACACAGGAGGGCTGAGAGCTGTAGGGTCATCTGGCGATATAGACAAATACAGTTGTGTGTCGCCTACATAGCTGTGGTAATTCACCCTGGTGTTTTGAATAATCTGACCTAATAGGAGCATGTAGAGTAAGAACAACAACGGGATAAGAATTAATCCTTGTGGCACACCACACATAACGTCATGGATTTTAGACACTCAATCACCACAGCTAACAAAGAATTTTCTTCCTGTTATATAAGATTGGAACCAGCTTAAGGCAGAACCAGAAAGACCTATCCATTGACTAAAGTGGATTATGAGAATGCTGTGATCTACATAAGTCTACATTAATCTACATTAATTGATTGTATGAACTTTTTTTTTCATTTAAAGGGGTAATGAATACATACCTTTAAAGACTGGCTTGTATCACATGCCATGAACTTTGATATGTTATTGTACCTAGAAACTACAGTTTGAGAGTTACTGCTTTTAACAGGAACATACGTATGAACATTAGAAATAGGAGCAGGAGAAGGCCCCTCAAGCATGCCTTACAATTTAATATAATCATTTTTCATAAGCCTCATCTCTTCCTCTCTGGCCCTTTCGCAGACCCACCAGTCTTCTAAAAACTATGAATATTTACAATGATCTTGCCTCCACAACACTCTGGAGAAGAGAAATCCAGAGATTCAATGGCCTATGCCCTTCAGTTTTAAATGACTTTATTATCGTCTAAATAGGGCCCTCATTCAAGATTCTCCCACTGGTGGAAACACCTTAAATATTTACCCTATAATGGTCCCTCAGGATCTCAAATATCTCCATGAGTTCACCCTTCATTTTCTAAGCTCCAAAGAATATATAGATCTACTATTCTTCAATTACTTTTGTTAAGGCAATCTTCTCATCTCAGGAATCTACAGATATTCATACCGATCCGGATGAAGGATCTCAGCCCGAAACATTGACTGTTTATTCCCACCACAGATGCTGTCAGCATTTGAAGATGTTTCTACAGAGACTGCAATAGTTCCTTGTCCTATTCTGTGTATCGTTCACTCAGTATGCCTCCCACTATAACTCAGACATGGTGCGTGGCCAAGTGGTTAAGGCGTTGGACTAGTGATCTGAAGGTTGTGAGTTTAAGCCCCAGCCGAGGCAGCGTGTTGTGTCTTTGAGCAAGGCACTTAACCACACACTGCTGCAGTCTACCCAGCTAAAAATGGGTACCGGCAAAATGCTGAGGGTTAAACTCGCGATAGACTGGCGTCCTATCCGGGGAGGAGTCTTGTACACTCAGTCGCTTCACGCCATGGAAACCGGCATAAGCACAGGCCAGATGAGCCAGTGAGGCTTGGGACAGACCTTAACTTTAACTTTAACTATAACTCAGACCCTTTTGTCCTGGCAATATTCTTGTAAATCTTTTCTGCACTCTTTCCAGGTTTAACCATATCATTCCTGTTACAAGGTGTCCAAAGCTGCATGCATGACAACATAATATTCAAACTTTTATACTCAATGCCCTGACTGATAAATGCCTTTCACACCTGTCTACGTGTGATGCCTCTCAATGAACTATGGACTCGTTCTTCTAATTCCCTCTGTTCCATTACAGTCACTCATGCCCTACCACTCATGATATAAGTCCAACGTTGGTTGACTTTCTAAGATGTATCATCTCCTACATATCTCAATTGACATCCATTTGCTATTCCTTGTCCTGCTTCCCTAATTTATCATGATCCCCCTGTGATCTACAATAACTTTCAATATCATCAACACCACCTAATTTTGTGTCATCAGGTGTATTGTTCAAGCCATGTGCATTCCCGTCTAAATTGTTTACATACATAATAAATAACAAGGGTCCCAACACCAAGACGTGCAGTACACCACTAGTCACCGGCCTCCATTCCAAGAAGCAATCTTCAACTACCACCCTATGTTTCCTACCTCTGAGCCAATTTTGAAACCACGTAGCCACCTCTCCCAGGATCCCATGGGACCTCACCTTCCTGGCCAGCCGACCAATAGGGACCTTGCTGAAGTCCAAGTAGACAATGCCCACAACCATATGTAAAAAGGAAAAGACTGGTAAAGACAAATGTAGGTCCCCTACAGACAGAAACAGGTGAATTGATTATGGGGAGCAAGGACATGGCAGAACAATTGAATAATTACTTTTGTTCTGTCTTCACTAAGGAGGACATAAATAATCTTCCAGAAATAGTAGGGGACAGAGGGTCCAGTGAGATGGAGGAACTGAGCGAAATACATGTTAGTAGGGAAGTGGTGTTAGGTAAATTGAAGGGATTAAAGGCAGATAAATCCCCAGAGCCAGATGGTCTGCATCCCAGAGTGCTTAAGGAAGTAGCCCAGGAGATAGTGGATGCATTAGTGATAATTTTTCAAAACTCGTTAGATTCTGGACTAGTTCCTGAGGATTGGAGGGTGGCTAATGTAACCCCACTTTTTAAAAAAGGAGGGAGAGAGAAACCGGGGAATTATAGACCGGTTAGCCTAACATCGGTGGTGGGGAAACTGCTGGAGTCAGTTATCAAAGATGTGATAACAGCACATTTGGAAAGCGGTGAAATCATTGGACAAAGTCAGCATGGATTTCTGAAAGGAAAATCATGTCTGACGAATCTCATAGAATTTTTTGAGGATGTAATTAGTAGAGTGGATAGGGGAGAACCAGTGGATGTGTTATATTTGGATTTTCAAAAGGCTTTTGACAAGGTCCCACACAGGAGATTAGTGTGTAAACTTAAAGCACACGGTATTGGGGGTAAGGTATTGATGTGGATAGAGAATTGGTTAGCAGGCAGGAAGCAAAGAGTGGGAATAAATGGGACCTTTTCAGAATGGCAGGCAGTGACTAGTGGGGTACCGCAAGGCTCAGTGCTGGGACCCCAGTTGTTTACAATATATATTAATGACTTGGATGAGGGAATTAAATGCAGCATCTCCAAGTTTGCAGATGACACGAAGCTGGGTGGCAGTGTTAGCTGTGAGGAGGATGCTAAGAGGATGCAGAGTGACTTGGATAGGTTGGGTGAGTGGGCAAATTCATGGCAGATGCAATTTAATGTGGATAAATGTGAAGTTATCCACTTTGGTGGCAAAAATAGGAAAACAGATTATTATCTGAATGGTGGCCGATTAGGAAAAGGGGAGGTGCAACGAGACCTGGGTGTCATTATACACCAGTCATTGAAAGTGGGCATGCAGGTACAGCAGGCAGTGAAAAAGGCAAATGGTATGCTGGCATTTATAGCGAGAGGATTCGAGTACAGGAGCAGGGAGGTACTACTGCAGTTGTACAAGGCCTTGGTGAGACCACACCTGGAGTATTGTGTGCAGTTTTGGTCCCCTAATCTGAGGAAAGACATCCTTGCCATAGAGGGAGTGCAAAGAAGGTTCACCAGATTGATTCCTGGGATGGCAGGACTTTCATATGAAGAAAGACTGGATGAACTGGGCTTGTACTCGTTGGAATTTAGAAGATTGAGGGGGGATCTGATTGAAACGTATAAAATCCTAAAGGGATTGGACAGGCTAGATGCAGGAAAATTGTTCCCGATGTTGGGGAAGTCCAGAACGAGGGGTCACAGTTTGAGGATAAAGGGGAAGCCTTTTAGGACCGAGATTAGGAAAAACTTCTTCACACAGAGAGTGGTGAATCTGTGGAATTCTCTGCCACAGGAAACAGTTGATGCCAGTTCATTGACTATATTTAAGAGGGAGTTAGATATGGCCCTTGTGGCTACGGGGATCAGGGGGTATGGAGGGAAGGCTGGTGCAGGGTTCTGAGTTGGATGATCAGCCATGATCATAATAAATGGCGGTGCAGGCTCGAAGGGCCGAATGGCCTACTCCTGCACCTATTTTCTATGTTTTCTATGTATACTGTCATCTACTTTTTCAGTTACCTCTTCGAAAAGTTCCTAAAACTTTTTCAACCATGACGTCTCACTCACAAAGCCATGCTGACTCCTACTAATCAGATTCTGTATGTCTAAATGTTGGTACATTCTGTCCTACAGAATTCCTTCCAGAACCTTTCCTATTACTGATTGGTCGGTAGTTCTCTGGGTTTTCCTTTCTAACCTTCTTAAACAATGGAGAAACATTAGTGACATTCTAGTCTTCGTAAATTTACTAGTAGTTAACAATGAAGCAAATATTTCTGCAAAGGCTGTCTCTTTAGCCTCCCATAAAGTCTGAGAATGTGGTCAATGAAGCCCTGGGGAATTATCCACATCAATGCATTGTAAATTACAAATACCTCTGAAGCATCTCCATTTGTTCTTGAACAGATAGGTCTTCTCCTCGGTAAACATCGAGGAGGAATAGTCATTGAAAATCCCATCGAACCCCACAGTTCAAGACATCCAGTAGGTGGCCTTGCTGATCTCTATCGAGAACTACTCTCCCCAAATCATCCTTTTACTCTTAATATAGCAATAGAAAGGCCATGCACATTTCTGGTATGTCACCAAAGCCTTTAGCAATAATCTCTACAGATGGAGAGCATCACCAGTCGTAAGGAGGCTCCAATAAATAGGATTGAAAAGAACTGCAGAAGGTTGTAAACTCAGCCAGCTCCATCATGGGCACAGACCTCCCCGTTGTTGAGGACCCCTTCAAAAGGCAAAGCCTCTAGAAGGCAGCATCCATCATCAAGGACGCTCATCATCCTCTTTTCATTGTGACTATCAGGGAGCCAGAAGACACATGCTCAACATTTTATGAACAGCATCTTTCCCTCTGCCATCAGATTTCTAAGCGGCTCATGAATCAATGAACACTACCTCACTACTCTGTTCTCTTTTTGCAGTACTTATTATTCATTTTTTAAAAATATTTCTTACTGTAACTTATAGATTTTTAATATACTGAACTGTACTGCTGCCACAAAACAACCAATTTTATAACATACAGAATGAGGGTGACAATAAACTTTATTCTAAGTCTGATTCATTCTTTCCTCTAGTTCCGTACTGGACACAAATGCCCAAATGTAATGAACATACAGTAGCAAAACTGCAGTAACACATTGAAGGCCTCGAAAACCTCCACAAAGTGAGAATGAAAGGAAAAGGAGAAATAAATTTTCAGGTGAAATATGGGCATCCATTTCTGAGAAAAAGGATAGTTTCCCTATGTGAGGATGCAATGCTGAGGGTTCATAAGGCATTGGTCAGACCGCACTTGGTGTATCGTGAATAGTTTTGGGCCCCTTATCTAAGAAAGGATGTGCTGACATTGGAGAGGGTGCAGAAGAGGTTCACATGAGTGATCTCGATAGTGAAAGGGCTAACTAATGAGGAGCATTTGATGGCTTTAGGTCTGTATTCACTGGAGCTTGGAAGAACGAGGGAAGATCTCATTGAAACCTATTGTCCAGATAGAACAGATATGGGGAGGATGTTTCCTATAGTGGAGAAATCTAGGACCAGAGGGCACAGATTCAGAAATCAAGGATGTCCCTTTAGAACAGAGATGAGGATGAATTTCTTTAGCCAGAGTGTGGCGAATCTATGGCATTTTTTGCCATAGATAGATGTGGAGACCAAGTCACTGGGTGTATTTCAAATGGAGGGTGACAGGTTCTTGCTGAGTAAGGGCGTGAAAAGTTACGTGGAGAAGGCAGGAGAATGGGCTTGGGAGGGATAATAAATCAGCCTTGATGTAACGGCAGAGCAAACTTGATGGGCCCAATGGCCTAATTCTGCTCCTGCATCTTATGATTGTTATGTTCTTATGTGTCAGCCCCTTGTAATTACATGCCAATTATACGTGAGAGTTGCCCTCACAGACTGTGCCCTCCTAAATCCGCCAAGAGTTTGATAGAAGGTTTCCAGGAGAATGTTGTGCCGCTACTTTTGAGCCAGCATAATGAGCACTTGGTATACAAAGCATGGGATTTGTGTTTTTTTGTAGGATAGCCAAGGGCAGTGGCATTGGGACAGTGAATCCTCCATAAGCTTATTGGGTAACTAGCGTGTTTCAGGCAATACAGAAACATGTTAACAGAAAGCCTCATAAGTCAGGATTATATGAGAAATCAGTGTCGAGCAATATGGATACTAACTCTCCGAGGAAAGATATTTTTAGTAAGCATGAAATACTAAGCTAAATTGTTCTCGTTTATACTAGGCATGATCCAGTAAGCACTTTACTAAGCAGTATATATTAACCCTTTTTTCCCCATCTCCTGCTGCTTCTTCCCAATGGTATGCGTGATGAGGAAAATTTGTTCAATTATTCCCCAGCTAAAGTGAGCGCAATTGATTGAATGTTTACAAAATTTTGTATGAGTTGTGTTTCAACCTACAAAATTTCTAGAAGATAATTATATACAGAGGTGTACACACAAAAATAAAATGCGGCAACCCTTTTTTCAACTATGCAAATCTAAACATCCATCAAAGAATTTTTAGGTAATAAACACATTCCCCTATCTGTTCTGCCAGTTGAACACCCCATAAGTGCTTTATTGTTATCTCAATTATTAAATTAGATGCAGGAATAGGCAGAGTGTTTTATGAGGATAGGTTGAACAAGTTAGAGTTTTTCTCCCTGGAGTGAAGGAAAATCACTTGTTTGTTATGTGCTGTGTTGTATGATCTGGGCAATCATGGTCTTTCCATGTCTATGATCGTTCTTGGCAAATTGTTCTACAGAGTGCTTTGCCATTTCCTTCTCCTGGGCAGTGTCTTTACAATTCAGCTGACCTCAGCCGTTATCAGTGCTCTTCAGAAATTGTCTGCCTAGCGTCAGTGGTCGCATAACCAGGACATGTGATATACACCAGCTGCTCGTATGGCCGTCCACCACCTGCACCCATGGCTTCAGATGACCCTGATCGGGGTCGGGGCGGTTGTTGGCTAAAAAGGTGCTATACCTTGTCCGAGGGAGACCTGCAAGCTAGCAGAGGGAACAAGCACCATACAGCTCCTTTGGTAGAGATGTATCTCTAAACTTCTTGGAGAATGAGAGGTGATTTGATAGAGGTATACAAGATGATAAGAAGCATAAATTGAGTGAATAGCCAAAATCATTTTCTCAAGGTAGGAATGACTAATACCAGGGCCATATTTTGCAGATGATTGCAGGAAAGTATAGGGGCTATGCCAGGGTAAGTATTTTTCACAGAGTGGAGGGTGTATGGAACGTTCTGTCAGGGGTGATGGTAGAGGCAGGTACTTTAGAGACATCTAATAAACTTTTAGATAAATATATGGATTATGGGAAAATGGAGGTCTATGTTGGAGGGAATGGTTAGATTGATCCTAGAATAGCTTAAAGGGTTATCATAACATCATGGGCTGAAGGGCCTGTACTGTACTTTAATTTTCTATGTTCTATGTAACTTACTTTACAATTAATTCAATTTAAACCAAATACTTTTAAAATAACAAAAGTACATCACCCAGATAATGCTCAGTAAGTTCAATTTATTTTTGTTTCATTAGTATTGAAATATCTTAAAAGATATTGCATGTTTTTAATAACTTTGTGTAAGGTGTTGCCTCTGAGTGTCTGCGCATAATGAGTGCACAATGGGCAGAGTTCACCTTGAGGGAAAGGACAGGAAAGCTGAATGCAGATTCCAAATTGCCAACAAATGTGGTAGATGGAGGTTCATGGATGTGAGAGGTCCAGATGCAGGTGGATGGGACCACGTCACCTGGACTAGGCAGGCCAAAAGGCCTGTTTTCTGTGCTGTAGTGTTCTATGATTCTATCACTTTATGACTTTTCTTAATAGGATTCTGGCTTCTTATCTCAACATTACATCTCTCAGCTCTTTGTAACAACTTTGTATGAAGTGATCTTTTAGTTACTGCATAAGGTATATTTCGCCTTGCATGAACTTTATTCCTTTTATTTATTTAGAAATATACCACAGTACAGGCCCTTCCCGCCCGATGAGCTTGTGCTTCCTAAATACCCACCTGCGACCAATTAACCTATTAACCTGAATGACTTTGGAATGTGGCAGGAAACCAGAGCAACCAGAGGAAACCCACGTGGTTGCAGAGAGAAAGTACAAACTCCTTACAGACAGCAGTGGGAATGGAACCCGGGTCGCTACAAATGTAATAGCATTACGCTATCTGCTACATGATCTTGCCACCTGGAGGGCAGATTCGTTAGCATGGTGTGTACTTCAGGCCCATTACCAGTCAGAAGTTCTATATTTTTACGGTTGAATATTACATTGTTTGGTACCATCGTGACTTCAGGTTCTCCTTTAATTTCTACAATATTAATCGCTTTAAAGCACATGTCTGTTCATTCAATACACAAACCGGATGGTTCCCCAGCTCAGACATACTTGCAGAGTTTCTATATGTCACCAGTTAGGGGCACATGTTGTCTCACTCTTATCCAACTGAGACATGGATACACCTAGTGACAGGTCAGCTGTGTGTGTGTTGGGCTGAGATCCACACAGCTGAAGGAAGCACTCCAAAATCAGTTTTGATATCTGAGCAGCATTTATCAAGGTGGTTGAGAGGCCAGAGAGCCTCTAAATTTAAAACCTGCAGCCTTGGTCCATCTCCATTTCTGTAACTTATGCACAGTCTCTTTATAATGAACACTAGAGAATGCACTTCTTTCTTAGAAATCTTCACTGTTTGCATGACTTCAGCCTGTCTTTACTGAGGAATGCTTTATATTACACCTTAAATTACTCTCTTTATAAATGCCGTGCTACAGCCAGAAATATTAAAGTAGGAAACTGTTAATGCTTTGTCTTACAGTTTAATTACTTCACTGTTTATTTATTTTTTTTCTGTTAGCTTAATTTTTAGTGAAAGTAAAATTTCTTGTAAACAATGGAGCTTTTCATTGCTGTGTAAGTATGCTGCCAGATATGTAATAGATACCCAGCAATATTCCAGAGCAATTTAGTCCATAGCTGAGCCTAATGGATGATAAATTATCTGTCACTCTATTTTAGTTTACTGCAATCATCACTTGCCTTATTTCCATAAATTTCTCTGATCCTTTTATCTAATTCCTATTGAGTTATATGGAAAATCAGAAAATATCAAAATAGCTTTTCCAGACACAGTAATTCTACTTAAATAAACCCATGAACAACAACTGCTTGGATTTTATTTTCACAGCAGAAAGCTTTCAACACTGACAACCAAGCTCCAGACCACCTTGTCGGGTCTTTAATAATTATAAAATCTAATGTTTAAGAGCAGATTGGGTGAACAATCTGAAAAGTTTCACGAGTTAAATTTGAGGTGGTTTCAATTATATTCCTTCATGTGGTTCACAAAAATACACACTTAGTCATTTTGCCTGCCTGTCTACACCAGTTCACTGTGAATATGTGCGTTTTAGTTATCTCATCAGGTATTGTGCTTAGAATATAATCCCAGAATTTTATAAAAGTAACTTCTATTTTCTTGCCTCACAAATATCCAAACACTAAGTTGTAGAGCTCAAAGGTGTTATATATTTTGCCCTTGAATAAATCTTGCTGGAGGTTAGGTCTTGTACTTTGCACTGGTCTGCTTTTAGTGAAGGTATTTGAAATTTGATTGTGGAAGCAAGAAATGCAGCTCTAATATCAACTGGCTTCTGCTTGACCCTTCTCAATATCCTTTCCTATTTTTGTCTCTCACTAAGGACTTTGTCTAATCTTGAAATGAGCCAAATTCTCTATCTATACTGATTCATAAATTTCCTATGGAAATACAACAGGTGAGCAGTTTGCTATTTTAATATACCCTTCTTCTGTTATGCCTCTCAAAGAACAAAATAACTTGGAGAAGATCGAGAGTCTAGGCCATAGACAAGAAGGCTCTCGAAAAGTTATTACACTGGCACTCCTTGGAACAAAATTACATTTGAATAACATGATTGCTCGCCGAAATTTCTTCCTGGCCTCCACGATTGAACCTGACTTTCCTGTTCCTATTGCGCTCTTAACACACCTTAAGACCGTAAGAGATAGGAGCAGAGTTAGGCCATTTGGCCCATCAGGCCTGTTCTGCCATTTCATTATGGCTGATTTATTATCCCTTTCACCACCCTCTGGAGAAAGAAATTCCTCCTCATATTGGTTCGAAATGGACATACCTCTATTCTGAAGCTGGGCCCTCTGGTCCCAGAATCTCCCACTGTAGGGAACATCCTCTCCACATCCACTCTATCTTGGCCTTGCAGTATTCAATAGGTTTCAATGAGAACCCTCCTCATTCCTCAAAACATCAGTGAGTACAGGCCCAGAGCTATCAAGCTCATATGTTAACCTGTTCATTCCCAAAATCATTCCCATGAACATCCTTTGGGTTTGGACCCTCTCCAATGCCAGCACATCTTTTCTTAGATAAGGCACCCGGGTTTGCTCACAATACTCCAAGTGTTACTTTTATTTATTTAGAGATACAGCATGGAACAGACGCTTTCAGCCCACCAAGCTGTGCCAGCCAGCAACCCACTGATTTAACCCTAGCCCAATCACAGGACAATTTACAATGACCAATTAACCTATTAACCAGAGCACCTTTGGATTGTGGGAGGAACCTGGAGCATCTGGACGAAACTCACGCGCACATGAAAAGGATCGTACAAACTTGCTTCCTGAATTGAACTCTGAATTTGCGGTACCCCGAGCTTCAATGGTGTCACTGTAACCACCATGCTACTGTAATGCCCCTTTGTTCTAGTCCTCTCAAAATGGACGATAACATTGAATTTGCCTTCCTTACCACTGACTCAATATGCAAGATAACCTTTACGGAATCCTGCATGAGGGCTCACAAGTCCTTTTGCACTTCTGATTATTGGATTTTCTCCCTGTTTAGAAAGTAGTCTATGCCTTTATTTCTTCTATAACAGTGCATGACTGTGCAATATCCTACATTATGTTCCATCTGCCACTTTTTTTGTCCATTCTCCTAACCTGTCTAAATCCTTTTGCAGCCTCCCTGCTTCTTCCAGGCTACCTGTCTTCCACCTATTTTCATATCATCCACAAACCCAGCCACAAAGCCATCAATTCTGTCATCCAAATCATTAACATCTAAGAAACAGCCCCAACACCAACCCCTGCGGAACCCACTAGTCACCAGCAGCCAACCAGAAAATGCTCCCGTTATTCCCACTCTTTGCCTCCTGCCAGTCAGCCAATCTTCTATCCATGTTAGTATCTTTCCTGTAGTACCATAGGCTCAAATCTTGTTAGGCAGCCTTATGTGAAACATCTTGTCAAGTGCCTTCTGAAAATCCAAGCACACAAAATCTACTATTATCCTGCCTGTTATTTCCTCAAAGAGGTTTGTGCTTAACGTCTCATGTATGAGGAATGATCTTACAACTCAAAGAGAAAAACAATAAGCTTGGGGGAAGTATGTGTTTTCTTTAGGGCGTAGGGTAGGTGGGAGACAGTGGAATGTATTGCAGGGAAGTAAAAAGTTAAACAACCTTGGTAAGAGTTGTGAGTTCAGGAAACACCACCAAGTGGTTGTCTGTAAATGGGAAGATTTCTCTGAGCAGCTGGCAATTAGTGATACGAACTTTATATATTTTTAAGAGCAATCTGAAATTGCCCATTTAAGTTATTACTAATTGGACAGTTTAAGTGTTCATTTCACAGAAATTAAATCAGATCCTTCTTCATTCAGTGTTTGCAAGACTAATTCATTTCCAATTTAAGCACATATCTAATACAAACCACCTGACCAAGAGAAAGTTATTGTTTAAATCCTATTATTTGCCAGTTCCTAACTTCTCTCAGATAATCATTACAGCTAATTAAACAATCTTTTATATGTTAGCCATTTAAAAGGATAACCAAAATTGATGAAACTAAATGGAGTGATGTAGATTCCACAGATAACTGAGATTTATTTTTGTCTCTGTATGTAAATGATTAAACAATCAAAACAGAAACAAAATTAACTGTGTGTTTTTATTAGGGTTATACATTTGCAAAAGAAGTAACAGCATGAGAAGTTCAGGATGTCACTTTCATGCAATACTATGTGACAGGGGAAGAAGATGTTGGAATTACAAGGTGGAAAAATGAAATGAAGTTGCCCATACAATGATTGCAGTTCGATTGTTCTGAAACTAGTTAAATGTCATCAGCGCTTCTGCTTTCTTTGGCATCTCACTTAGGTTCACACCATCTGTGATGTCACTTCAGGATCCTTGTAATGCATAACATCCAATAATATATCCGCTCCCCATCCAAAATTCTCAGTTTTATGAAATATCACATAAAGTATCGGTAAACTAATAGGAAATAAGATCTCTCTCGTAAAATGCTGAAGTACTTTGAATGCAGAATTACCCCCTTACTGGATCAAACATCTCTTCAATTCTATTTTTTATAACTATTGCAGAAACTCAAAAGCTCCTCACTTTCACTCCTTTCACTATGTGGTAAACACCTTATCATTTCAACTCTTCACAATAACTTAATTTATTCCAGACAAGTTTACATACACAAAACATTATTCCTGTCCAGGGCACCTTTTGTTGAACATTTGACTTGAAGTCGAACATCAGATCTCCCATGGCTGATCAATTAATGTTGCTGGTAATGTTGACTTTAATTCATGATCCATATGGACCCAGAGCTGGCAGCTCATTGAAGGAAGAGGTTCAGGAAAATATATCAATAGTGTCAGAAATTATATAATCAAAAATTTGGGACATAGTTTCATTAGAGCCCTATTGCACATAGTCACATCATTTATACAGTCAGTTAAAAGGATGATTGCAATGTGTTCAAATATAATACAAATTGTCCCAACTCCAGTCTAAAGAGGTGATTTCCACTGAGATGCAACACAGAGCGTCATAGGAAGTCATTCCCGCCTGTGGCCATCAAACTTTACAACTCCTCCCTTGGAGGGTCAGACACCCTGAGCCAATAGGCTTGTCCTGGACTTATTTCCTGGCATAATTTACATATTACTATTTAACTATTTATGGTTTTATTACTATTTAATTATTTATGGTGCAACTGTAACGAAAACCAATTTCCCCCGGGATCAATAAAGTATGACTATGACTATGACTATGACTATTTAAAAGGATGTTAGACCACTCATTTTCTAGATTACAAAGAGCCAAAGCACAAAAGAGCCAACCGCCTATTTATGGAATGGAGGCTGCATGTCATCTTTCTTTGTCTGACTTTGTGGCCGGTGGTATGTCTCTTGCTTGATATGAGCTCATAATTAAATAACAAGATGCAAGAAGGACTATTGGAGGCTTAAGATGCTGGAAGAGGGATAAGGAGGAGCTGAATTTCGACACCCATGTATTAAAGTATTAAGGTGAAAAGTTCACAGTAGGACCTTTTGTAAAGGGTATGAGAAATGTTTTGTTTCATTCTGCCTGTGTCTCACTTGCCCTTTGGTAAGCATGCGGACAAGAAAGAAAACATTTTTCTTTTCAGATAGGTGAATTAGCTGCAAATTGTTGGGTGGCCTTCACTGTGGCTCCATGTCTATTTGAGCCACAATCCATATTGCTTTAACCTCTTTCTTCCGTGAACTTAAGCAGCCTTTAATTCCACCATTTTAAGCTGTGCTTAAATCTAATATCTCAGAACAGAATTATCTGGATTAAGGGATGTTATTTTACTATAACGTACCTCATAATTCCTCTGCAGTTTTTTTTAGGTTTTTAGGTGGAGGTGATCGAATATTAATAAAAATTTTGTATTTATACTAAAGCAATAGGATTTTAAACTGACGTGGTTAACTGTGTAGTTGACCCTTGGTGCACTAAGTCACTTTGTGTCTGAGAGTGCATAGTCACATTGTCAATTGTGGGCATCCATAGAAATGCTCTAATCTATTATAATACTTAATGTATGAAGTCAAAGCGCAGATTGCAAGGGATATTATCATCTTTGTTTTGTATTCCATTCAGGTCTATGAAATATAGCAGCTTGGAAGTCAAACTCTTGATGTGCTGCACACAAGTTAATATAGGCTTTCAGAACCCAGTGCTAAATAGATTTGGAATTAGATTGTGATGAGCATATTTTTCATCCTTGTCCCTAAATAGCTGAGCATTTCTTCACCTTACTAACCTTAAAGGCATAATGGGTTAATGGTTTATATATGTGGCTTAATCCTCTCCTGCATGCATAATACCAACCTCTTTGCATAAATAATAGCAAATAATGATGTGCAATAAATAATTGATTGCATATTAATGCAAGCGAAATAGATTCCAAAGCCACCATCTTTATCAACACTGGAAGGGGGAAAGACAGCCAGAAACTGAACAGCTTAAGAAGTAGTTCAAACATCCATGTTTAGCTGACTGTAAAGAAAATGTCAAGTAGCGAATGTCTTTCTTCATTGTTTAGAAGTAAAATTTACTTGAGTCCAGGTGAACTAATAACATCCGGTGTACAGATCAAGTCCCGTCTGACAACAATTTATCTGCAGTGGAGTCAAAGATTGTCTTACACTGCAAAGGCTTACAAGGTCAAAATAAGACAAAAAAAACAGCCTCAATCCAGATCTTGGTGGACATCCCATCAGAGAGCCTTAGTGCCCCAACCAAGAACCATGAAAAGCAAGAAGTGAAGATCAGAGAGATATAACTTCCAAAAAATAAAATCATTTATTTTGCAAAGATTTTTGTGTTTGACTGTGGAAGTTAAGTACTTAGATACATCAGCTTGTCCTTTGTAAGTCAATTCACATCACAAGACCTTAAAACAGAAGTTCCTACCTTTGTTATCTCCAGCAACAACAATATGTTAACCAAATGAGACAACTTCACCAAATTTTCATGAAGTAGATAAAAGTCTCTGCAAAAAACAATACTTCTAAACATACTTTATTGGCTTTAAACTATTGAGGTTGTCTCAGACATCATCCTGATGTAAGTATTTTCCTTTTTTTAAATCATATTTGAGTTACAGGCTTATTGTTACATATTGTTATCAAACTTAATAAGACCTGTGGTAGAAATAATGATACTATTCAGGTTAAGAAAAATCCTAGAAAAATGTATATCCAGTGTATAAATTAACGTTGAGAATTTTACACTATTACAGACATCAATGTTACTCATGCAGTAATTAAAAGAGGAAAAAAAGTAATCTGTTTAAGATAGGGAGGAAAATTAAGAAAATAGAATGTAAGCATATTGGAGAAAAGGAACCACAATTTTCAAGAATAGAAACCATCAAAACTGTTGCAGACTAGGTCAAGTATTAAAATTATCTGTAAAATCAAAAGCACTTGAGAGAAATAAAAAAAGTCAACCTCTCCGAACTGGATAATAGGTTGATAATACTGTGCAAATAGTCCATTTTGATGATAGACATAGAACCAACTCACATGAAATACAAACGGTATATTACTCTTGCAGAAAAGCTAAGGGTCAATGAACAACATCCTCAATATTGAAACTTAATGAAAGGTACATGGCATGTATCACATGACCACTCTGAATGGCGACTGGAAGGCAGTCAAACAGCAACTTAAAACTGGAGGAACATATATACCAGCCAGCACATCTGGAATGGCCTTTTTATCGCAAAGTTTGTTTTCACTCTAGATACCAAATCCAATTTCTCCTCCACCTTTGTCCCAACATCAACCTCTCCTTCAAACATCCATGCATGTCCCCATCATACAAATACTACTGCTCAATCTCAAATCATAACTTATCGTTTCCAAACGAGTTAAAAAGTTGCTTGCTGTTCACTAAGCAAAAACAAAATGAAGGAAATAAATGATATTAATGTTAGTCAACATATCTTGATATGGTGCTCTATTTATGTGCAATGCACTAATTTGCCAATCCTAATGCATTAACAAGTTTTAACTCCTCTTCTTTTAGCAGTCCTGTATGTCACAACATCCTGTGACTTCAGAACATTGCTTACGTCCCTCAGGAATATTTTTGACTATTGTGCTCTGGGCATTGGAAGCCTGTTAAGACTGACCATATGTTGTTCTTGCGTAGGTTCGGCCTTGAATGTTGCGACGTTGTGCTGCTTATGGAGTACTGACTGAAGGGATGGAACAAGCCGTCAGAATTGTAGATGGTTTTTATCAGAGATCCTATCTCCTCTAAGTAGGGTATGAGGTGTCCAGGGGTAGGGCGGAGTAGAACTTCTGGTGAAGGGATTTGCCATGTCCATTCTGGGACAGCTCGCTCACTTTTGGTCCCCACCAGACACTCAACTATCAAGTGTGGCTGAGAGTAGCTGTTTACGTGCAATAGATGCCACACCCCAGTACACTGCTTCAACAGGTAGTCTAAACCCGGTGTGGATAGCTGGGGGGTCTTATGTCCCGGTCAGGTAGGGACACACATGTCCTAGTGAACTGGGAGGGTGAGATTAATAGTGAGGACCAATGCCCAGGAAGGCAGTTCTACAATGCTTTGTGGAGAGTGAAGGGAATGACAAGACACAGAAGAAGCCATATTGATAGAAAGATATATAAATACTTTATTGATCCCGGAGGAAATTACAGTGTCACAGTAGCATTACAAGTGCACAGATATACAGAAATACAAACATGAGAAGAGAAGTAAGAAAGATGAAAAAGTTACCTCTGAAAGTAGGGGTGGGGGGGTCCCTGGCTGTAGGTTATAGAGCCGAATAGCCAAGAGTAACATGCACTGTGACCAGCTGTGATGACTACTCGCACCACTGGACCCAGACTTCCGAAGTGAAGAGAGTGGAACTATCTCAGTACAACAGTTTTTCCACTTTAAAAACTCTCCTGCACGGGTTTCCTCACGCGGTTCACGTCAATGAAGAGCTGCACCACGTCAGTGAAGAGCTGCACAAGTCTAACTGTCATCGTTGTACATGATGGACTAACAATCACCTTCTCTAAACCATTATCTATCTCCTGGCTTCCTGCAGTTCTTGACTGAGCAGCTAAGGCAAGGATATTACTTACTCTTTTTGAGGTTCAAAGTTCAAAGTCAAAAATTTATGTCACCGTATACAGCCCTGAAATTCATTTTCTTGCAGGCATTCCCAGTAAAACTAAGAAATATTACAGACTCAGTGAAAAACAACACCCAAAAGCTGACAATCAATCAGTGTGCAAAATATGATAAACTATGTAAATACAAAAGAAAACAAATAATCAATCAACCAATAAATAAACTGAGAAGGGGAGCTGTAGACTCCTTGAAATGAAGACAGACTGTGAAATCAGAATCAGATTTGAAGAGAGTGAAGTTATCCACGTTGGTTTAGGAGACAGACAAAATGCACAAAACCATTCTTTGGGAACACATATAAAAATTGCTGGTGAACGCAGCAGGCCAGGCAGCATCTATAGGAAGAGGTACAGACGACGTTTCGGGCTGAGACCCTTCGTCAGGACTAACTGAAGGAAGAGATAGTAAGAGATTTGAAAGTGGGAGGGGGAAGGGGAGATCTAGAATGATAGCAGAAGACGGGAGGGGGAGGGATGGAGCCAAGAGCTGGACAGGTGATTGGCAAAAGGGATGTGAGAGAATCATAGAATGGGAGGCCTAGGGAGAAAGAAAGGGGGAAGGGGGGAAGCCCAGAGGATGGGCAAGGAGTATAGTGAGAGGGATATAGGGAGAAAAAGGAGAGAGAGAAAAAAATTAATAATAACAAACAAATAAATAAATAAATAAATAATGAATAGGGTACAACGGGGAGGTGGGGCAATAACGGAAGTTAGAGAAGTCAATGTTCATGCCAAGAGTCATGAACTCACAGTGGATCGCTTAATCTATTGAGGTTAATTCAATAGATATTTTGAAACATATAGATAATGGGTAAGAGGATGAATTGAATTAAGTAAAAACATTGCTTCGTCAATAAGTCATGATTGAATGGTGTAGTGGACTAGATAGGCCAAACGGACTACTTCTCCTCTTATGTGTAATGGTCTGAATTACTGTTTGCAGGTTATGAACTCTATTGGTGGCTTCAGATGTGTACAAGGTACAGCATACTTTTGTTTACTCCTAGGATACGGATTAAATCCATCCTTATTTTATGCAATATTCCTTTCAATAGAAACAGTTTAATATATTTTTGCTCCCGATGGTAAACAGCATAACTCATTGCTGGTACATAGGTTGAAAACTGAAGTAATAATAGTGAATTCTGATGCGCTGTCATGTTCACGGGCAAGCAGTGTTCAAGCTGTGCAGGCACTTCATAGAGATGGGAAGAACATTAAGACAATGTGTGGACATTAATATGTGGAAAATAAGCAAACATATCTTTCACAACACCAGTATCAAATATCAGTCAATCAATACTATAAATTTCACTGCACATTAATAAGAATCTGACAAAGATGAAAACTGATGTTTTAGATATAACATGGCTATGTTTTGATTCAAATTGATACTGTCCCTAAAGTTTTATTCTGTATGAATCAAACAATTTGTTGCATCAACCAATTAATTAAATAATTTGACTTTATGAAGTTGTTTGTTTTAAATGCCTGAAGATCAAGTCTAATAATATGTGACTGCATGAACTACCAAGATACTGTGATCAAATATTTCTTCTGTCTTCTATGAAATTGCTGAGTTGAATATCTGGTACTAATGGCATGTAGACCACAGAGTGGGATAGCATTTTGACCTCTTGCACTGTGGAAATACCTCAAGTCTGCAAAACATCCATCCTATGTCTATGTCTATATACTGTATACCTGCATATCTTGACTCTGTTTTATCTCTCCTGGTTCAGTCCCTTCCTACCTACGTCCACGGCACTTTACATGCTCTGGATCTTTTCAATGACTTCAAGATCCCTGGCCCCAATTGTCTCACTTTCATCATGGATGTCCAGTCCCCAGACACCTCCATCTCCCATTAGGAGGGCCTTAAATCTCTCCACTTCTTTCTAGACAACAGATCCAACCTGTTCTCCTCCAGCACCACTCTCCCCCATCTGGCAGAACTGGTCCTCACTCTCAATAATATCTCCTTCAGCTCCTCTGACTTTATTCAAACCAAAGGTGTAGCCATGGATACTCACATGGGTCCCAGCTATGCCTGCCTTTTTGGCAGCTATGTGGAACAGTCTAAGATCCATGCCTACACTGGTACCACACCCCAACTTTTCCTACACTACATTGACGACTGCATTGGTGCTGTTTTCTGCACCCATGCTGAGCTCATCGACGTCACCAACTTTGCCTCCAGCTTCCACCCTGCCCTCAAATTTACCTGGGCCATTCCTGACACCTCTCCCCCCTTTCTCAATCTCCCTATCTCCACCTCTGGAGACAGTTTATCTTCTGATATCTTTTATAAACCCACTAATTCTCAGAGCTACCTGGACTATATACCTCTTCCCACCTTGTCACTTGTGAAAATGTCATTCCCTTCTCTCAGTTCCTCTGTCTCTGCTGCATCAGCTCTCAGGATGAGGCTTTTAATTCCAAAACTAATGAAATGTCTTCCTTCTTCAAAGGAAGGGACTTCCCTTCCTACCACCATCAACACTGCTCTCAACCACATCTCTTTCATTTTGTGTACGTCTGACCTCAACCCAAACTCCCACCACCCCACCCGGGGAGAGTGTTCCTCTTATCCTCACCTACCACTCCACTAGCCTCCATGTCCAGCACATAATTCTTTGTAACTTCCACCATTTTCAGCAGATCCCACCAACAAGCACATCTTTCCCTCCCCGCATTTTCCACTTTCCACTTTCCACTTTCCACAGGGATTGCTCCCTATGCAAATCCCTTGTCCATTTGTCCCTCCCTTCTGATCTCCCTCCTGGTACTTATCTTTGCAAGTGGAACGAGTGCCACAATTAAGGAGGGTGGAGCAAAGTCAAGGTGGCGCGAAATGGCGACTCCTTTGCTTGCATCTTTAGAAACAGCTCTATTTTTATCTTTGATATCTCCTTTTTTCCTTTTCAAGATTCTTTTGAAGACCTTGATCTGGAGTTACACTCTGACTTTGGTTCTTTGTGGGAATGGGACCTGCCCTCAGGGCCTCACGGCTGGCCACTTTTTGATATCCCAAGGGCGTGGCCTGGAAGACCTTCAGGGTTCCAGATTTTTCTGGCTCTGGAGATGGCTGATTCAAGACCAGTGCCCCTGACTGAGGTGTCACAGGAGAATATGGAACATCAGGAGCAGCGGGTTAGCTGCCAGCTGTGTGTCCAGAGACCTGAGCCTTTCTGGGGCCGATTCTCTGGGTGCAGAGCTCAAAAAAAAAGATGCAACAGACTTTTAGCATCATAAATCAGCAAGTTGTTTTGTTATGTCTCCCCTGTGAAATGTGGACACCTCTTTTTCCCTTATTAGGGAAAGAGAGCCTGTGGTATGTCGGATTACCTGGTGAATGAGTAGTATTTGGGGTACTGCAAGTCTGTGTCTTTATTGATGCTTTGCTGCACGCTTAAGAGTTCTCAGTGGAGGACACCAATGCTTTTTTTGTTAGTGGGGGAAGGGGGGGCATTGCCTTGCTAATGCTTGTGCGTGGGAGGGGGGCTTTAGGGTTCTAACATTTAACTGTCATCCTCTTTGGGGCTCTCCTCTGTTTTCGTGGATGTTTGCGAAGAACAAGAATCTCAGGATATATATTGTATACATTTCTCTGACACTAAATGTACCTATTGAACTGCCCCTACACCTCCTTCCTCACTACCATTCAGGGCCCCAAACAGTTCTTTCAGGTGAGGTGACACTTCACCTGTGAGTCATTTGAGGTCATCTACTGTATCGGGTGCTCCTGGTGTGACCTCCTGTATATTTGTGATACCCAATATAGATTGGAAGAACGTTTTGCCGAGCACCTATGCTACTTCCACCAGAAAAAGCGGGATCTTCATCTGGCCACCCATTTCAACTCTACTTCCCATTCCAACATGCCAATCCATGGTCTCCTCTACTGCTGCAATGACGCCACGCTCAGATTGGAATTTATATTCCATCTAACCTGATGGCATGGCATCAATATCCAAAACTTCAGGTAATTGCAGCCCCCCCACCTTCACCTTTCCCCCATTGCCATTTCCCTCTCTCTCCTTACCTGCCCATCGCCTCCCTCAGTTGCTCCTCCCCCATCCCCTCCTTTCATGGACTCCTACACTGTCCTATCAGATTCCCCCTTCTCCAGCCCTTTATCTCTTTCACCAATCAAATTCCCAGCTCTAATTCACCGCTCCCCTTCTCCTTATTTCACCAGTTACCTACCACCTTGTACTTCTTCCCTTCTCCCTTCTTGGTCTTCTTATCATCGTTTTTCTCCAGTACTGATGAAGCGTCTCAGCCCGAAACATCGAATGCATAGATGATGCCTGGCCTGACGAGTTCCTGCGATAGTTTACATGTGTTGCTTCGATTTCCAACATCTGCAGATTTTCTCGTATCCATCCTATGTCTGCCCATTTCTTGCTAAAGTATCTTCAAAATAAAGTTTCTGAATGGTGATTTGTTTACTGTTATCATTTTTTTCCAGTGATTTGGAGATTAGATGTGATTAAATGCAAAACCAAAGTTCGTTTCCCCAATTGTCTAACTGTAAATCAGAGATAATTGCCGTTTACAACATTAACCATTGTGAAGTGAAGCATTCAACCTGTTGAGATATGATAGTGGCAACATCTTGAAACTCATATTGCAAAATATTCAGGTTTATATCTTTGGAATAAACATATTATTTCTGTGCCTTCGTAAACATAATATTCATGATTACACAAAATTCATACCATTTGGTTAATCCTATCAATATTATGTATACTTTCTAATGTTCAACAGTTTCCCACTTTCTTCATAACTCTATCTGAATTAAGACTTGCTTCAAATGCTGATTCTGCGCCAAAGGCAATTCCTTCCACCTAAGATTTTAAGTAAAATAAAAACTAAGACACTCATCTTTTCACAAAATACAAATTGCTGAAAACCACCATCATTTGAAGAAATAATGGGCTCAGATAAAACAAAATAACCATTGAGTTGAAAGCTTAGGCTTCATTGGTTAGAAATAGCTGAACTTTTAGTTGGAGTAAAATCTCCAAAATTAATGTTGAATCCAAATTAAGCTGAAATATTTATTTCTTTTTATTCAACTTGGTGTAATGCCAGGTGAAATCATTTGAAATTGTACTTTGTGGACGTAATGTGAGCGCTGAATGGTTCAGACGAATTACCAAGATTTTTGTATTTTGACATCAGCTTTTGTATCTTAGGTATGTCCTAATAACAGAAGGAAAAAAAATCACAGTTTAACTTCTTGTCTGATCAACAGTAAATATCTATCCTTTGCTCATTTTGGAAAGGGATTTTGAAATGATATTAATTCCTGTGTTGTTAAAGACAGCACTATGAAAAGTAATGAAATTGCCACAATGGTATAAAATGACATTTTTAGCGACATACTATTTTAATATCAGAAATTTTTAAATTTACAGAATATAGATGAAAGATGTTGTTGATTCTCAATTCCACATCTCCTGAATTTCACAACAAAAAATTTCAGGCAGATGTTTTCATTGTTAATGGTCTGCCCTTTTAAACTTCGGAGCAACATAATATTTCTGTTGGCTAGGGTCAACAGTGCTTGGTGTATATCATCACTAACTTATTAGATCTTGGGGCAATTAGCTTAACACAAACAGAACAGACAAGACTAGCATTGAGCTACAGAAATCAGAAGAAAATAGCCCATGGCATTCTGTTATTTTAGACTAGCATCAAAGCTAACCTACTACCATTAGTAGGAAAAAGAAGTGCATTGTTTTGGTATAATATGTAATACAGTCGGAGGTAATAGTGCATTATTTTTCCAATGATTCAAGTTACATCCAGCCATGCACTGTTATAATAGTACAGTGGAAAGAACTTTTCACCTGGACACTGTATGCAATGAACTGCATGGCTAGCTGGGGATTCAATACTACCCAGAACTATTCCAGGCATCAACATCAAGCTCCTACCTATGACACAAAGGAAAAGGCAAATGCTTTCATTAACATTAAAATCCACTTCTTCTGTGACTAATAGGGAGATGAAGAAAAGATGGTGACATTGAAATTCCTTTTCATAGCACAATCAATTAGGTTGTTTTAAAAATCTATTAAAATATCAGATACTCAATTATCTTATATTTGGTATCCATTTATCATCTCCTCTCATGATTTGGATAACTGTTGTTTCCACCTGAAATTTAAAATATTTGAAATTTTATATTTTTTATTTATTGAGATGCAGTGCAGAATAGGCCCTTCCAGCTCCTCAAGCCCACCGCACAGCAAATCCCTCAATTTAATCCTAGCCTAATCATAGGACAGTTTACAATGGCTAACCTACCAATTGATATGTCTTTGGACTGTGGGAGGAAACTGGAGCACCTGGAGGAAGCCCACGCGGTCACGGAGAGAATTTACAGACTGCTTACAGGCAGCGGCAGAAACTGAACCGGCTCACTGGTACTGTAAAGCATCACACTAACCACTACGCTACTGTGCCACCCCATTTTGAACACCGATATTGAATGTGCTTGCTTTTAAAAATTAAAATGTTTCTGTCTTGAAAGCTTTCATGAAGTATCTGGTTTATTTGCATTCAAAGAAATATAAGTCGAGCCAATTGTCATTCTCACAACTGCTCGATGAATACTTATTCCCAATAGCCTGCAAACCACAAACTATCGTCTTCTGAAACTTGTCATGATGTGCACTGGCAATGTCAGAACCTAAGTGCGGAGGAAAGACAGACTCCCATGTAAGGACAGTGACCAAAGCTTATTCTTAAGAATTCCAAAGGAAAATTGATGGCTCGGCCGAGCAATGCTGTGAGATGTAACGTTCTCAAAACTAGGGCCCTGCGATTAGCACTAATCAGGCATCCACTTAAATGACACAATTAACAATCCTCAAAATTATCAACATAAACTTAAACATGAGGAACTCTGCAGATGCTGGAAATTCAAGCAACACACACCAAAGTTGCTGGAGAACACAGCAGGCCAGGCAGCAACTGTATCTCTAGGAAGAGATACAGTTGACGTTTCGGGCCGAGACCCCTTGTCAGGACTTAAATAAACTTAACAAGTTTCAACGGAAAGCATCAGGAGACTGCATTACAAAGAGCAAGTTGCTCAAGAAAAAACACAAGGAATCAGAATCAGGTTTATTATCGCCAGCATGTGCTGAGAAATTTGTTAACTTAGCAATAACAGTACAATGCAATACATGATAATATAGAAAGAAAACATAAAATTAATAAGTAAATCAATTACATTGTATATGTAACGGAAATAATATATATGTAAAAAATGAGGTAATGTTCATGGGTTTAATGTCCTTCTAGAAATTGGATGGCCAAAGGGTAGAAGCTATTTCTGAACTGCTGAGTTTATGCCTTCAGTCTTTCTGTACCTCCTTTCTGATGGTAAAAGTGAGAAAAGGGCATGGTCTGGGTGATGAGGGTCCTTAAAAATGGATATCGCCTTTCTGAGGCATCGCTCCTTGAAGATGTCTTGGATACAATGGAGGCTAGTAGACAAGCTGGAGCTGACTAAGTTTACAACTTTCTGTAGCTTCTTTTGGTCCTGTGCAGTAGCCCCCACCCCTCATACCAGACAGTGATGCGGCCTGTCAGAGTGCTTTCCATGGTATATCTATAGATGTTTACAAGTGTATTAGGTGACAAACCAAACGTCTTCAAACTCCTGATGAAATAGAGCCACCATCTTGCCTTCTTTATAACTGCATCGATATATTCGAACCAGGTCAGATCCTTAGAGGTCTTGACACCCAGGAACTTGAAACTGCTCACTCTCTCCACTTCAGATCACTCGTTTCCTCATTTTACCCTTCCTGAAGTCCACAATTAACTCTTTCGTTTTACTGACATTGAGAGCAATGTTGTGGCTGCGAGACCACTCAACTAGCTGGTATATCTCACCCCTCTACGCCCTCTCATCTCCATTTGAGATTCTACCAACAATGATTGTGTTATCGACCAATTTATTGATGGCATTTGAGCTATACCTAGCCACACAGTCATGGGTATAGAAGGAGTAGAGCAGTGGGCTAGGCACATACCCCTGACATGCACCAGTGTTGATTGTCAGCGAGGAGGAGATAATATCACTAATCCACACAGATTATAGTCTACTGGTTAGGAAGTCAAGGATCCAATTGCACAGGGAGGTATGGAGTCCCAGGTTCTGATAGCTTATTAACCAGGACTGTCAGAATGAGAATGTTAAATGCTGAGCTGTAGTCAATGAACAGCATCTTGACATAGGTGTTTGTATTGTCCAGATGATCTAAGAGATGTGAAGAGCCATTGAGATTGTATCTACCATAGACCTATTGTGGCAATAGGCAAATTGCAATGGGTCCAGGTCATTGCTGAGGCAGGAATTCATTCTAGCCATAGAAACCATAGAAACCATAGAAACTACAGCACAGAAACAGGCCCTTTGGCCCTTCTTGGTTGTGCCGAACCATTTTCTGCCTAGTCCCACTGACCTGCACACGGACCATATCCCTCCATACACCTCCCAGCCATGTATCTGTCCAATTTATTCTTAAATGTTAAAAAAGAACCCGCATTTACCACCTCATCTGGCAGCTCATTCTATACTCCCACCGCTCTCTGTGTGAAGAAGCCTCCCCTAATGTTCCCTTTAAACTTTTCCCCCCTCACCCTTAACCCATGTCCTCTGGTTTTTTTCTCCCCTTGCCTCAGTGGAAAAAGCCTGCTTGCATTCACTCTATCTATACCCATCATAATTTTACATACCTCTATCAAATCTCCCCTCATTCTTCTACGCTCCAGGGAATAAAGTCCTAACCTATTCAACCTTTCTCTGTAACTGAGTTTCTCAAGTCCCGGCAACATCCTTGTAAACCTTCTCTGCACTCTTTCAACCTTATTTATGTCCTTCCTGTAATTTGGTGACCACAACTGAACACAATACTCCAGATTTGGCCTCACCAATGCCTTATACAACCTCATCATAACATTCCAGCTCTTATACTCAATACTTCGATTAATAAATGCCAATGTACCAAAAGCTCTCTTTACGACCCTATCTACCTGTGACGACACTTTTAGGGAATTTTGTATCTGTATTCCCAGATCCCTCTGTTCCACTGCACTCCTCAGTGCCTTACCATTAACCCTATATGTTCTACGTTGGTTTGTCCTTCCAACGTGCAATACCGCACACTTGTCAGTATTAAACTCCATCTGCCATTTTTCAGCCCATTTTTCCAGCTGGTCCAAGTCCCTCTGCAGGCTCTGAAAACCTTCCTCACTGTCTACTACACCTCCAATCTTTGTATCATCAGCAAACTTGCTGATCCAATTTACCACATTATCATCCAGATCATTGATATCGATGACAAATAACAATGCACCCAGCACTGATCCCTGTGGCTCACCACTAGTCACAGGCCTCCACTCAGAGAAGCAATTCTCTACCATCACTCTTTGGCTTCTTCCATGAAGCCAATGTCTAATCCAATTTACCACCTCTCCATGTATACCTAGCGACTGAATTTTCCTAACTAACCTCCCGTGCGGGACGTTGTCAAAGGCCTTACTGAAGTCCATGTAGACAATATCCACTGCCTTCCCTTCATCCACATTCCTGGTAACCTCCTCGAAAAACTCCAACAGATTGGTCAAACATGACCTACCACACACAAAGCCATGTTGACTCTCCCTAATAAGCCCCTGTCTATCCAAATGCTTGTAGATTCTGTCTCTTAGTACTCCCTCCAATAACTTACCTACTACTGACGTTAAACTCACCGGCCTATAATTTCCCGGATTACTTTTCGATCCTTTTTTAAACAATGGAACAACATGAGCCACTCTCCAATCCTCCGGCACTTCACCCATAGACAGCGACATTTTAAATATTTCTGCCAGGGCCCCCGCAATTTCAACACTAGTCTCCTTCAAGGTCCGAGGGAACACTCTGTCAGGTCCCCGGGATTTATCCACTTTAATTTTCCTCAAGACAGCAAGCACCTCCTCCCTTTCAATCTGTACAGTTTCCATGGTCTCACTACTTGATTCCCTCAATTCCATAGATTTCATGCCAGCTTCCTTAGTAAATACAGACACAAAAAATCTATTTAAGGTCTCCCCCATTTCCTTTGGTTCCGCACAAAGCTGACCACTCTGATCTTCAAGAGGACGAATTTTATCCCTTACGATCCTTTTGCTCTTAATATACCTGTAATAGCTCTTTGGATTATCCTTCACTTTGACTGCCAAGGCAACCTCATGTCTTCTTTTTGCCTTCCTGATTTCTTTCTTAAGTATTTTCTTGCACTTCTTATACTCCTCAAGCACCTGATTTACCCCCTGTTTCCTATACATTTCATACAACTCCCTCTTCTTCTTTATCAGAGTTGCAATATCCCTTGAGAGCCAAGGTTCTTTATTCCTATTCAATTTGCCTTTAATCCTGACAGGAACATACAATCTCTGCACTCTCAAAATTTCCCCTTTGAAGGCTTCCCACCTACCAATCACATCTTTGCCAGAGAACAAC
This sequence comes from Mobula hypostoma, assembly GCF_963921235.1. Lineage (NCBI taxonomy): Eukaryota > Metazoa > Chordata > Chondrichthyes > Myliobatiformes > Myliobatidae > Mobula > Mobula hypostoma. The sequence goes on from NC_086113.1 coordinate 17,138,004, forward strand.
CTGTCCCAATCCACGCTTTTTAGATCCTTTCTCATTTCTTCAAATTTGGCCTTCTTCAGAACCTCAACCCTAGGACCAGATCTATCCTTGTCCATGATCAAATTGAAACTAATGGTGTTATGATCACTGGAACCAAAGTGCTCCCCTACACAGACTTCCGTCACTTGCCCTAATTCGTTTCCTAACAAGAGATCTAATATTGCATCCCCTCTAGTTGGTCCCTCTATATACTGATTTAGAAAACTTTCCTGAACACATTTTACAAACTCTAGACCATCTAGACCCCTAACAGTATGGGAGTCCCAATCAATGTATGGAAAATTAAAATTCCCTACCACCACAACTTTATGTTTCCTGCAGTTGCCTGCTATCTCTCTGCAGATTTGCTCTTCCAAGTCTCGTTAACTATTGGGTGGTCTGTAATACAATCCCACTAATGTGGCCATACCTTTCCTGTTTCTCAGCTCCACCCTTAAGGACTCAGTAGACAAGCCCTCTAATCTGTCCTGCCTGAGCACTGCTGTAATATTTTCCCTAACAAGCAATGCTACTCCCCCACCTTTCATTCCTCTGCCTCGATCACATCTGAAACATCGGAACCCTGGAATATTAAGCTGCCAGTCCTGCCCCTCCTGTAGCCAAGTTTCACTAATTGCTACAACATCATAATTCCACGTGTCAATCCACGCCCTCAACTCATCCGCCTTCCCCGCAATACTCCTAGCATTGAAATATATACACCTCAGAAGATTTTTACCACCACTCACAAATGACCAATCTCTCAAAGCATTTCATCACCGTAGATGTGAGTGTTACTGGGTGATGGTCGTTAAGGCTGCTCACACTGTTCTTTTTGGGCACTGGTATAACTGTTGCCTTTTTGAAGCAGGTGGGAACTTCCAACCATAGCTGTGAGAGGTTGAAAATGTCCTTGAATACTCCCACCATTTGGTTGGCACAAGTTTTCTGAGCCTTGCCAGGTACGTCTATCGGGACCTTCCACCTTGCTAGATTTCACCCTCCTTAAAGACAGCATGACATTGACCTCTGACACAGAGATCACAGGGCCACTGGGTGCAGCAGGGATCTTCACAGCGGTAGTTATATATTCTCCCTTTCAAAGCAGGCATGGAAAGCGTTGAGCTCATCTGGTAATGAAGAATCACTGCCATTCATGCTATTGGGTTTCACTTTGTAGGAAGTAATGTCCTGCAAACCCTGCCAGAGTTGAAGTGCATCCAATGTCACCACCAACCTCACTCAGAATTGTTTCTTTGCTCTTGAAGTAACCCCCCCACAAGTCATACCTAGTTTTCTTGTACAGACATGGGTCACCAGCCTTAAATGCCACTGATCTAGCTCTCAGTAGGCATCAAACCTCCCGGTTCGTCCAGGGCTTTCGGTTTGCGAACGTTCAGCAAGTATTTGTAGGCACACGCTCATCCACACAGGTTTTAATGGTCGCTAACACCTGCAGCATACTCATCCAGATTCGAAGATGAATCCCTGAATGCAGTCCAGACCACTGATTCAAGGCAATCCTGTAAGCGCTCCTGTGCTTCCCTTGTCCATACCTTCTTGGTCCTCACTACTGGCGCTGCAGTCTTCAGTCTCTGCCTATACTCAGGGTGTAGCCAGGTGATCAGACTTTCTGAAGTGTGGGCGTGGAATGACAGGCATTTTTCATGGTGGTGCAACAGTGATTCAGTGTGTTAATTCCTCTGGTACTACAAGTGATTTGTTGATCATAATTATTTAGTGACTGTTTCAAGTTGGCCTGGTTTACATCCCCCAAAATGACGATGAAGGCGTTTTGTGCATGTTGATTCTATTCCTCAGATCATCTAGACTCGGTTTGACATTGGCCTGAGGTGAAATGTACACTGCTACCAAAATGATTGCTGAAATCTCCTGTGGCAGGTAAAATGGCCGACATTTAATTGTGAGATATGCCAGGTATGGTGAGCAGAATTTGGACATCACTGATATATTTGAGCACCAAGAGGAGTTGATCATGAGGCATACACCTCTGCCTCTGTTTTAGAGAGACTCAACAGTCCTATCCTGACATTGTAGAGTGAATCCGTCATCTGAATCAATGCGTCTGGTATGGAAGAACTTAACCTGGATTCTGTGAAACAAAGGACACAAGCAGTCCTTATGCCACTCTGACACAGCAGCCTAGCTCTGAGATCTTGGATTTTATTTACTATAGATTGTACTTTACCAGCAAGATAGATAGTCATTACCTGGACTTGAAAACCCCGTTTTCTTAAATGTACCTGTATCCCTGACCGGCAGCCACATTTCCTACAAGGAGTCCAGTGAGAAGTACGGCCACAATCAGCATTGTTTCCATTGGTTTTAAAGGGTGATAGATTGTTCAATCGCATGGCTACATCTTTATTAACTGTACAGACCTTGAAAGCAGTTGTGATTCTCAGCTGCATCAGGCTGAAACAGGAATATTTAATCATATCCATCAAGCTGTGCTGCAAGAGATCACCTACAAGGCATCTCGGAAGTAAATAAAAAACTCTAAACGATTATTGTTACTTGTCAAACAACAATTAACCAATTCAGGTGCTCTCAAAACCTTAGAGCGCAACACTCTCCGGCTCCCTGCACAGGCCTATAAAAGCTCATTACAGAAACTATTTCATGTACTGTCTTGGTCATGGTAGACCAATATTTCATAAACTTTTTTTTGAATAGGTAGCTGTGCCAAAGACTGACGCAAGTTTATTTCAAAAATCAATAGAAGTTAAATCAAGGAAAATGATTAGCCAATTAGCTTGGCCTCTCTTGTGGTAAACGTCTGGGAGTTGCATTGCACAGTTGTATTTGAAAATAATTAATCATTTGGGTGGAGCAGATGGAGATAATTTAGAAGGAAAGGATTGCATGCCTGTAACGGAGCTCCCCTTCCCACTTAATTTATGATCTGCTGATTTAAAAATATAGAAAATCATATTGCTTCTATCATCAGCATGTGATCCTCTCCATCTGATATCTCCATTTAAATTAATGGAAGGAAAATTAGGTAGATTCCTCTACAAGCATGCACCATGCTATCCAATTTTCTGGCATTCAAAATGCCTAGACTGTCTATTTCATGCAGATTTTTCATTTTCACAGAAGAATTACTTTAATTTCTGCGTGTTTCATTTTCCATAAAATCATTGGCATCTGTAAATTCTCAGTGCAATTGCTTTATATCATAGGATGCATGGAACATTTTGAATACACCAGGAGGAGTGATAAGTAAATAAAAGAATTCCAACATGTCTTGCTCTTTTTTGCAAATGTACTTAAGATTTATTACCAGGACTTGTATAAATTTGAGTTTCCTATTGCTATTTTCTGGTATTAATTGGCATCAGTCTACCCCATGAACAAAATAAGTTTTTTCCAGCATTTTATGTGTGTTGCTTTGGATTTCCAGCATCTGCAAATTTTCTCGTGTTCAAAGCTTCTAGTTGGAGGTTTTACCAGCACTTGATGCAATTTATCACTCCCTGACTTATGAAGAAGGATACTCCCTTGGCAAATACAAGTGGCCTCAGTTTTACAAACAAGAGAAAATCCGCAGATGCTGGAAATCTGAGTAATAAACACAAAACGCTGGAGGAACTCAGCAGGTCAGGCAGAATGTATGGAAAAAGGTACTGCTGACCTTTTGGGCCGAAACTCTTTGGCAGGACTGGGGGAAAGATCTATAGACGTGAATAAACAATCAATATTTTGGGCCAAGTCTTTTCATCAGGAATGAGTATGTTACTCTGGATTTCCACCATCTGCATAATCTTTTGTGTTTCTTACATTTTAGAAGCCAGTTTATACAGTTTCAGCTGTAGTTCCCTATAACTTCTAGATTCCTTCAATTCACTAATCTTCATACAACTGATTTTGCTATGTTGCCTTATAATGGACAAAGAAAGTGTCTTATTTTAAATTCTAAAGCTTGAAAATTATTTTGCTCACTAACATAACAAAGCTGAAAACTTTCCACAAGAAAAATTTGTTTAATGAAAGCAAGAGAGCTTGGTTCTGTCCTGACTTATGAATGTGGTAAAAAAATATTTTCTCTAAAACAATGCAAAATATATTTTCCAGTATATCTGAAATGAAAGTTAACGTGTACTTGTTACCTGTATGTATGGAGTGCAGATGTATAAAATGAGGTAAACATCTACGATGGCATTTATATAAAATCCTTTTTTGGCGACAATGACCACACACAAGGAAACTGGCTTTAACTGAAAGTTTGAGGCTTATCTCAGTAATAGTTTAAACTTCATGACTTGAAGATGAAGAGACTGAAGTATCCATTATCCTTCTGTTAGACCCTTCTGGTGTTCAATCCTACCATTCCCACCTTTTTGCCGATGTCCACAGAGTACTTGCCCATTGGATAAATTGATTGCAACCCCCTGCTCTTGTTGCCTATTCCCATTACCTTTATGCTCTGTATTTACCCCTGAATCATTATTTATTATAATTGAAATAGAGTGTGGAATTGGTCCTTCTTGCCCCTCGAGCTGTGCTATCCAGCAATCCCCCAATTTAATCTTAGCTTAATCACGGGACAAATTACAATGACCAATTAACTTACTGATCTGTACATCTTTGCACTGTGGGAGGAAACTGGAGCACCCGGAGGAAACCCACAGGGTCACAGGGAGGATGAACTTCAATCACCCATTCACCCAATCCCAATCTTTGCACATTCAAGCAACCCCAGCGTGATATCTTGCCTAAGATAACCAACAGCCATGACCTGTTACACACTCTAGATCAATTTTAATCATTCACCTGATTCTCTCACTCTCCACTGGCTGTCTTAACTGCCACCTGTAAACAGCAGATCGACAGTTCAAATGATTCCTGAGAACAAAAGGAATACATGATCAGAAATACATGCACAAAACTAGCAGAGAGTCCCATAAGGTGTTGCTTTCTCGTGCCTTATCAGGTTCCATACAATTGTTGTGCATGAAGCATTAAACTAGGGCACTCAGATGATCTCATGGCACTCTTCAAAGGACAACAAAATTGTGGCCACCATTCTTCATTGCCAAGAAGGAATGATTACCCATTCATCTTTCTTGCTGTATCAACCAATTACTGTGCAAGGGACATCAAACTCTGCAAATTCTGTGTACGCCTGCATTGCCAAGTCAGCCTCTTGCAGAAACAATTGTTTGGAGCAGTTTTGATAAATCTATGTTTTCCTCCCTTCATTTCTGTTTTCCTTTTCTTGTCCTTGTGCATTCAAACTATTTTAATCCTCTGAGGACTTCATTGTTGGTGTCCCAGTTTGTTTTAGGTCTTTCTTAATTTCTTCATCTGCCCATGTTACCCACAGAATAATATCAAAAGTGGCAGTGGAGCTTAATTCCACATGTCCTGCATAACAATGCATCCACATAGCTAATTTCAGAAAACAAGTTCAAAGTTCAAAGTGAAGTTACTATCAAAGTACATATATGTCACCATATACAACCCTGAGATTTGCTTTCTTGCGGGCATACGCGGTAAACCCAAGAAATTCAACGGAATCAATGAAAGACTGTTCAGACAAACAATCAATGTGCAAATGCGAAAGAGAAAATAGATAGATAAATAAATAAATAAATAAATAAATAATGAACAAACAAATAAATAAATAGGTATATGAATGAATGAATGAGTAAATAAATAAACAACCAAACAAATAAATAAATAAATATTGAGAACATGAGATGAAAAGTCCTTGAAAGTGAGTCTAAACATTGTGGGAACAGTTCAGTGATGGGACAAATGAAATTGAGTGAAGTTATCTCCACTGGTTCAAGTGCCTGATGTTTGAGGGGTAATAGCTGTTCCTGAAAATGGTGGCGTGGGACCTGAGGCTCCTGCACCTTCTCCTTGATGGCAGCAAAAGAGAAGGGCATGTCCTGGGTGGTGCAGTCCCTGATGATGCATGCTGCTTTCCAGCGACAGTGCTAAGTGTAGGTATGCTCATCGTGGAGGACTTTACATGTGATGGATTGGGCCACATCCACTACTTTTTGTAGGATTTTCTGTTCAAAGGCATTGGTGTTTCCATACCAGGCCATGGTGCAGCCAGTCAATATACTCTACGCCACACAGCTATAGAAGTTTGTCAAAGTTTTAAATGTCATGCTGAATATTCGCAAACTTCTGAGGATGTAGCAGTGTGGCTGTGCTTTCTTCATAATGGCATTTATGTGCTGGGTCCAGGACAGATCCTCTGAAATGATAACACTGAGAATTTTAAAGTTACTGACCCCACTATGACAACAGACTCATGGTCTTCCTGATTTCTCGTCCTGAAGTTAATAATTATTATAATAAACTCCTTGGTGTTGCTGACATTGAGTGAGAGGTTGTTACATACTGTGGCACCACTCAGCCAGATTTTCAATCTCCCTCCTTTACGCTGATTTCTTACCACCTTTGATTTGGCCAACAACAGTGGCGTCGTCGGCAAACTTAAATATGCTTTGGAGCTGTGCTTAGCTTCACAGTCACAAATATAAAATGAGTAGATTAGGGGCCGAAGCCTGGTCATGCAACTGTGCTCATGGAGGTTGTGGAGGAGGTATTGTGGCTAATTGAACTGACCGGAGACCGCAAGTGAGGAAATCGACGATCTAATTTGCACAAGGAAGTATTGAGACGATTTTTTTGAAGCTTATTGATTAGATTTGAGGGGATGATAGTGTTGAATGCGGAGCTGTAGTTGATAAAGAACATCATGATAAATGCAACTTTGCTGGTTCCATGGTTGAGTGAAGAGCCAATGAAATGGCATCTGCCGAAGACCTGCTGTGCTAGTAGCCATATTGGAGTGGATCCAAGTTATTTCTCAGGCAAGAGTTGATAAGTTTCATCACCAAACTCTCAAAACACTTCATCACAATGGATGCAAGTGCTACTGGATGATAATCATTGAGGTGAGTTACCATGTTCTTCTTAGGCCCTGGTATAATAAAACCCTGCTTGAAGCAGGAGCATACCTCAGGCTGCCGAAACGGGAGATTAAAGTTATCAGTGAACACTCTGGACACTTGATCAGCGCAGGTCTTTAATATTTGGCAAGGTACCCCAGCCGGGCTGGATGCTGTCCGTTCACTCACCCTCCTAAAGATGAGCTCATGTTGGCCTCAGAGACTGAAATCACAGTGTCATGGGGGGGGGGGACTGTGGGATTTTTTGATAGTTCCTTCATGTTTTGACAGTAAAAGCAAATACAGAAGGTATCAAACTGATATGGAAGCCAAGCCCTGTTGTCATCTCTGTTGCTTGGTTTTACTTTGAAAGGTAAGATTATTCAAGCCCTGCCACAGCTGTTCAGTATCCCCCAGTAACTCAGGTTTAGTCCAGAATTGCCACTTCACACGTGAGATGGCCTTCTGGAGATCATCCCTGGGCCTCTTGTATTTTATTCCATTGCCAGACCTGAACACCCCTGATCTAGCCCTCAGCAGATTAAGGATCTCATAGTTCATTCAGGGCTTCTGGTTGGGATAGAGTCTGAATGATTTTGTGGGGACACACTCATTCATGACTTGTTTTATTATTTCTGTGACAATTGTGGTGTAGTCATTTGATATTTTAATGAGTTCTTGAACACAGCCCAGTCCACCGACTCAAAGCAATCTCATAGCTGCTTCTCTGCTTCTCTTTATTGTCCTCATCTCTGAAGTCTTGCTATTTAGCCTCTGTCTGTATTCAAGTAGGGGAAGGACAGACAAGTGATCAGATTTCCTGAAATGCGGACCAGGCGTGGAACAGTAGGCATTCCTGATTGTAGTTTAGCAGTGGTCGAGTACTTTATGACCCCCTAGCGCTGCAGGTTATATGCTGATGATAATCGGGCCGAGATTTCTTCAAACAAGCCTGATTGAAATCCATGGCTATAATTTGAAATGTATTGGGGTAGACTGGTTTTTGTTTGGTGATGGCAGCATTCAATATCTCTAGTGTATGGTTAACGCTGGTTGTTGGCAGTATGTAAACTGCGGTCAGAATGATGGAGGAGGACTATCTTAGCAAGTAGTATGGTCAGAACCTAACCATTAGATGTTCTAGGCTGAGGAAACAAGACTGCGACAAGACCAAGACAGCTGCGTCCGAGCACAACAGAGAGTTTATCATGTAATACAGACCCCCACCTTTTGTCCTCTCTGAGTCAGCAGTTCATCCACCCTGTGTACTGAGAATCCCTCGCATCTGATCGCCAAATCTGGCACTTTCGGGGTGAGCCATGTCTCCATGAACACAAAATGCAGCAGTTCCTCATTTTCCTCTGATGCAGCAATTTTGTCCTTGTTCTCCAGTGACTGTACATTTGCTAACAAGATGCTGGGTGAAGGATCTTTTGTTGTTTGGCTTTTCAACAAGGCTTGGAGTCCTCCATTCCTCCCTCTCTTCCAGCTTCATCTGCTTAAAGGTGCTGTACCTGCGTATTTGAGAGTTAAATCTGCCGAGTCCTTTAGAAGATCATGAAATTGCTAGTTCCTTATGATGGTTCAAAAGTACATTGCTTAAAGGGAAACTACAAGCTGAGATTTCAGTGAGCATGATTCAGAAGAGATATATGGTGTTTAAAACTTCTGTAAGCAGCCCACAACACTTCACTACAGTTCACCAGCACCATCTTGGTCATATAGCATAAAGAAGTTTTGGCTTCTTGCAGCCATGAAAGGTGCTTTAAAATGCAGGTATAGTTTTCCTCTTCCGCTATGGCTCTGAATATGTCAATAACTAAAACCTCCATTGATCAGCTCGCAAGGCAGGTTGAGGTTGTTACGCTATACTTTACATTATTGTAGGTATTTGTTTATAAACTTGTAATATGCAGACAAACCAACCTGAGCTCCAGTTAGATACCTTTTCAATATATCTTTCCTGAAATATATTGCATAGACTGCCTTCCAGAGTCTATGCTTTATATTATTTTATCTCACCCAGTCAGTGCACCAGTAACTCCTTTTCTGGATTAGTTACATCAGTTGATGTGAAGAATGAAATGCAAATACTCTCTGGCCCACTTCTTTGCATTTTATAGGGGCATACATCAGGTGCAGTTCTTCCACCTGCTTGTAATCGTTAGTTTTGTTTTCTTGTACGATGTGCTTTTTTCCTGGGTGTCCTTCGCTACTAGCTACACATGGGAAAGATATTCTAGAAAAAAAACCACCAGGATGTCCCAAGGTAAATGATTTTCCTTGTTAAATGTTTCTCCCTTTATGCATACTATGCCAGTCCTTTTTTTGTTGTGCTCGAAGAGATTCAGAGCATGTGATCATTATCCATATTCATGAGTTTAGAAATACATCACCATATGCAATAAGGTAGTTTATTGTAGTTAATTAATATGTTTTTGCATTTAGTGTAATTAATTTGACATCATAATTGTGCTTTTATTTTACTGATTGTCAATATTTATCCTGCATGAGACCAAGAAATGTCCCTGAACAACGTCTGTTAAATGGTCTTTTCTGCTCTCCTTGTTCTGTTGATAATTATTGGAACTGTTCAAATGTTCATATTTATTTAAGTCTGATTATTGACGTTTGCGTATGTGACCATTCTACTAACTGTTGATTGTTCATGGCTGTTTGCGCTATTGTCTTGTAAATGGTTATTTGCTATTGTGTTGTCTGTTTTAGTATTGTCCTATGTTTTATGCCAGCCACTGAACCACAATCAGTTCTGTTATGTTTCACATACTGGTGATAAAGTGATTCAGATTCTGATTCTGAGAAGAGTACATGTCAGACAATGTAACAGTTGGTATTATTCCATATTATCTATTAATTAAAATTAAGATGTATTGTGTAAATACAAATTATTTTTGAACAAAATGATTAATATTTATAAAGGATCATTATGTGTGCCTGTGGTAACAAGTACTGATTACTGTACTATATTCATGAACCTAGAAGGGCATGGTAAATACTCAGAATTATAATTATAGGAATATATCGTTTGGTGGTCTTAACAGGTTCCCAGTGTTAAACTTTACTCTTTTGCCAGTTGTAAAGAGTGTAGCAAAATGAAATTTTAAGCTCTAGCAAATTTCCCCCTTGCTTTGTGTGCTTATCCAATGGATGACTTCAATTTATGTCAAAGTAAGTAATCTATCAGGGTTTCACATTCTAATCACGGGTTTCAAGTGACTGATAATATAGCAACACTGGAGTCATTCAAATTCTTTCCCACAAGAGGTTTTAATTTGACCATCATTCCTTCTTGGTGTCTGATTACCCGACATGAGGCATTATTTTAAGTTAATCTCAATTTGAGAAGAAAGCACTGGAAGAAAAGATGCACAGTTTTGTGAGTTTATAATATTGTTTTGTCTCACTATCCTCATGATCACATTAGCAAAATAACATTTATTAGGTTTTATTTCTGTGATGTATAGGACTTAAAATTAATTTCAGTAGTGGGCCAGAAGGCAAAATGATGTGCTCAGGGATACTTCTGGAGCACAATGCAGCAGATGCCTAATTGTTGAAGGTATTGGTGAATAGGCATTGCAGATCCTCAGGAAGAAAGCAGAATATTCACAGCATGCTGATTACCACAGCACTACTGCCAGTTCAGTGCACAATGGTCCAGTCAATACGCCTCGCTTAAATACATAACTTTCAATACTCGTTAGGAAGGACCACCATACCAATATCCATTAAAAGGATCATCAGATATACAGTAGACAGATTTAATTGTTGATTGATTATTTCAAAGTTCAAAGTACATTTATTCTCAAAATATGTATACACTACAACTTTGAGATTTGTCTCCTTACAGGCAGCTACAAAGCAAAGAAACCCCAAAGAAACCCATTAAAAACATCCTGTGGGCAGAGAGAGAAAAAAAAAATCATGCAATCAAGAAAAGCATTCAGGATTGAAGCTTTGTGAAAGACACGAAGCCAGGCATCACCACAGCTGGAACCATCCATGGCCTCAGATCAGTGCAGAGCAGAGTAAACGTTATAGAGCAACGAGCAGAACCGGGCAGAATCAGGCAGAAGCACCCTGCCCCTCGCCTCCGGTCCTGACACCTTCACCTTTTCAAGCGGGTTTGGTGCTGAAATTGTCCTTACAGCAGGTCGCTCCTTGCTCTTTTGTGAGCTCTGGGGCCTGGACCCTGTCGTCAAAATTCCGCCCATATCCAACCCTCCCAATATGGCCTGGATCCTAAATTGGTCACATATCAGCGCTTTCCTCCGCTATGCCCATCTTCATATAAGGCGTGATTCCATAAGTATTTAGATTTTTATTGCTATTTCAGTTTGAAAAACCCCACATCAAGTGTGAGGACAAGTGCAGAAGAACACTCTTCTGATTTCAGGGTGTGTGCAAACCAGTTTCTTTATGGATACTGCACAATACACCATGCTTGGAGATCGAGTACAAGACATGCAAATCTCACACACATCGAGAACAGGCAGATTAGAAGGAAATGCCAGATTCATCGAGGGTGTAAAGAAGCAATTCCCCACTTGACCACAATATCATAAGGCACAGGAGCAGCATTAGGCCATTTGGCCTATTGAGTCTGCTCTGCTATTCCATCATGGTTGATTTATTATCCTTTTCAATCCTGCCGTCTCTCCAGAACCTTTGTTAAAGGCATCCATTAGTCTTGCGAGACTATGGATCTGTGCCTGGAAAGTCTTCACTCTCCAGGGCGCAGGCCTGGGCAAGGTTGTATGGAGGACCAGCAGTTGCCCATACTGCAAGTCTCCCCTCTCCATGCCACCGATGTTATCTAAGGGAAGGGCATTAGGACCCATACAGCTTGGCACCGGTGTCGTCACAGAGCAATGTGTGATTAAGTGCCTTGCTCAAGGACACAACACATGTTGCCTCGGCTGGGACTCGAACTCACAACCTTCAGGTCGCTAGTCCAATGCTTTAACCACTTGGCCACGTGCCCAAGTGGTTAAGCCTTGACACCCTTACTAATCAAGGACCCATCCACCTCCACTTTAAATATACCCAATGACTTGGTCTCCACAGCCATCTGGGGCAGTAAATTGCAAAGTTTCAGTACCCTCTGGCTGAAGAAATTCTTCCTCAACTCTGTTCCAAAGGAACGTCCTTGTATTCTGAGGCTGTGCCCTTTGGCCCTTGGCCCTTCCACTATTGAAAACATCCTCTCAACGTCCACTCTATCTAGGCCTTTCAATATTGAGTAGCTTTCAATGAGATCACCCATAATGCGTAGAAAATAATAAGTTCTCTCACCAAATTTTGCCACAGCAATCTCACAACATGGCAAATTAACTTACAGTGAGGATCTAGAGCAGGAGGTCCAACCAACCTGGGCTCCACTGCCTCCTTGGTTTACAGTGGAGGTCCAAGGCATAAGAAATCGCTATCTGGGGGTGGGGGTGAAACTTTACTGATGCTTTCACTACGGGGCCAGCGGGAATGCGTGTTCTATGGATGCAAAGTCCAAGAGTAAAGAGCAGACATTGTTAAACAGGCCAATTCCACTGTTAATTTGATTGAAATTTTGGGAGATTGAGGGATGAGGCTGATAAAGTTGAATCTGTATCCTGAGAAAAAGTGTAAGCCAACCTGTGAGATGAAAGCAGGGTACACAGCCTTATCAACCTTGCAGTATCCTTGTATGACACTGCCAGTGGAACAAAGGCAAGAAATAAATTCATATAATTCAGAACAAAAACTGTGCAGTGTTGTTGAAAACTTGCTTAACCCAAAGTAGTGCAAAGTTGCACATATTCAACAATAATGCCAAGAAAGTTACTTCTGTTCAAGATTATGAAAGAAAATTTAGCAAAATATTTATGAAATTGATATACACATGAAACAATGCCTTATCAAGGTGGCAGTAGCATTGGGGTTAGGACAATAGCTTCATAGCACCAGTGATCACTAATCAGGGTATGATTCCCGCCTCTATCTGTAAGGACTTCATATGTTCTCCCTGCAGTCATGTGTGTTTGTCTGGGTGGTCTGGTTTCCTCCCACATACCAAAGATGTACAGATTAGGATTAGTAAATATAGATGTTATACTGGAGCCAAAAGCATGGTGACACTTGTGGGTTGCCCCTGCACAATCTTTTCTAATTTGATTTGACACAAACAATGCATTTCACTGTATGTTTCAATGCTTTAATGTACACATGCCAAATAAAATTAATTTTTTTTCAATCTGTGCTCACTTTTTTAAGGGGGGGGAACGTCGACTCAGGCTATGAGAGGCCTGCGTCGGACATTTTCATGCCTTACAAGGCGCAGATTGGAAGTCTGCGTGGGGCCTTGCTCAAGGGCACAAACACACTGCCACAGCTGAGGCTCGAACTAGCGACCTTGAGGTAACTAGACAAATGCCTAAACCACTTGGCCATGTGCCCAACACTTTTTTAAGAGCTAAACATATTCAAGTAAAAACCACTTCAGTAACATTCCAGACACGAGGAAATCTGCAGATGCTGGAAATTCAAGCAACACACACAAAAACTGCTGGAGAATGCAGCAGGCTAGGCAGCATCTATAGGAAGAGGTACAGTCGACGTTTTGGGCCAGGACCCTTTGTCAGGACATGCACCTTCAGGACATTCAGTAACATTCACCCGGTTATTCTCTGCTGGAAAACACCAGAGACAATCAGAGCAATCTCTGTCAAATCTCTTGATATCCCTGCCAACAGGATGAGTCCGTTGACAAAATTAATCATTATAAAAGTAAATATTAGAAATCCATTAGATAAAGCTTTGGTAAAAAAGAATATATTTGAGGTGACGGATATGTAAGGCATAACTTTATGAAATGAGTTTCTATTGATTAACATATAAATGGATTAGGAAAAGAAATAAATATTCTGGCCCTGGACATTTAATGACTCTAAAGCTAAGTTAAAGAAATTTCTAGGAAAAGAGAGGGGCTAAACCGAAAAGTTATATTTTCTTTTTTTTCACTGTGTTAGGATCTGCCAGGAATCAAAATAGAACACTATTCTTGAAGATATGGTACATCTAATTTGATGTAATGTCTCAATTGTACCACAATCAATTATGCCTTTTTTATCCTACGATAAACACTCAGCAGAACAACTTCACAATTTTCCTTTCCTGTCCTTTCTTTTGGTGACTGCACCACAATGAGGTGTGGGGATCTGATGGTGATCTCAGTCTCAAGCATTTTCAATTCAGTCTCATCCTAAAATAAGTGATTCTATCTTTGTAATAAAGACAACAGGAAATGTTATCATAATTCTTTTTGGTACAAAACGAGCTATTTTGTTGTAGTGTGCCTTGACTGGGCATGAGTTGTTTGTCTAACTCTTGCTGTCTGCAGTACAATTACATAAAGGATTCATTATAATTATCATCACCATACCACATTGATGTGAAGGAGCAAGTACTTCCTTTTAATTAGTGATGCAGTCATGGTTAATTGGTGTATGCTTATATTATTAAACTCTCTAGCTGGTTTGGACCTGATGCATGCCAACATGTCACAGCTAAACCTATGCACTCTGTGGCCACTTCAGCAGGTACCTCTTCAACCTAATAAAATGGTCACCAAGTGTATGTTCATGGTCTTCTGCTGCAGTAACCCATGCACTTCAAGGATTGATGTGTTGGGTGTTCAGAGATGATCTTCTGCACACCACTGCTGTAACGTGTAGGAATTTGAATTACTATCACCTTCCTGTTGGCTTGAACCAGCCTGGACATTCTCTTCTGATCTCTCATATTTTCACCCACAGAAATGCCATCCACTGGAATATTTTTTTTGTTTTGTTTTTGAATCATTCTCTGTAAGTTCTAGAGACTGTTGTGCATGAAAATCCCAGGAGATCAGCAGTTTCTAAGTTACTCAAACTACCTCACCTGACACTAGCAATTATTCCACAGTTAAAGTCACTTAGATCACGTATCTTCCATATATCTGATGTCTGGTCGGAACAACAACTAAACCTCCTATCTGTCTGTATCTTGTTTTACAGCGGTTGGCATCCAGCTTAATGGTGCATTACCGCCACCCTCTGCTCCGGAATGTGCACTAGACATACATTCTAAATCCCTTCACCCAAACGCGCGCGCATGCGCGCGCGCGCACACACACACACACACACACACACACACACACACATATATACAAACCTACACTTCACCCTCCCATCTTTGACCATCCTAGTATCCTATTCCTGTTTATTCGTCATATTCTATAAGAAACCCCTGTACCCCTTACTAAACCTCCTAACCATGAATGCATGTTTTTATGCAGTGAGTTGCTGCCAAATGATTGGTTGATTAGATATTTGCATTACTGAACAGGTGAACAGGCGTACCCAATCAAATGCCCACTAAGTGCATATAATCCCCATTTCCATTTAACAAGCACGGCATCTAACTCTAACGATCTACTACTTCAGAAAGTGCAACGTTTTCTTGTTTTAATGTGTTCTTGTTGATAGACAGCCAGAAGTATTTTACAGTAGGAGGTTATGATGAAATGAATGTTCCTTTGTTGCTACAAACGGGTTACACCTAACTTTTAAAGTCTTTCTGCCTTATAATTTTTTGACTTATAACTTTCTCCATGGAGAGTAATTATAGCATGAAACTCTTCAAATTAGCACTTTAGATTAGGGATGGTAACTAAGGTGCATGTAGTTGCTTATTAATTGGAGATGGGAATTATACGTAGGTTTGGATGTGGCATGTTGTCACACATTATCCCAAACCAGTTACCGTAATACATATTCTAAACTGAGTTAAGTTTGATTATTGATTTAAGCAAATATTGATGTAGTTTTGGTTTCAAGGAACTAGAAAGAAGCATAGAGCCATGCTTATTTAATGTTAAAGTTGCCGATGTAGCTACATAACTATAAATTATCACTTTTCACAGACATCCTTATGTAAACACTGTACTTTAAAATGATGTCCCATTCTGGAGCTCAAAAAAAGTACATCATAGAGGAAAACCATAAGACCTTGAGACATAAAGGATTTATTATCATTATCATTAATGTGAAGGAGTAAGTACATTCTTTTAATTAGTTATACTATAATGGATGGATAATCCCAACTTAGCTCTTATCCCAGCACTAACAAATTGGTTTCAACATTTTCTACATGACTTATCCCCCTTTCAAGCCTTGCCTGCTCTTGAGCTGAGTTAAATGTCATATGTTGTATTCCGTTAGACCATAAGATATACAGTAGGAGCAGAATTTGGTCATTCAGCCCATTGGTTTTGCTCTGCCATTCTATTAACGGATGATATATTATCCATCAAAATTCTCCTGCCTTCACCCCATAATGCCCTTACTAATAAAGAACATTATCAACCTCCACTTTAAATATATCCAATGACTTGGCATCCACAGTCATCTGTGCAGTGAATTTAATAGATTCACCACTTCTGACTAACAAAATTCCTCCTTATTTCTGTTCTAATGGTCTTTTACTGTGAGGTTGTGCACTCCGGTCCTAGACTCCTCCAGGATAGGAAACATCCCCTCCACATCTACTCTGTCTCAGCCTTTCCAGATATGGTAGTTTTCAACAAATCCCTTCCCTCATTCCTTTGAACTCCTGCAAGTACAGGTCCAGAGCCATTAAACACACCTTATACATTAACCCTTTCATTCTCGGGATCATTCTTGTAAAGCTCCTCTGGACCTTCTCCATTGCCAGCATGTCTTTCCTTAGATACAGGGTCAAAAACTGTTCACAGTACTCCAAATTTAAGTGCAATTATTAGGGAGTTCATGACAGCTATTTCAAAATCATTATCTCCCCCACAGCCTGTTCAATCTGTCGAAGCTGACTAGGCACAATCACAACTAAAAAAAAATTAAAAGGGCAACCAGAAGATGGATATGGATTTGAAAGAGGAAGAAATTAAAGACTATTGTTGAAATATCCCGGGGCTCCATCCCCGTTCATGAGTGTGCAGTTATTTGCTGTGCTGCTGAGACCTGTGAGGATATTGGGACATATGTCATCAGCATTAGGAAATAAACTATGTAGTTACATGAAGAAGATTTCACTTCAATATTGTTGAGTATGCCAGCAGCAAGTATATTAAGCCTTGTTCCTGTCTTCAGTGCAAAAGAAAAATTCAATGACCTCACCAGGTCAGGAAAGGCAAGCACAAAGATATAGCCATCAACAATCTATTGTGCACATCCCCCTTACCCTTACTCTGCAGTGCCAAGGTACTTCATCACTTCCTAAAGGCATATACTCTGCTGTACTCTCCAATGTTTTATTTTCTTCCAACCAGTGCTCTCCCACACATTAAAATTCTCCTCCAACCTGCCTACAGCTAAAATTAAGGGACAGATATTTCCATTTGTTTTATTAATATTCTTTTGCACAACATTTCTGGTTGATGCAGTCTCAGCAGATTCAATTGATTATATATTAATAATCAGTGTGGGCACATGGCCAAGTGGTTAAGGCATTGGACTAGCGACCTGAAGGTTGTGAGTTCGAGCCCCAGCCGAGGCAACATGTTGTGTCCTTGAGCAAGGCACCAATCTGTATGGGTCCTAATGCCCTTCCCTTGGACAACATTGGTGGCGTGGAGAGGGGAGACTTGCAGCATGGGCAACTGCTGGTCTTCCATATAACCTTGCCCAGGCCTGCGCCCTGGAGAGTGAAGACTTTCCAGGCACAGATCCATGGTCTCGCAAGACTAACAGATGCCTTTAACTTTAACTTAATAATCAGTAGGATATGAGTGGTTAAGAAAAAATAGTAATGATAGTAAGTTACAATCAACAAGTAAAGCGGTTGTGATTTAATAGTTTTGGGACATTAAAAAAATTGCAATTCATATTTTCCAGAAGTGAAGAATTTATATCTTTAACCGCTCTTTAATAAGAAGAAAAACTAAAGTATTCAAGGTTTTTTAAAATCTATCCAGCTGTCTCTATATACTGAATAACAACTGCATTCCACCAATGTGCTATGATGTCACATATTCCGAAAGGGCTGGTTCACAATTTTTATTGGGTTTAGTATTAATTATACAATGAATGCCATTAAATTTACTGAAGTGCTTTGTTGGATATTTTCCAAGTATGAACAAGCAACTAAAATTAAATGAAAAGGATCAAATCTACTCGAAGCGTCATGTAAGTACTTTGGCAGCTGGTCATTATGTGTCCCTCTGATCAACACAAAGGCTATATTCAGCTACCCACTTCTGAATGTCTTATTTCCTAATAATATCCAGCATCACCACGCACATTTATTTGCTGCCAGTCTCTAAATCTGAAAGAGAAACAGGATGCCTGTGCATTGATTTATACATAGTTCAGAAGAAAGAAATTGTGTTAAATTAAATGAAAATTAAAAGAAACAAAATAGGATAATATTAGTATTACTTTTGCAATCTTGTAAATGAAATGAATCTAATGGTATAGATAAATACATTTGGATAAGCAATAACAAACTGAAGACATTTACAATTAATTAAGTAATTTAACTGATGCTTGGGATTGGGTTTGATTGTGGAAATGATGTCCTGGTTGGTAGAGAGTTTAATCATGGAGTGAGGGGTAAATATTGGTGGGCAAAGATATGGACATAACTATAGAGTCAAAGTCAAAGTAAATTTACTATCAAAGTATGTAAATGTCACTATATCCAACATTTAGAGATTTAGAGCACATCTATTATCAAAGTAGCACAGTACGCTGTCTACAACCCTACGATTCGTTTTCCCCATAGACAACCACAAAACAAACTATGGAACCTGTTAAAAAAAAATCAACACCCCTCCATGCAAAAAAAAATCCCACAAATGGCAACAAAAAACAGAATATAAATCACAAAATTGAAAGAGTGCAGGCATATTCAGTTCAATCTAGTGCTGTGTCATTCGTTATCTGCGGGCCGTCCTGATAAATATAACCCAAAATAGCAACGAAAAAGGAGTGACCAGAAACCAGAAACACTTTCATCACATGAACTACAGATTACAATCCACAAACCGTGGCTATTAAGCCTTTCCCAAGACCCAGAACTCTGACACTGTTCTCTGACATCATCCAAGACGAGAGAGAGAGACAGGGAGACCATTCAAAAGCAGGGACATTCCTTCAATAGCAGCGAGAAAGAAGCAGAGCAAGAGAGACCGTCACATGCAGACACCTTCCACCGGAAGCAGTGAGTGTGAGGCCGGTGGACGGTGCTGAACCCCTGCTTGCCTCCCTCACTTGCCTTGATGATTTCAATCTTCCTTAATGCTTTTATCAGCAATATCAGCAAGAAATGGGCTCACCCATTTTCAGGCTTTTTAGCCTGGAGGCCGCATGCTTCTCTCAATACCTCATCGAACACCTTCAGAGACAGCAAAACGCCAGATCGCTCAATTGGCTTGAAAACACATCACCAAAATGTAGATCGCAGACTCCAACAGTAGCAGAAGCACTTTTGAAAGAAAAAAATGATGAGACAGAAGTGAAAGAAGTAGTTTCATGAACTGTCTGGAGTATGTTGCGCTTGGCCGTGTTGTTTGCTGAGGTTATCTTCTTCCAGACTTTGAGATTCTTTTTTTTTGCATTTCCCATCACAGAATGTGGGTACACATGTACCTTCAATGGACCTGAAGGAAAGATGATATCTTCCTCACCCAAGTTATTGACTTCTACTACATTCACTAACCAGTGTGATCACTGACCAGCAACAAATTCACTGATCACCCAATCATCAATTTCCTTGAAGTTACTAAACGCCTTATGACACCTACAACCACCCACCTCTGCCTGATCACCTGAACCGCCCCTCCCACAGTCTAACTTTGCATCTTCAAACTATGATGTTCCCACAATCTGGTTCTTTGATGTATATACCACAAGTAGATATTAGAACTTGAAGTGTAGAAGCATGAGTTGTGGGCCATTTTCATCCTTGGGCAAATTACCTCTTTTGGCATACTCCACCATTCAATAAGATTGTGACTGACCTTTGACTTCAGCACACAATCTTGCTCTAACCTCATATTCATTGATTGCCTCAAAATCCAAAATTATAATGACCTTGATCTCTGCTTTGAAGAAATGGTTTTCTCTTCTCAGTCTGAGTATCTGACCCTTTACTCATAGACTGTGACCCCATTTTATCACAGCCAGGCCAAGATTCCTGCATCTACCTCATGAGCCCTGTAAGAATATTTTTCATTCTGAGACATCGACTCTTATCCTTCTAAGCTCAAGATAACATGTGCCCAGTTTGCTAACTTATCTGTGCCTTGGCCACAGCCTCCTCTGTAGTGTTTCCTGCCAATTGCTAATCATTTTGAATTCTAGTTAGAGAACGTGCATGTCATTGTTAAAACCAGCACTTGGACACGACCAACATGTTTTGCAAATCCAATCAAATTATATTTCATGAGATTGAAAACAAAATTCTAAAATTAATTTTGGAAACCAGTCTGACAAAAAAAAAGCACAATATGAGCTAATTAATAATCGTATAGTTAGGACTATATATAAAATAGAACAAAAGTGTGACTAGTGATATTGAGATAGTGTTTCAAAATGGCTAAATATAAGCCACTTTTCTAGTTTATTTAATAGAAGATTAATATTCGCCTTCATCATTTCTTGGAGCTCTGAATAAACTGGTCAAGTTTTGCTGGGGTTCACTTCCTGGAAATGCTCTTTGTACTTTCTGTTTCACCAAATTGACCAGCTCTCTATCTGTAGGTTTCCTCTTGCTGGCCTAGTAACAAATGCCTGAATAGTGATTTAGACTCTAATTGAGTGAAATTAATGGGCTATAACAAGACCTGCTCCACAAATCCACCTCAAGCCATTGAAAGACTTCAAAGACATTTCTCTTCACATTCATCCAGGTTGCTGCCTATCAAAACTACCAATATTTCACGGTGCTCCATGGTCTTTATAAATATTTAGAAACAATGAAAACTGGGCAAACATCAGAATCAAAATCAGGTTATTTTTTTTCTCTCTGCTAGATTATATATTGCATTGACCTGCTGCTGCTAAATCAACAAATTTCACGTCACATGCTGGTGAGAATAAACCTGATTCTGATTCTGTTTCAGACATAAAGTGAAAACTATATAAGGCTTCAAAACCTGGGCCTCATTCTGTAACTATATCCATGAATTCCTCATCGGAAGACAACACTCAGTAGAGATAGAAAATAACGTCTCCTCCTCGCTGACCATCAACACAGGCACACCTCAAGAATGCATTAATAGCCCACTTCTCTACTCTCTTTAGTCCCCCTCAATCCCCCTCTATAAATTCATGAAAGACAGAACATTTATTGGCAGATTCTCAGATGGTGACAAGGACGTATACAGGAGTGAATTAGATTGGCCGGATGAGTAGTGTTTCAACAACCACCTCACACTCAGCATCAGTAAAAACAGATTGTGGCCTTTGGGTAGGGGCATATTGGAAGAACGTGTACCGAGGAGTCAACAGTGAAAAGGTTGTGCAGCCTTAAGTTCCTGGCCGTCAACATTTCAGAAGATTCATCCTGGACAAAACATAATGATGCAATTATAAAGAAGCTATGTACAATTTTGCTCTTTCTTCACTTTTTTTTATAATTTTGTTTGTACCTTATAGTTAAAAAATACATGTGGACTAAGATGTTAACTGTCCTGTGCTATCACCAGTGGGATCATCAGTTGATCTGCCACCTGTCTTCAGGAGTTTCGGCCCGCTTATGATCAAGCCTCCCTTGAGGTGGTGGGCCAGCAGTGCTAAAGCACCACTTCCCACTGGTGAGCTTAAAAATTAGCATCTGCCTCTATCAGAGTTGTTGGTCGCTTCCATCCAGCGGATAGTCTGCTCTTCAGGTGTCTATGCAACTGAAAGGTTTGCAAGATATGTATACACTGTCTGACTATCTGCCCCTCTGGACATACTTGGTCCACACCCATGCTGATCCTTTCTCTGCTACCTCAGCTACAGCCCTGCTGGTTGACTTGATCTCTCTTCTAGTGAAGCCAAGGTCACGCAGCCACTTCTGGAAAGTGAACGCAATAAACCCACGGCAGCCTACTTCGAATGGATAGCATGAGACCTTCCACCCTCTGTCTCTTCACTCTGATCTTAATTCTGCATACTTGGTTAACTTGTGCTTATGGGCTTCATCGATGTACCTTATAGTAATTATTATGCACTGCACTGTACTGCTGTCGCAAAACAACAAATTTCACAGCATATACCATAAACTTGATTCTGATTCTGATTCTTATTAAAAATTTAATTTACCTTATTTTTACCATTCCTATTCAAATTCATGCAATAATCATTTAAATAAATGTACTTGTACATCTTCTGTCCAATCCACAGCCAGCTCTCCCATTATAAATGCCTGGGAATTTCAGCTGACTACTGCCCCACTGTTGGAGCTCATATGCAACCCAGTGGTGGACGCCAGACAGGAAATTGCTGGAAGAACTCAGCAAGAGTATCAGGCCTTCAAAGCTTGAAAGCTCTTCAAAATCTCAGTAGACAAAACCAAAACACAAAGCTGCTGGTTGAGACCATACTGGCGGCAAGAAAGTTTTTGAAGTTTTTGCCTTGCTAATCCTCTTTGTGCTGTACATAGAGTTTACGAAGAGATAACTTAATGTCCGTATCTTTGCTCATTACTTGCATGAACTTTGCAGGCAATACAACATTAATCAATAATATATTTCATGCTTTTGAAGTACCATAATGAAGAATAGATAATCAGGATATTAATGTAAATTGTGGGACATTAAAGGAAATTTCTTCACTTGCCCAAGTATTGATCAAGGATATATGTATCAGAAATTTGCTGTGATGTGTTAGTCAGTGTGCACCTGCAACAAAAAAAAACACTTAACAGGTATAAAGAATTAAAAAATATAAAAATTTAAAGTTAGAGGTTAAAATACAGATGGGAATAAGGTGTACGTAAATACCAATATGTATTGACAGTGTAAACAGCATTATAAAAAGTGGTTTGCAGTGTCTACAGTGCAGTGCAGTGATGGGGGTAATAGATAGAGAGGGTGGGAGTTTTAAGATGGCATGAAGTTTTTATTTTATTCTATAGCTCTGTCCAGAAGGGAGCTTTGGAAAAGGCAGTTCGCAGAGTGGGTAGGGTCTGCAATAATTTCACTTATCCACTTCTTGCCCTGAACACATACTTAGTCTGCAGTGATGGTCACCTGCAACCAATGCCCTTTCTGCCCACCTGATAGTTCGCTGTAGTATTTGCACATTGCGAGAGGATGCTGCGCCAAACCAGACAGTGATGGTTAATGTGAGGACACTCTATGATGACAGTGTAGAATTGCACCAGTATATTCTGGTTTGCAAGGTTAACATTAGTAAATAATATAAATATTAGGCTAAAATAGAATATAAGAATCAACAGCAACACACACAAAATTCCAGAGGAACTCAACAGGCCAGACAGCAAATATGGAGGGAAAAGAACAACCAACATTTTGGGCTGAGACCCTTTATCAGGAATCAGCAGGTTAAATAGCAAAGACATTAATACATTGGTAATGAATTCAGTAAATATGCATAGAGAATGCAATAAATAAGCATAAATGGTTAAAATATAAGTGCCATAATAAATAGCAGTGCAGAAAAATACATTTAAAAGGGATTTTTTTAAGCATTCACCACAGTTTATACTATAACTCCAAGGAGACCTTAAATCAGATAAACACTTCGATAATGTAATTTACATTTGGTTTCCATAAACTTAAATCAAGGTATTTTGCACTAATGATTGTATTAAAAAGCCAAGAATATAGATTGTATCCAAGTTGAATTTATTCAAGATTTTATCTTAAAGGGAATGTACAGAAATTATTCAAATAAGAGGTTGCCATTTTGGGAGGGATTAGTCGAGATGGATGAGTGGACAAGGGATTCACAGAGAAAGCAATCCCTGTTGAAAGCAGAGAGATGAGGGGTTGCAAGATGAGCATAGTGGTGAGATTGCATTGGAGATAGATGGTGGAAGTTGCAGAGAATAAGACGTTGGACATGGAGGCTCATGGGATGGTAAGTGAAGGTAAGGGGAGCCCTATCCCTCTTACGTTGAGGGGGGGGTTTGTTAGTTGAGAATGGAGTGAGGGCAGACGTACAAGAAATAAAGATAATGTGATTGATGGCTGCATTTTTGGCAGTAGATGGAAATCACTTTATTTGAAAAAAGACAACATCTCAGATGTCCTGAGATGGGAAGTCTAACATGAGAAAAGTTACGGTGGAGTTAGAGGAACTGAGAAAGGAATAGCATCCTTGCAAGTGACAGGGTGAAAGAGGTGTAGTCAAGATAAATGTGGGAGTCAGTGGTTTTGTAAAAGATGTTAGTAGATAATTGATCCCCAGAGGGTATCAAGAAAGGGGGGAGAGGCATTAGAGATGGACCAAGAGAATTTAAGTGTGGGGTGAAAGTTGGCGGAGAACTTGATGAAATTGGTGGACCCTGCATGGGTGCATGAAGCAACACCAACGCAGTTATCAGTGTAGCAGGAGAGCTGAAGAATGTCTCTGTACTCCCTAAAATTGAAGCTTCTATATTAATGTAGTTGTGACTCTGATAGAATTAGTCTTGCCTCAAAAAAGTTGAGAGTTCAATTTCTAATTTAAGCATTTCAGTGCAACCCACACAAGATGCTGGAGGAACTCAGCAGGTCAGGCAGCATCTATGGAAATGAACAAGCCATTGACATTTCAAGCCAAGACCCTTTTTCCGGACTGGGAAGGAAGGGGAAAGGAGCCAGACTGAAAAGGCAGGGGTGGGGTGGGGTGGGGGGAAGAGGACTAGCTAGAATGTGATAGGTGAAGGCAAGTAGTTGGGAAAGCAAAAGGGCTGGAGAAGAAGGAATCTGTTAGCAGAGGAGAGTGGACCATTGGGAGAAAGAGAAGATGGAGGGGCACCAGGAGGAGGTGATTGGCAGGTAACGATAAGAGATAAGATGTCAGAGTGGGGAATTGAAGAAGAGGGATGGGATGGAAAAAATACTGGATGGAGAAATTGATGTTCATGCCATCAGGTTGGAGGCTCCCCAAACAGAATATAAGGCGTTGTTCCTCCACCCTGAGGGTGGCTTCATCATGGCAAATGAGGAGACCATGGACTGACATGTCAGAATTGGAAGGGGGATAGGAATTAATATGGTTAGTCAATGGGAAATTCCGCTTTTAGCGGATGGAGTGGAGGTGCTCGACAAAACGGTTCCCCAGTTTATGTCAGGTCTCACCAATGTAGAGGAGGCTGCATTGGAAGAACTGGATACAATAGGCCAGTGGTCCCCAACCACTGGGCCATGGACCGGTACCGGGCCTCAAAGAATGTGCTACCGGGCCGCAAGGAAACGATATGAGTCAGCTGCACCTTTCCTCATTCCCTGTCACACACTGTTGAACTTGAACATAGGGTTGCCAACTGTCCCGTATTTTCCAGGACATCCCGTATATTGAGCTAAATTGGTTTGTCCCATACGGGACCGCCCTTGTCCCATACTTCCCCCGCTAAGACAGAGCGTTCCTATGAAACCTTTCATGCCAAAATGGCATAAAGTGAAGCAATTACCATTAATTTATATGGGAAAAATTTTTGAGCATTTCCAGACCCAAAAAATAACCTACCAAATCATACCAATTAACACATAAAACCTAAAATAACACTAACGTATAGTAAAAGCAGGAATGATATGATAAATACACAGCCTATATAAAGTAGAAATAATGTATGCACAGTATAGTCGGGAAGATTAAGCCAAAACCGATTTGTGGAAAAAATCGGCATGTATGCGTGTGCGCACACAGCTGCCAGCGCAAGGCTTCATGGTTATGGTAGTCCTTCCTGAGGTAAGCACAAGTGTCCAGGGATTTGACTGCTACTTTTGTCCCTTATTTGGGAATGAGAAAGTTGGCAACCCTAACTGTAAAAGACATGTTGAGGTGAGTTTAAACCTACTTGAACACCCCCTGCCCCCCCAGTCGGCCGGTCCGCAAGATTATTGTCAATATTAAAATAGTCCACGGTGCAAAAAAGTTTGGGGACCCCTAATTCACAGGTGAAGTGATGCCTCACCTGGAAGGACTGTTTGGGGTCCTGAATGGAGGTAAGGGAGGAGGTGAATGGGTCGCTTGCAGGGATATATGCCAGGAGGAAAATTAGTGGGGTGAAACAAATGATCAAAGGAATCATAGAGGGAGTGACCACTGTGGAAATTGGAGAGTGGAGGGAGGAAAGATGATTTTGGTGTAGGATCCCGTTGAAGATGGTGGAAGCTGAAAATAATAAATTATCGGAAGTGGAGGCTCATAGGGTGGTAGCTGAAGACAAAAGGAATTCTATCCCTGTTAAGGCGGCTGGAAGATGGGGTGAGCACGGATGTCGGAGAAATGGAAGAGATGCGTTGAGGACTGTATCAATGGAAGATTAAGGGAAACCCTGTTTTTTGAAGAAGGATAACAGCTCTGATGTTGTGGAATGGAAAGCCTTATCCTGGGAACAGATGCAGCAGAGACAAAGGAATTGGGAAAAAAAGAATAGCATACATACAGGAGACAGGGTGGGAAGAGATATGATCAAGAAAGCTACAGGAATTAGTAGGTTCACAGAAGATGTTGGTATAGAGATGGAGACAGAGAGATCAAGAAAGAGGAATGAGGTGTTAGAAATGGACCAAGTGAATTTAAGGGCAAGGTGAAAGTTCAAGACAAAGTTGATGAAATTGATGAGCTCAGTATGGGTGCATGAAGCAACACCAATGTAGCGCAGGAAGAGTTGGAGAGCATTATCAGGGAAGGCTTGGAACATGGACTGTTTTGCATAGCCAAAGGTACTGAAGGCACAGCTGTTGTCCATGTGGGTGCACATGGCAACCCCTTGAATTTGGACAAAGTGCGAGAGCCGAAGGAAAAATTGCTGAGGATGAGGACCAGTTTTGCCAGATGGAGATGGGTGGTGATAGAGGGAAAGAAATGAAGAGCTTTAATGCCTTCTGGATGGGGGATAGAGGTGTATAGGGTCTGGACATCCATGGTGAAAATGATGCAGTCAGGACCAGGGAATTAGAAGTTGTTGAGGAGATCAAGAGCATGTGAAGTGTCATGGTTTTAGTTGGGAAGGAACTGTATAAAAGGAAACAGAATGGAGTCAAGGTATGGAGACATGAGTTCAGTGGGGAGGAGCAGTTAGAGACAATGGGTCTACCCATAGTGTTAGGTATGTGGATTTTGGGTAGGTGGTTAAAAACTAGCAGTGTAGGGTAAGAGAACAATGGGTTTGGTGGCAGTGGATGGACATTCTCCGGAGTTGAAGAGGTTAGTGATGGTGATGGAGACAATGGTCTAATGGTTCGGAGCGAGGTGCTTTTCAAGGTATAAGTAAGAGGAGGCGTCTGAGAGCTGTTACCTAGCCTCAGCTTGGTAGTGACCAGTCTGCCACACTACACAGCTTTCCTTTCCTCTGCGGATTTGATGATAAAGTTGGGATTGGTACAGATAGAGTGTAGGGCAGCATGTTCATGAATTTCAGTGCCACTTTGATTAGAAATTCCACTTCGGAGCTGTGTAGCCCCCTGGTAAGCCTCAGGCTCGCTCAACTCGCTTTCGTCTACGGGAAGCAGCCTTCGGCCCGCCAAACTGGGTAATCAAGCTTGTGTGGATGCTGTGTGATGTACCCCACCCTGCCAAATAACAGATAATACACCATATGCAATTAAATGATTACAATTTATAGATATTGCTGGAACTATGTAATTAATAGAGATAAAATATAAAAGGAAAGTAAAAGGCGCCAAACTTACCAAAGTTCAACCACTTCGTGCACAACAGTTGGAGCTCAAGTAACGGGGTCCCCTTTCCACCATTTGATCCCCTCCGACCCCCTCGACCCACCGCCTGGGACCAACCACGGTGGTCGGCCAGATGCTCCATATGAGTCTGTCTTCGTCTCCTCTCCTTGCCAAAGAGCCTGGGCCTCGGACTCCCGCTCAGGGTCCGTCCCATTGGCCAGCCTACAGCATCGCGTCCACTCTCTCTGTCCCCATTGCGCCTTCTGTGCCAAAGCCCGTGCAACACAATAGCTTACAGACACACAAGAAAGAATAACATCTATCCCAATTGGTTAGCAAATGAATACAATTCTCTTTATAACCCAAACAAGCTGCTAGAGAGAGAACTTTCTCAGCAGTTAACATAACAAAGAAGCCATTTTGATTAGCCTACCCAGTAACGTAAAAGAAGAAACCCCTTACAGCTGTTCCTCAGATGAGATACAATGCCAAAATCCTGTCTGGTCTTATTTCATACCTTTTGCAATGGCATGCTTCTCTGAGGAGCATCACCTTGTCATGGTGGAAAGGCTTGCAAGTTCCTGAGATCCCGAGAGTGATGCTGTTTGGAGCTTAGCCACCTGGGATCTAGGTCTTATCAGTGTCACTTATGGCGGAAATGTCAAGGTGAGGTTCCAGACCAAAAGCGACCCAATTAAGACCTCAGTGGTGGAGCTGGTGGAAGATGATGACACATCACATGGGCAGCAAAGGTTCACCAGTCATCTTGAACTCTATGCCATTTGCCCCTGATCCCAATCCACCAAGGACCAGGTGGTGGTTGCCCATGAATCAGCCGCCGCACATTAAACAAAGTTATGCCCAGGCTTTCTCCTTTAAGGGATTCCAATCTAACAACCTGGTCACGTGGATCCCTGTTCAGCCTCGACAGTGCCCTGAAGACCTATCAATAGACAATGATTTGGAGAACATCGCACTTGATTTGAGTGATTGGACTACGACTAATACTATTATTATTTCAAAGAATTTCGGAAGACTTTTCCCTGAATGGTATTTATCACCCAGTCAACATCACAAAAGCAGAGCTTGCTTTTTTACAAATTGTGGTTCCCACTTTGAAACAATGGCAACACTTGAAAGTTCCTGGTGATTGTGATTTCTTTTGAGTGCCCTAAATGAGTGAAAGACAGCAGGGACATTTCCTTTTCTGATTGTATACTCCTGTCCTTGAATTTCAATCATTCATTGAGTATAATTTCAGAACTAGCAGGAATGGTGAATGCAAAGAGTAGCCAATCTAGGTAGAATTTACAAACCTGTCAAGATTAAGAACTGCCTCATTTTTGCTCACAGAATTGGGCAATGGAGCAAAATTTCAATTATTTCAGAGTATTCTTCTATCCCTACTATAAAAATATCGATAAAAATAATTAAATCCATCTAATGTTAAATGACTGGACTCTGCAGTTTAATTCCCTCTGCTACTTCCAGAAATGGTTATTTTTTCTCTGTACTATTTTAATTTAATTGTTATCATGCTGACCGCCATAAAACCATAAGACATAGGAAGAAAATTAGGCCATTCAACCCATCCAGACTGCTTTGTCATTCCATCAAGGCTGATCCCAGACTCACTCAACCCCATTTGCCTGCATTCTTGCCATATCCTTTGATGCCCTGACCGATCAGGAAACAATCAACTTCCACGTTAAGTATACCCACGGACTTGGCCTCCACCACAGTCTGTGGTAGAGCATTCCACAGATTCACTACTCCCTGGCTTAAAAAAAGGGAAAAAAAACAACTGAATTAAATCTTTCGGGGATCTACACCATGCAATATGTTAAAATTTTGTTCTCTCTCTGCTCTTTATTATTTTTTCTAAAAACTGAAAAAAAAACAGGGAAGTTAGTTCCATTCACAAACAAGAGAAAATCTTCAGATACTGGAAATCCTAGAAGCACACACAAGATACTAGAGGAACTCAGGAGGCCAGGCAGCATCTATGGAAAAGAGTCCACTAGACATTTGGGGCCGAGACCCTCTGATTCTTCTGCATAGATGCTGCCTGGCTTGCTGAGTTCCTCCAGCATTTTGTGTGTATGTTAATTCCATTATTCTTTGTCACATTTTAATAAAGTTTGTTTTTTTGCATAATAATTGCCTTCAGCTTTTTTACCAATTGTCAATGCTGGTATGAAAGAAGTGAAGTGATTCACAATACACAGTTAACTTCCATTTAATCATACTTTTGAAACTTACACTTACAATAGATATCAAAGGGAACATTTTGCATTGTTGCATTTTGGCTTTAATATGGAAAATATTAAGTGGAGGAGGCAGATATACTAGTGAAATTTAAGAGACTACTAGATAGGTATATGGAGGAATTTAAGGTTGGGGGGTTATATGGGAGGCAGGTTTTGAGGATCGGCACAACAATGTGGGCCGAAGGGCCTGTACTGTACTATTCTATGCTCTATGTAA
Source organism: Mobula hypostoma (assembly GCF_963921235.1). Taxonomy (NCBI): domain Eukaryota; kingdom Metazoa; phylum Chordata; class Chondrichthyes; order Myliobatiformes; family Myliobatidae; genus Mobula; species Mobula hypostoma. The sequence continues at coordinate 17,168,304 of NC_086113.1, forward strand.
AATATTCAACATACATGTTCTCATATTATTCGTTTATTTTATTATCATTACTTGTATTTGCACAGTTTTTCTTCTTTAGTACATTGATTGTCAGAATTTGTGTGTAGTTTTACATTGATTATATTGTATTTCTTTGCTCTACTGTGAATGCCCACAAGAAAACAGATCTCAGGATAGTATGTGGTGACTTATATGGGCTTTGATAATAAATTTGCTTTGAACTTCAAACAGGAGATAAAACATGTATGGTGGTTGTCCAGTGCAACTTGAAATGGGTGTCTGCAAACAATTCTCCAAATTGTGCTCCCATAGACGAGAGCTTCTCACTAAGGATGTCATTTACAACATGTCCCTCTGCTAAAAATACTATGGCACCAATTCATACATGGTGCATATTTTTCCTTGTCTGTGAAATTGGATATTTCTTACTTCTTGTGGTAATTATAGTGATAGCTTTATATCAGCTGCCCTTAAGGTAAATCTTTCCTGCGAGAATACACCTTTTCAATCTGTAAACACATGGAAAGAGCTGATGAACTGGATAGTTGCTCCAAGGTATTGTACTTGCATTTGTAGAGGAAACTAAGTCACCTAAATACAATAACCATTCCAAGCAGCAGCATTTATTTATCAAATACACCATTCGGACTTCTCAACAAAGATGTATTTGATAAACACGGCCTTCCCAGAAGGTAGGCTAAGGGCTGGGTCAAAGAGGGGAGACAGGTTGTGAAATGAAGATTACTGACTGTTTGTCAACTTCGATTGCATTGGAGGGACGTCAGAAAGAAGTTTCATGTTACTAGAAACAAAACTGTACAACAAATGTTCAACCTGATAACAGCTTCAAAGACCTATTTATTTGTGACGCATATTGCGTTATGGAATGATATGGAATTTGTCTTACAGTGAAGTAATAGAACAAAGATGTCCCTAGCAGTGAGGAATCTCTTTCTTTTAATTGCTGCAGCATATGATATTTGCAGAGATAAGTAAGAGATAAGCACTGCTGAATACAGCTAATCACAAAAATATGGCATGAGGTCTATGCCTAGCGGGACCTAGAGAGACTTACATACTGAAGACCCTGACAGATTCTGACAATAGGGCAATTCCTTTGTTGTCTTCAGCATAATAGCTGGAAATCTTCTTACTGGACAAGATCATTTATCAAGTACAAAGTTTTTTCTTCCTTCTCCTTACTAGAAGAGATTATTATTCAGTTACGCACTAAATTTTGAAAATAGCTTGCATTCTTCAAAATAAAATAACGTAGGCGTTCTGATGAAAGGTCATTGACTTGAAATATTAATAATATGTCTCTCTCCACAAATGCAGCCTGACCTGCTGACTATTTTCTTCATTTGCCATTTGTATTGGAGAGTTCAGCACCATCAGTATTTTGTTCAGTGCAAGGATATATTTGATTCAAGGAGCAAAGTGAAATTCATATTATCTTCTGTGCATTGGTTCACAGATGTTGAAATTTAAAAGAACTTATCCTTAAAATGTGATTATGTAGTGTTGTAATGCTTTTGTGGGAATCTATGTTCTCTGAATATTTGGTGAAAATTCAAGATGTTGGATGCCTCCTGCTGTTTGACATGTTCTCTTCGCACGTACACAGCTGAAGAGCACGTTGAGTGCCCACTGTCCATGCATAATGTCAATATGATGCCAGTTTGGTCTTCATCCATTTAGTTAAGTCATTAAGACATTTAAGAAACAGACTGTCTTCATGCAACCTTCCAGCATTGAGCAATAAGGCTACCGGTGTAATCCGAGTGCAGTCGCCGGAAAGCAGGATCATCATGCAGCACCCCCAGCACCAAGGACATGCTCTCTTCTCACTGCTGCTATCAGGAAGAAGGTGCAAGAACCTCAGACCCACACCACCAGGTTCAGGAACAGTTATTACCCCTCGACCATCAAGCTCCTGAACCAGCGTTGATAACTTCATTTGCACCACCACTGCGATGTTCTCACAACCTGTGGACTCACTCTCAACGACTTTATCTTATGTTCTTGATATTTATTGCTTATTTCTTTATTGTTATTTCTTTCGTTTTTGTATTTGCGCGGTTTGTTCTCTTTCGTACACCCAAGTTGGTGTAATCTGTCATTGATTCTATTATGGTCATTATTCCATTATGGATTTATTGAGTATGCACTCAAGAAAATGAATCTCAGGGTTGTATCTGGTAACATATATATACTTTGATAATAAATTTACTTTAAACTTTGTTTTTTTTTGCAGAAAGGAAAAATCACCTAACCCTACCACTCCACAGCACACTGTTCCAAGAAATTCTGAATTATTTGACAAATATTTCAGATGAGGAAGAAGTTATCTTGCCAGAGAATGGTGAATCTGTGGAATTCATTGCCACAGATGGCTTGGAGGCCAAGTTATTGAGTATATTTAAAGTGGAGATTGATATGTTCTTGATTAGTAAGGGTGTCGAAAGTTACAGGGCGAAGACAGGAGAATGGGGTTGAGAAAGATAATAACTCAGCCATGATGGAATGGCAGAGCAGATTCAGTGAGCTGAATCTTATATATTATGGTCTTTTTATGGTACAAACATTTGTCAAAAAGTATAATTCTTTACCATTGTGGTTGGAAATCCTTTATGTCCCCAACATGTGAGGGTTGATAACTGTCTCATTGAACCTCCAACATGACCTGGAGGAGAAGGAGGAGAGGGCCCAAAAATGAGGCTGCATTGGTGGAAAAGCCCAAAGGTTGAAAAGCAAAAAGGCTCTCGCCAGTAGAAGATTGCTACATGTTTACCTGCTGGAGGAGTAATGTGCTCTGAGGCAAAGGTCCTACATGGACACAATAACTGAATCTGCCGGTCAGATCTCCAGAGCTGTGTGTGACTGGATCATCCTGCTTCTATCACTCCCTGACAGCTGGTGATGTTCACTAACTCACTCACATTTTGAGGAAAGATGAATTTACAGACTGTTGTATTTTTGATAAAACATAAACTGAATTACATTTTCCCTTTCTGAGGCCATAATCAATCCTGTGGGTCTACAGAAAGAAGAGGAGGGATGTTTTCATGCTACTTGGACAATATTTATCCCTCAATGCACTTTAGTGACAGAAGAGCTGATTTTCTGGTCACTTATTTTGTCGGTATTGTGGGACTTCACTGTGTAAATGCTGGCAGCTGCACTTACTAAATTACAAGGGTCACCAAAATACTTCATTGGCTTTGTAACAGGGGAATTTCATTTTATTTTCATCATGTCTGTTGTAATCTGACAAAGTGGATTGTTTGAGAAATTGCCTGATTTTCATTACGTGATTTCATTGGAATGAAACTGTGATGTCTTTTAATGGGCACGAAAATTTGTTCCACTGGAATACAATGAAGACAAACGTACGACCATGAAGTGTCTTTCGATGTTATCTTCAATTATGTGCCTATTGCAGCAGTTTCCCTTGAAGGGCAAGCTGTAGGTGGTCAGATGGATGCAAAGGCAAGCTGATAAATACATTCTCACAAGGGGTTTAATCTGCTCCAGATCAGTATAAGAATTAAGCATCACCATCAGCCTAAAAGCTTCAATAGAATTTTATCAGATTCTCTACTACTCAGGAACACTTACCTAAGGCACAAAGCTAGCTTTAATGCTGAGCGTATTATACGTACGGGAGAGGCTTGATCATTGTTATCAGTTGATATGAAACTATACTGATTTCAATAGATTTACTTCTCAATTTATGCAGGTCAGGCAGCTTTTTGGGCATTTTTAACTGTCTCTTCAATTCCTTGATCAATTTGATACAACTTCTTCCCATTGATAGGACCTCGTTGCATTTCAGAGAGTTAATTCATGCACCTCCTACTCCTCAATTAACAGAATATCCAACTTGACCTAATGTTCTTCCTCTCACTTTTATTTCAAGCATTGCAAGCATTACAAGCAGGTGGACATAATAAATTAGAGATTATCAGCTTAACAAATGCCCCTGCAGCAATATCATAGCAAATCCAGACCATCTTTGCAATTGGCTGAAATAGCCTAGCTCTCAGTGCTACCCTGGAGCAGAGGAAGAACAGAATAGAACAGATATAGTCCCAGTATTTAGACAAGATAAAATGTCTCCCAGCCCAGTTAACCTTGAAAAGTTCATCTCAGAATTATCAGAGGACTGTTGTATAAATTGGGAGAGCTATCTCCCCAAGCAGTCAAGCACAAGACGTAAATCATACGGAGAGTATGCCAGACTCCTCCATCACAATCCCTGGGAACATCCAGGGATTGGACCTTTGTGTCCTCACAATTTGCTAACCCGCCTGTAGCAGCAAAACCAAACCGAAGCCAAAACCAAAACAATTGCCTTTGCCTGCAATCCAACAGATCTGTTACACTTGCATGATGCGCTCTCCCAGCTCTCAAAACGTTGAATCTGTCATTCGATCCATTATTAGCAATTAATGAACATACAACCTTGAAGCAGTGAAACTTAAACATACCCAAGAGTAAGCTAAGCATAATTTAATGCTATCGTGCGATACGGAGCAGTCAGCAAAAGATATGACATCTACTGGTCCCAAGCTACAAACTGCAAAGAACAAAGCATGAAGATGTGATTTATTCCCTTCACTTTTACTACAACCCCACTCATCTGACTAGTTACCATAATAAACATGTAACACAGAATACAATGCAGATACAGAACAGATGCATGGCCCCTACACTCCCTATTTTTGTATTATCAGCAAATTTGACCCCAGTGTTTTCTGCCTTCCATTAAGGTCATCATTATAGATTACAAATAGCTAGATAGCAACAGTGAATTCTATGACACACACAAAATGCTGGAGGAAATCAGCTGGTCAGGCAGCATCTGTGGAGTGGAAAAGAAACATTTGGCATTTCAGGCCGAGACCCTTCATCAGTACGGGAAATGAAAGGGGAAGAAGCCAGAATAAGGAGGTTAGGGGATGTGAAGGAGTAGGTGAAGTTAGGTGAGGGGGGAGGGTGGCGGATGGGGATGTAGGTGGATGGTCGTTATTCAAAATGAGACTGGATTAGTGAACTTCACCAGGTGTCAGGAAGTGACAGGTGAAGCTGAATGATCCTGGCACAGGAGATCTGACTGGTGGATTCAGAGACCGCTCCATGTCAAACCTTGTCCTTTGAACATGTTACTCGTTTAGAAGGGAACCACATAGCCAGTGTTTCCCTCACTTGATTTCACCTATGACCTTCCAGATCGTATTCCTGCCCTTCCTCCTACTTTCTTATTCTGGCTTCTTCATCCTTCCTTTCCAGTTTTGATGAAGGGTGTTGGCCTGAAACGTCAACTATTTATTCCTCTCCATTGGTGCTGCCTGACTACTGATTTCCTTCAGCATTTTGTGTGCGTTGCTCTGGATTTCCAGCATCAGTAGAATCTCTTGTGTTTACTGAATTCTGTGAATCTCGTTAGCTACAGATTGCAAATCTGAAAATGGACCATTTATCCTGATTCTTTCTGTCTGTTTTCTGTTTGTTAGCTACTCCCTATCCTTGTCGATATATTGTGGACAAACTTCTGAATTCCTGTCTTGTGCAATAAGTATCTGTAAGGGTTTGTATTGAATGCTTCTGAAATTCCAATAAATAATTTCTGCTAGCTCTGCTTCATACACTCTATTTGTTACATCTCTAAAGATCTTTGGAAAACTGGTCACATATGAACCAACTGGACCTCTAGCCAAGCTGTTCCATCATACATATGTCTCTATCAATAGTCAAGAAGTTCAACATGAAGTTCAGAGCAGCCACTTTGATTGGTTCTCAGCATCCTAAAGATTTGTTTGTTTCACCATCAGCACGCACTTGCTGCAGATTGCACCAATTTCAAAATACCTTGCAAAGTTTAAACTAAGCTTAATATCAGAGCACGTATATGTGACCATATACTTTTCTTGCAGATGTTTACAGGAAAAAAGAAATAGAAAAGAATTTTATGGAAAAAAAACATACATGAACTGACAAACACCAATGTGCAAAAGAAGACAAACAGTGCAAATAATAATAATTCTGAGAACCTGAGTTGTGAAGTTCCAATTATTCACCTCATTTACTCTAATAGATCTGGCCAAACTCATGATGTCCGTGATGAGAGAGATACTTCAAGGAAATTAGAACACAACTACTCAGCCATTTGTTCGCTCCTCCTACTGCACCCCCCTCATCCCCTCCTGTCTGGTTGCACACCATACTGACATGGAGGTATTTTGATTATCATTATCAAACATTATTGTTGGACATAAATCCTGGATGACTTCACCCATTTGCAATGTGGGGATGCCTTCAACAAGAGTAGCTTTATGAAGGAAGGTCATCTGAAACTTTTCAAAGATAATAATGATTGAGCAATAAATATCAACCTTGCAAGTTATACTTAGATGACAAAAAATGGAAATAATTTTAAAAAATACATATCATTTTTGTCATATACTGAAAAAATGCTCTGTCCATTTTTGCCTGTTGCTGAAATTTATTGTGGAAGAAGCGATGAGCAATATAGAAGTTACTATAGCTCAGATGTCCACAAACAAAGGGTTTATCGTTAATATGTTTCAGAGCTCTTCATTCCAAAATCTCCATTATATTTATCAAATAGTTATAGGCCTAGTGATGTTGAAGTTCCTGAACTGATAAAGTAATTGCTCAACTTGTGTCCTGTGTCATATATCTCACACTCAAAATGATTGCAGAGAATGATTAATTTGAGATGTAAGTGATATTTAGGATAAACTCTTCATCAATTATAGTCAAAACCTGCTCAACATTTCAATGTTGAATCAGTTAAGTGTCAGGAAAGCTACATCAATGGGTTAAAGATTTTCTTGGCTGGTAGCTTCTCCAAAGACTGATAGAAATGTTTATCAGTTGTGCAAAGTGCAGCCATTCTGGTAATACGCAGGGGAGAACTCTTCATTGCCTATGCATGGCAGTGTTGTCGAATGATTAAAATAACATCGCGTATATTCTGTAAATGAAGGATAGAACTAAAAGATGCCTCCAGAGTCCATTATAAATTTTAATAATACATCAAGGTAATGTAAATGAATAACAGATCTCTGAGGAAAGAACCACGGTATTTGGCTAATATCACAATTTAAATTATGAAGACAAAAAGGCTTTTAGCTAACCTTGTTTTCTCCCCTTCATACTTTAGGGCTTTTTTTTGTATTTTCTTGAATCTAGAACAAGATGTAAACAAATAAATGTAGAGGAAAAATAAACAGTTCAGCATCTCAGTAGATTAATTAATGCGCCTCAGCTTTAGCACCAGTAGGTAAAAATTATGTGCATAAATAATATCACTAATTAAAAAGATGCAGATTAACATGCAAATAATGTTAATGAATCTCTGCAATTCCGGTGTGTATTCACATAACATCAACAATTTAATGTGTTGGAAGAATTGTGTTTGCATTACATTAATAAAATTCAAAGGCCCTTCGTAAAAAAAATTCTGTCAGAGCTACTGCTTCCACTTGTGAGTTGTTAATTCTATGGGCAGTAACAGGCTTGTTGGCAGATGCCAAAGTCATTATCTAGAGGCTGTTGAAGTGCTGCTGTGTGCCAGTGTGACCAGTCGTTGGGAGCTAGCTAGCAGTAAGCACAAATCTCTGCCAACTTATTCCTTCAGATTGGTAGGCTGAATATTTATTTACAGACATTGCTTTTTAGTCTTACTTTCACACTTCTGCATGTAAATCTCTGGAGGAAGTCATCAAAAGTATGGAAACTTTTGAGAGTTATATTTTCAAGGCTCAAGCACAGTTCTACCCTACATTCTGACTACATTATGGGAATGTGTGGCTGCATTATTAGCTCTGTTTAACAGCACTGGAGAGTGGAGTAGGCACATTTGATTTAATGATTTGCATGAAAGATACACTCAGAATTTTAAAAGAAACAGAAAATACGTGACAAATATCCTTTCTTATTTTGCTGAGGTCTTCTTCAAACATCTTCCATGTTTTCAATTAATTGTACTTGACATTAAAAAAAGTGCGTTCCACGACCCTTCAAGTAATAATCTCTCTCCCTTCCTCTCACACGGCCTGTTTTCTTTATTTTACTGCCTCATTACATACAGTAATTCTGCAATATTTTGACCAAGTCCTGTTGTTTTAGTATGGTATTTTGTATGGTTTTGTGTTCTCAGACCACCAAATTATTCACTATAGGTTTGCAGATGTAAGTCAGAAAATAGGGTGATAATGTCCTTGTTTTTTAAATAGAATAAACTACTGGTGCAAAATATCTTGTCCAGAGTGATTGACTTCAAGCTCTCTTTAACATGTGAACACAAAATAGAGTTCATAAAGAGATGCACACCATGTGCTGGAGGAGCTCAGCAGGTCAGGCAACATCTTAGGATGGGGATAAGTGACTGATGTTTTGGGCCGAGACCCATCATCAGGCACATCCTTCAGCACATTGTCTGTATTGGTCTGAATTTCCAGCATCTACAGTACCTCTTGTGCCAATGTTCATAAAGGGATGCCATGATGAGAATTTTGTACTGCTGCTTCTAGCTCCAACATAGCATGCCCACAACTTACTAACCCACATGTCTTTGGATTGTGGGAGGAAACTGGAGCACCCGAGGAAATCAACGTGGACACAGGGAAAACATACAAACTTCTTACAGGCATGGGCGGGATTTGAACTGGCTGTGTAATATCATGCGGTCTGTGCTTATTACTATACAAGCATTCCAAAGTCATGAACGCTGAACACACATCGTCGGCCAATCCTGTAGTCAGTGAGAGGGTGCAGAATGAATACAGAGCTTGTGACAATTCATAAAATGAGCTCTGTTGTCATTTAGAAACTGTCAGCTGCGTACATGCTGAAATTTAGCTTGAAGTGATAAAGACCATGGGGTGGCAAGACAGCATAGCGTTTAACGCAGTGCCAGTGATCACGGATCGGGGTTCATTAGGGTTCATTAGGGCCCGTTAGGAATTTGTACATTCTCCCTGTGACTGTGCGTGTTTTCCCCCAGTGCTCTGGTTTCCTCCCACATTTCAAAGATGTACAGATTAGGCTGGTGAGTTGTGGCCATGCTAAGTTGACACTGAAAGCATGACGACACTTGTGTCCAGCACAGTCCTGCTGATTTAATTTGACACATACAAAGCACTCTCTCTATGTTTCAATGTACATGTGCCAAATAAAGTTAATCTTTAAAGATAATAAGACCCAATCTGCCGAACAAAGAATAGTCTATAAAACTATTTATACTCTGGGGTTAAGATGTTGGAAGGTATATTGATCCAATGTGAAATCTGGATTCCTGAGCATAGATCAACATTGAAAATAGAACACTGCAGCAAAGGACAGGCTTTGCAGCTCACTAATTAAATTAAAGATACAAAATCTCTTCTGCCAGCAGGTGGTCCATATCTCTCCATTTTCTGCATATTCATGTACCTAGCTAAGAGCCTCTTAAATACCCCTATTGTATCTGCCTTTACTACCACTTCTAACATTGCATTCCAGGCCCCCACAACCCCTGAATCTTAAATGAAGCCTCAGTCATAGTTGTGTGTTGCTGAAGTAACGCATAACAAATTTCTCCAGCCTACTGTGGTTTGAAGCAACATGTTAGAGGGTTCTAACACCCTTTCTTCAAAGAGTGTACATTATTATTATTTGTTTGTTTATTTTTTTCTCAGCTCAAGCTGGTAAAACCTGAGGTACGGGCATACCCAAGCACATTCATTTCTCAATTGTTAGGAACTTACGGACTATTTTCTATTACAGCTTTATGAAGATTTATAAAAATATTTCTGCGTAGCCTCTAAATTAAATTATTTAATGCTATTGTGTAGTGACATTGCAATGATACCAGTTGTAGATATTACTATTGGGACAATGTATAAAATCCTGCTCATGTTCCATAGTCTTTCAATTTCCTCTTTCTGGTATACCTCTGGTGTTATTCACTTACTGATTTCTGTTTGTTATGTGTGCTTGGAATGGCTATATCTATTATATAAGTTGTTCTTGCTTGTTTATCCTGTAATATTATATCTGGACGGTTATAGATTTTCTTGTCTGTAACAATGGATCGGTCGTAATATAATCTGTAGGAATCTGACTCTAAAACTGCATCAGGCTTGGATTTATGGGAAGATACGGTTTCTTTTATGAGTTGTATTTTAAGGCAAGATTTTGGTGAATGATGACTTTTCCTGTGTAAGTAATCAGATTGAGTTAAAGTGCTGCAGGATCTTGTAATGTATTGGATTGTTTCTGGTTTCTCTTAGCATTTTCTGCATTTATCATTTTGAATTTGTTGGCTTTCTATTATGCATTTTTGATCATTTTGAGTGTTAACCCGTGGGTCCTGTATTGCCTTCTGTTTTTGGGAAGAGGGTTCTAACTTTGAGCCAGGCATTCGACTCCTCCTTGTCAACATGCAATCTCTTCAGATTGTGGGGATGTCTTCCATGGAGAGTCATGTTCTTCCATTGGTTAACTTTTTCTTCTATAGTGATAATTTCTTCATTTTGCTGTGATGTGCTTCCATTTAGGTTTAGTGGTAATTGTAAATACTCACGTGGAGTGCTGTATCGTGTTTTTGTTGATGAATGTATATCCTTAGAGGTTTTACCTGACTGTTTAGTACAAACGTTTGTATTATTATTATTTATCGGATAATAGGCTAACAAAATTTCTTGTCATCTTGAAAATACCTATAGTTTGTTATAAATAAATATTGGTTATGTGCTTTGGGTCACTTGCATTATCACTACATATCATTTCATATGTTACTGAGATCCATGCTCAGATGCGACAGAAACTTGTCTTCAAATTGACATACAGATCAGCTTCAGCAAAATGTCACATCATTGACAAGCCCATTCTTCTTTATATAAACAAGCACTTCTGAATTGGGCAACATGATCATGTCTGCACATGCACATGGTGCATCAGTGAACCTAAGGGACTATTTCCAAATTGTCTGTGACAAATCCTACCATACCACAGATTTCAGTCCTATCTCTCCACTTGTAAACTATTCTTTCTGCCAAAGTGGATAACTAAAATTTTCTTTCATATTATGTTCCATAGTTACTCTTTTCGCAAACTTTATGAGATCTTCTCAGATCTTTTGCTTTTTGGCTATTTTAGGGGTACGGTGCTCATGATCTTTTCCTTTAAGTCATTAGTATAGATTATATAAAGCATGAACCCTGGTGTTAATCCCTGTAGCTCTCTAACAGTTGCAGCTTGCCAACCTGTGAATGATTTAATAAGCTTGACTCTAATTTCTGGTCACCAATCCTCTGTCAATGTTAGCATGTCACACATAATATTCTGAGCTTTTATCTTGTGCCGTAACCTTTCATGTGGGGGCTTATGCAATGACTTCTGGAAACACAAAGGGATTCTTTATATTTGATCCCCTTTGTCTCTTTCTACCCTGCTTGTTAAATCATCAAAAAACTCTAATAAATTTGACAAAAATTTCATTTCATAACACCATACTGATTCTGCATGACAGCAGTTTAGTCTTCAACTGTGAAGCTGTTCTTACTCAGTCCATTGCTATCAAATTCTCTCTGTGACTAGGACACCTTGGATAACCTCAAGTAGTTCATTTGATCCAGAAGGTAAAATTTTACATGATGTTTCCAGCATTGTGTGACATTCCAAAAATGTACAGGTTAGTTAGGGTTTGTAAATTGAGGGCAGGCTGTGTTGCCACTGGAAGTGTGGTGACACTTGCGGGCTGCCGCCAGCACATCCTCAGACAATGAGCTCTTCGAGATTGTGTGGGGAGTCGGAGTCCACTGGGCTCCAAAGTTTGTAAAGAACCTGAATTAGTTAATTGTTGTTTAGTGAGAGTTGTTAATTACTTAGAATTCCTTGTTATTTTTCTCGAGTAACTTGTGCTCTTTAATGTGGTCTGCTGATTCATTCTGCTTAAACTTATTAGGTTTATTTTGATAGGCTCGGGGATTCCGTGTTATTTCTACTATTTAAGCAGACACCCAGTTGGTGCTAATTGCAGGGTCCTAGATTTGAGAATGTTATGTCTCGCAATGTTGCTCAGTTGAGCCACCAGTCCTGCTGGAATTCTTTTAAAAAGCCTCTGGTCGCCATCTAAATTGGAGCGCAAACACGAGGAGTTCTGCAGATGCTGGAAATTCAAGCAACACGCATCAAGGTTGCTGGTGAATGCAGCAGGCCAGGCAGCATCTCTAGGAAGAGGTACAGTCGACGTTTCGGGCCGAGACCCTTCGTCAGGACTAACTGAAGGAAGAGCTAGTAAGAGATTTGAAAGTGGGAGGGGGAGGGGGAGATCCAAAATGATAGGAGAAGACAGGAGGGGGAGGGATGGAGCCAAGAGCTGGACAGGTGATTGGCAAAGGGCATATGGGAGGATCATGGGACAGGAGGCCCAGGGAGAAAGAAAAGGGGGAGGAGGGGGAAACTTAGAGGATGGGCCCCCTTGCCCATTATAGTGAGAGGGACAGAGGGAGAAAAAGGAGAGAGAGAGAAAGAATTTGTGTATATAAATAAAAAACGGATGGTGTACGCAGGGGAGGTGGGGCATTAGCGGAAGTTAGAGAAGGCAATGTTCATGCCATCAGGTTAAAGGCTACCCAGACGGAATATAAGGTGTTATTCCTCCAACCTGAGTATGGCTTCATCTTTACAGTAGATAGACATATCAGAATGGGAATGGGACGTGGAATTAAAATGTGTGGCCACTGGGAGATCCTGCTTTCTCTGGCGGACAGAGCATGGGTGTTCAGCAAAACGATCTCCCAGTCTGCGTTGGGTCTCGCCAATATATAGGAGGCCACATTGGGAGCACCGGACGCAGTATATCACCCCAGCTGACTCACAGGTGAAGTGTCGCCTCACCTGGAAGGACTGTCTGGGGCCCTGAATGGTGGTAAGGGAGGAAGTGTAAGGGCATGTGTAGCACTTGTTCCGCTTACAAGGATAAGTGCCAGGAGGGAGATCGGTGGGGACGGATGGGGGGGACGAATGGACAAGGAAGTCGCGTAGGGAGCGATCCCTGCGGAAAGTGGGGGGGTGGGGAGGGAAAGATGTGCTTCGTGGTGGGATCCCGTTGGAGGTGGCAGAAGTTACGGAGAATAATATGTTGGACCCAGAGGCTGGTGGGGTGGTAGATGAGGACAAGGGGAACCCTATTCCTAGTGGGGTGGCAGGAGGATGGAGTGAGAGCAGATGTGCGTGAAATGGGGGAGATGCGTTTGAGAGCAGAGTTGATGGTGGAGGAAGGGAAGCCCCTTTCTTTAAAAAAGGAGGACATCTCCCTCATCCTGGAATGAAAAGCCTCATCCTGAGAGCAGATGCAGCGGAGACGGAGGAATTGCGAGAAGGGGATGGCATTTTTGTAAGAGACAGGGTGAGAAGAGGAATAGTCTAAACTGGAATTTCTCTTTCCTCCGCACCTGGGTTCCTACATTGCAGCACACATTGTGATGGTGTTGGTCATTGATGTGAACAACGCATTTCACTGAACCTTTTAAAGTTTCGATATATATGTGACAAATGAAGCTAATCCTTCTCCTTTTCTCTATCCCCATCAGCAAATAGAACAGAATTGTAAGAGGGCAATTCACACCATTCCTCTGCAACAGTGTCTACAGATTGCTGGTTCGTTTGGTCCACAGTACAAAGAATGCTACCACGTGAGAACAAACATCCTATGCAGTGAAATCACAAGCAAGGGAAAACCTGCAGATGCTGGAAATCAAAGTAATACGTACAAAATGCTGGAGGACCTCAGCAGACCATGCAGCATCTATGGACAAGAGATAAACAGTCAACGTTTCGGGCTGAAACCTGTCCCGATGAAGGATTTCAGCCTGAAACATTGACTGTTTACTCTTTTCCATAGATGCTGCCTGTCCTGCTGAGTTCCTCCAGCATTTCATGTGCATTACTATCTTATACAGTTGCTTTAGCTTGTGTCAAGTTGCTGTAAAGCCTATTAGCATTTATGTAGGATTTCACAGGTCACACCTATGAAAGTGTGCATGATTTATTTAACAGAACTGCTGTAGAACATGGATCACATGCCATCTTCAAGACTATCTGCAGTGCTCACAATGGCCAAGGTTCTAAACCCATTAGATTGCTGCTGGTGGTGGTTCTGAATTCTAAATTGTAGCATACTGAATAATCTGGTTTCAATGTGTTTGTAAATTGGATTAAATTGGGAAATAGTCCCTGACTTCAAATATTTTTGAGTCTGCAGGATTTGTAAACCTGCTGAAGAATGCCTGGACACATGGGTAGATTTAATATAGGTAAAAATGACTCAGCTGCTATGCAAACCAAAAATATCCTACTGTTCTTTCTTACAACCAAAACATGCTGCAAATTAGGCTGAATATGACCAGGACCAACATCCACCAAGAAAAGCAACTCTAACTGCTGAGTAAGTTCCATCACAGGATTCCCTTAGACACTCAGTTGCCATCTACCTCAGTTACTCCATATTCTGAGTAAGCACTTAGAGAAAAAGTTGGAGATGACACATTTTGTGTCATCGGAGGAAAACCCCAGAGCAAACTCATCCATGGAATGCACCAGGACAGAGACATACATTATATTGGTTGCACTTCATTTCAAATTTGTCCAGAAGTCGGCATGGCATGGTGGTGTAGTGGCTAGCACAATGCTTTATAGTACCAGTGGCCATGGTTCAATTCCTGCCGCGGTCTGTAATGAGTTTATATATTCTCCCCGTGACCACATGGGTTTCCTCCCACAGTCCAAAGATGTACTAACTAGTAGGTTAGTTGGTCATTGTAAATTGTCCCATGAATAGGCAAGGGTTAAATCGAGGGATTGCTGGGTGGCGTGGCTCAAAGGGCCGGAGGGGCCCATTCTGCGCTATATCCTAATAAATAAATAATAAATAATTTTAGCATGGATTTCCTTTCTGGGGGATCTACAAACATCAGAATTTGGCTATTGCGACCCTTCCGTGGCTTCCTTGAGTCAGATTTATTTTTAAATTGCTAATTGTCCCCAACTTCTTTATTTCTGTCCAAGCCGCGTGAAATCCATCACTCCTGCAACATTTTCCAGTGGCTGCAACTCTCTGCAGGCACGCTGTTCTGCTTTCTTAGATGGATCATACTCAACAAAAAATGTTGCGGAGCAAGATTTATTTTTAAAAGAGCTCATGCAACATCATTTTGACTTCAGCAAGGGTGTGGACACTTCTCATGTGTCTGCAGGCTGACACATGGACTAATGGTTTTTTACCCTTTTATTTCAGCCTGCTGCTTTATCCCTTTGCAAATATGGGCAGATGATTGATTTTTTCTCCTGAATTGTAATTTTCTAATTCATCCAAAATAATCCAATATTATTCAACTATCATTTAGTTCTCCTATAATTAGTAAATTGTTTTTTTCCTAAGCAACACACACAATATGCTGAAGGAACTCAACAGGTCTGGCTGCATCTTTGGAAATGAATAAACAGTTGACGTTTCGGGCCGATACCCTTCTTCGGGACTGGAAAGGAAGAGAGAAAACATCAGAAACTCTTCCTCTCCAGTCAGGAAGAAGGATCTCATCCTGGAATGTTGCAAGTTCATTCATTTCTAGAAATGCTGCTTGATCTGCAGAGTTCCTCCAGCATTTTGTGTGTGTTGCTTTAGATTTCCAGCATCTGCAGATATTCTCATGTTTCGATTTACTGTTTCATCCTGTCTAAATGTGCTTAGGAATGGTGCTTAGGAAAGCTTTGAGAATAAGATTACACGAAGACAAGAAGACTTCTGTACTTGATTATCCAGGCCAGACTTACACAGATTAAAACAGACCTAGACTTGCAAACTTAAAATGGCCACAGTGCGTCCCTTTACTTTGGCGACTTCATTGTCAGTGATATATTTTTCAGAATTAGCTCCAACACTGATTAATAAAATGCAATCAAATGGAATGGTGCAAGCTTTTCTTATCAATAAATAGGTCACCTGGGGGCATGTTTCCTTGACACAGATTTTATAGATATGAAATTCATTGGGGCTCTGTGCTGCTCTTAAATATTGCTTGAGTACAGATCCATTACTGTGATTACAAGAAGGATAAACCAAATTAAGATGTTGAGATACACTGTCAGATTACTGCTGTACAGTGGGGTTTATATTAATGAATGTGTAAATAGTGACACCTGTGATATAGCTACAGTCAGTTTCCAGTTAATTATTAAAAATTCTAGGCTCCGCTGTGTTGCCTGTAGAAAATCAAGCCAAGAATAAACCAAAAGCATTCATCCATTTGAACAGTAGGAAGATTGAAGACATCTTATGTGGCTTCTGCCAAATTGTCTTACCCTTCCCATCAATTCCATCCTGTTAGATGCCATTTATTGTGCACTATGGGATGTATGACTTGGAATCTACAAAAGAGAATATTCCTTGTTAATGTAGTGCACATTAATTTGATGTTTGTGTTATAGAATCATTCTGACAAATCATTAACCTGAAACAGGAGATCTTTTTTTCCATAGATAATGCCTGATCTGCTTCATCTCAAGGTCGCTATATTCTGAAGAAAACACTGTTGTTTGTTGAGGATGTTAATGGAGGCATGCTTGTCCCATGTAAGCCTTTTTCTCTGCCTTTGCTTCCACCCTGGCCTGGTGGTTCCGAGGTGGCTCAGAAGGCTAATGCACCAAAATAGATGCTTCCGCATTTTGAGGGTCGAGGCACCTGATAGGTCAGACATGCAAATAGTTTATGTTGGGGTGTGCTACCTCTGCCACTTAACCAGGATTTCAATGTGCTCGCAATGCATGGCCTCAGGATCCTCAATATCACTCTGAATGCTCCAGCTCCAATTCATACAATCATGGGCGAGAGATTTCTGAGAATCAGTGGGACATTGCATCGAGCCTGGGAGTCCGTGAGTCCGAGCCGGGATCGAGACGTCGGTGGCCCGGAGGCAGCCTGTCCAGAGGTTGGAGGCATGTTTGAGGGTGTGAGTGGGTGGGCGGATGAGAAGGAAAATGGTGTCTTGTGTTGCTGTGCTGTTTTGTTTTTCCTGGTGTTGTTCTGCTGAACATTGTGAGCATGCTATATTGCACTGGAACGTGCAGTGACACTTGCCGGCTGCCTCCAGCACATCCTCAAGTTCTGTTGGTTGTTAAGGGAAGCAGTATCTTTCACTGTACTTTTTAATGTACATGTGATAAATAAATGTTTCTGTATCTGAGTCTGAATTCTTCATGCACGCATTCAACATGTCTGAATATTCTCCTCTGCTTGGCTTCTAAACTCTACCTATTACGGAATGCGGAATGGAACATCTGTCTCAGAAGTCATTATTAATCATTGTTCATCACCTTTTTGGGATTAATTTCCATGCACATCCATTTTAAACTACAACATTATGAGCTTACTTGAAAAGCAGTGCTTTCCAAGAGTAGCAGAGATGATAATTAATTCATTGGTATTTATAATTTTTTCAAAGATCAAAGTAAATTTATTTTCAGAGAATGTGTTGCATATGCCAACATATACTAACTACCCAGAGATCCATGTTCTTGCGGGCATTCAAAGTAGAACAAAAGAAATACCCTCGAATCAAAGAAAAGCTGTACATAAACAAAGACGGACAAACAACCGGTGTGTAAAAGTAGACAAATGCAGATAATAATCAATAATACTGAGAACATGAGTTGTAGGGTACCTGATCGTTAGTCCACAGGTTGTGGAATCAGTTCAAACTTGAAGTGAGTGAAGTTATCCACAAACCTAATTCAGGAGCCTGATTGTTGAAGGGCAATAACTGTTCCTGAACTGTTCCTGAACCTGGTGGTGTAGGACCTAAGGCTCCTATAGATCCTTCCTGATGGCAGCAGCGAGAAGAGAGTGCAGCCAGCACTGCTGGGGTCCTTGATGATGGCTGCTTTCTTGTGGCAGCGCTCTTTCTTTATATGTTCAGTAGTGGAGAGGACTATGCCTGTGATGGACAGGGCAGTATCCACTACATTTTTTGTAGTCTCTTCCATTCTTGAGCATTGGTGTTTCCATACCAATGTATCAAATATAGGGTTTTCTTCACTCACTGCAGGTTGTCTGAAATGTGAACCGTACAGCTTTAGCAAGTAGTAAAGTATTCCCCTAGGGTTTGTAAACAGTAATTGTTCATCTATTCTTGGTCTTGCCTTGCTTGTCGATGTTGCAAATGTCATTAGCAGTAAAGGACATTAAAGTTTCTACATATTCATACACAACGAGCAAAAATCAATAACATCCATCATTTTCTGACAGTATATTAAAACTGAATTGAATTGACACAATTTGATTGTCCATTGTGTAATAAATGCAGGAACTAAGCTTTAGGGATTTTTACAGGCTTCTTTAGATCAATAATCAGTTCAATTACTCACTTGTTCACATTAAAAAAGATAAAAGCCATTATACAATGATACATGTTTATTGTTGCCTGATACTACAAAAGACACTAAAGCCAATCAGGACTGCAAATTGATTGCTGCTATCTACCCACTGCTAGCCTGGATCATTATAGATGACACTGATGCTCAAAAGTAAAATCCACCACAATACAAATAGTGGATTATCTTTGTATTCAGCTCAGCAACAAAGCAATTGCAATGAATGTTACAATTACATTGCCAGAAGAAAGTGGTTCAATTACTTCTTGATACTTTGCTTGGCTAATTTGAAACAATAATTAGCTGCAGCTCACTCTGCAGTGGATATAAAGGTGCACAGGCCAATACCCAGTAACCTCTTTTCAGAACACACACAAAATGCTGGTGGAATGCAGCAGGCCAAGCAGCATCCAAAGGAAGAAGCACAGTCGACATTTCAGGCTGAGACCCTTCATCAGGGCTAACTGAAAGAAGAGACCTCTTTTAGGATCCCAGTTCTCAGTGAACCGGCAATTGAGGGGAGGTTTTAGGTTTAAAGGAAGATAAATCGTCGGGACTTGATGAAGTACAGGGTACACTCACTGGCCACAGTGGTCTCCTGTATCTAATAAAGCAGCTAGTGATGGCATGTTTGTGTTCTGCTCTTGTAGCCCATCCACTTCAAAGTTTGATGTATTATGTGTTCAGAGATATTCTTCTGCAGCCCACTGTTGTAGCACATGCTTATTCATAGAGGGATCAGAAGTGGAGAGAGTGAGCAGTTTCAAGTCCTTGGGTGTCAAGATCTCTGAGGATCTAACCTGGTCCCAACATATTGATGTAGTTATAAAGAAGGCAAGACAGCAGCTATACTTTATTAGGAGTTTGAAGAGATTTGGCATGTCAACAAATACACTCAAAAACTTCTATAGTTGTACCGTGGACAGCGTTTTGACAGGCTGCATCACCCTCTGGTATGGAGGGGCTACTGCACAGGACCGAAAGAAGCTGCAGAAGGTTGTAAATCTAGTCAGCTCCATCTTGGGTACTAGCCTACAAAGCACCCAGGACATCTTTAGGGAGCGGTGTCTCAGAAAGGCAGTGTCCATTATTAAGGACCTGCAGCACCCAGGGCATGCCCTTTTCTCACTGTTACCATCAGGCAGGAGATACAGAAGCCTGAAGACACACACTCAATGATTCAGGAACAGGTTCTTCCCCTCTGCCATCTGATTCATAAATGGACATTGAAGCTTTGGACACTACTTCACTATTTTTTTAATATACAGTATTCCTGTTTCTGTACATAATTGATTTACCTGTTGATTTATTATGATTATTATTATGTTTTATTTTAATTATTACTTTGTTCTCTCTGCTAGATTATGTATTGCATTGAACTGCTGCTGCTAAGTTAAATTTCACATCACATGCCAGTGATAATAAACCTGATTCTGATTCTGATTCTGACTCAGTACAATCTTGGCAGTTGTGACACAAACATTCATTCTGTACTTTCTGGGAGTGAATTCCAACCATAGGTGGGTCAAACTTGTCTTCCTAATTAAGTAGCAACTAATTGTTAGGCCACACTTGGAGTACTGTGTCCAGTTCTGGTCGCCTCACTATAGGAAGGATGTGGAAGCATTGGAAAGGGTACAGAGGAGATTTACCAGGATGCTGCCTGGTTTAGAAAGTATGCATTATGATCAGAGATTAAGGGAGCTAGGGCTTTACTCTTTGGAGAGAAGGAGGATGGGAGGAGACATGATAGAGGTGTACAAGATAATAAGAGGAATAGATAGAGTGGATAGCCAGTGCCTCTTCCCCAAGGTACCACTGCTCAATACAAGAGGACATGGCTTTAAGGTAAGGGGTGGGAAGTTCAAGGGGGATATTAAAGGAAGGTTTTTTACTCAGAGAGTGGTTGGTGCGTGGAATGCACTGCCTGAGTCAGTGGTGGAGGCAGATACACTAGTGAAGTTTAAGAGACTACTAGACAGGTATATGGAGGAATTTAAGGTGGGGGCTTATATGGGAGGCAGGGTTTGAGGGTCGGCACAACATTGTGGGCCGAAGGACCTGTACTGTGCTGTACTATTCTAGGTTCTATGTTCTATGTTCTATGTTACTCCTGCTTTCCTGTCAGTTTGAACCAGTCTGGCCATTCTCCTCTGACCTCTGTCATTAACAAGGCATTTTCACCCACAGAACTGCCACTCACTGGATGTCTATTTATTTTTTGGGTCTGTAAACTCGAGGGACTGTTGTGCATGATAATCCCAGCAGATCAGAGTTTCTGATATACTCAGGCCTCTCTTTCTGGCACCAACATTCCATTGTCAATCTAATTTAGATCACGTTTCTTCCCTATTCTGATGTTGGGTGTGAACAACAATGGATCATCCTGATCGTGTCTGTGTGTTTTTTTGCATATTGAGTTGCTGCCACACGATTGGCTGATTAGATAATTGAATAAACAAACAGATGTACAGGTGTACCTAATAATGTGGTCACTGAGTGTATAGTGTATCCTAGATAGATATGGAAGGCAAAGGAGGAGATTACTGCGGCTTTGATATCAATTTTCAAATCTCTGGACATAGAACACACACCATATGAATGCGATCCCTTTATCCAAGATGAGGAGGAGTAAATCAGGTAATTACAAAGCAGTGAATCTAATTTTATTTGTACAGATAACATTAGTTAAAATTTTGAGGGATTGAACAGGAATGGATTAATTAAATATTATAATACAAATATGAAATCATAGTCGTATTAAAAGGAGATCCGATCTGACCAATTTGATTGAATTTTTTGAAAAGGCAGCCAGGTGTGTAATTTATGGCTGTGTGGCTGAAATAGTCTACTTGGATTTCTCGAGGCCTTTAACAAATTTCAACAGTTTGGTGCTTCTCACACTCTCCCCTCTCTCCTCCCATTTTCCCAAATATAATTCCCCTCTCCCTACCCCTTCCCACTCTTGGTCCACAATGAAGATCAGAGTCAGATTTATCATCACTCACATTTGTCATTGAATTTGTTTTTTTTTTGGCAACAATACATGAACTTACTAGAGTACTGTGCAAACGTCTTAGGCACCCTAGCTATGTATGTATATGTGCCTTACTTTTGCACAGTAATGTATATTAGTGATATGAATGTGAATGCAAGATTGGCAATACTTGCTAAATTTGCTGATGTCATGAAAGTTGTTGGAGTCGGTAAATTGGAAGCTAAACTTTGGGTGGTGGGTTGGGGATATGTCTCTACCAACGGGTGTGTAAGATCACTCTTTCCCTCTGCCAGGCTATAGGTCACCCTTGGGCAAGGTGTAACACCTGCTTAGACCTCCCAGTCGGGATCATGTGAAGCCACAGGAGCAGGAGGTGACTGATCGTATGATCAGATAGTTCATATCACGTCTTGATTATGGAACCATTGACGCCAGGTAGACAATCTCTGAAGAGTATTGATGATGGTTGCGGTCAGCCATCTTGTAAAGACACCGCCCAGGAGAAGGCAATGGCAAACCACTTCTGTAGAAGAATTTGCCAAGAACAATCATGGTCAGGGATAGACCATGATCGCCAATGTCATACAACATGGCACATGATGATGATGATGAGTCTCTGGCTACAGAACAATAGTAGACATAATAACATGATGAGTGCACACACGATGAATGGAGAACACTATTAAGTACCAAGGAGCTGAAGGACTTTCTTGTACATCTGCACTGATCCCTGAGGCAGCATCACAAGTAGATAATGTGGTTATAAAAAGATGAAGGCAAGGTGAAGGGTCTTGGCCTGAAACACAGACTGTTCATTTCTCACCAATAAGACCATAAGACATAGGAGCTCAATTGAGCCATTTGGCCTATCGTGTATGCTCTGACATCCAATCATACCTGATCCTATTTTTTTCTCTCTTCAGCTCCACTACTCGGCCTTCTCCCCGTAATCTGCATAAAAGGAAGCGGTCCCAACACTGACTCCTGTGAAACACCACTATTCACTGGCAGCCATCCAGAAAAAGATCCTTTTATTGCCACTCACTGCCTCCTATCAATCAGCCAATGCTCTAACCATGCTAGTAACTTTCCTGTAATACCATGGGCTCTTAACGTGGCAAGCAGCCTCATGAGTGACACCTTGTCCATGGCCTTCTGAATGTCCAAATATAAAATATCCACTGCATCTCCTTTATCTATCCGACTTGTAATCTCCTCAAAGAATTCCAATAGGTTTGTCAGGCAAGATTTTCTCTTAAGGAAATCATGTTGACTTTGTCCTACCTATCTTGTCCTGTGTCACCAAGTACTCTATAACCTCATCCATAACAAATGACACCAATGTCTTCCCAACCACTGAGGTCAGGCTAATTGGTCCATGATTTTCTTTCTGCTGCCTCCCTTCTTTCTTAAATAGTGGAGTCAGATTTGCAATTTTCCAGTCCTCTGGAACCATGCCAGAGACTAATGATTCTTGAAAGATCATTACTCATCCCTCCACAGTCTACTGCTACCTTTTTCAGAACCCTGGGGTGCAGTTCATCTGGTCTGGGTGACTTAAGTACCTTTAGGTCTTTCAGCTTGTTGAGCTCCTTTTCTCTTGCAATAGTAACTGTACTCACTACTCTTTCCTCACACACTTTTAACACCTGGCACACTGCTAGTATCTTCCACAGTGAAGAATGATGCATCTCCTTGTCCTCCATTATTATTTCTCCAGCCTCATTTTCTAGTAGTCCTATATCCATGTTCATCTCTCTTTTATTTTTATATACTTGAAAAAGCTTTTACTATCCACCTTGATATTGTTTACTAGCTTGCTTTCATATCTTATCCTTTCCCTCCTAATGATTCTTTTAGTTGCTCGCTGTAGGGTTTTAAAAGCTTCTCAATCTTCTAGCTCCTTGCTAATTTTTGCTTTTTTCTATGCCCTCTCTTTTGCTTTTACATTAGCTTTGACTTCCCTGGTCTGCCACCTTTGTACTATTTTGCCATTTGAGTATTCCTCATTTTTGCAATACATATGCCCTGCACCTTCCTCATTTTTCCCAGAAACTCATGCCATTGCTGCTCTACTGTCATCCCTGCCAGCAGCTCCTTTCAATTTACTTTGGCCAACTCCTCTCTCACACCACTGTAATTTCCTTTACTCCACTGAAATACTGCTACTTCAGACTTTAATTTTTCCCTACCACATTTCAAGTTGAACTCAATCACATCGTGATCCCTGATTCCTAAGGGTTCCTTTACCGTAAGTTCCTCAATCGCCTCTGGTTCATTACATTATGCGCAATCCAGTATAGACGATTCCTCACTAGTCTCAACAGCAAACTGCTCTAAAAAGTCATTTCATAGGTATTCAACAAATTCACTCTCTTGGGATCCATTACCAACCTGATTTTCCCAATTTACCTGCACGTTAAAATCTCCCAAGACTATCATAACATTGTCCTTTTGACATGCCTTTTCTATTTCTCATTGCAATCTGTCGTCCACATCAGAGCCATTGTTTCAAGGCCTGTATATAATTGCCATCAGGCCCCTTTTACCCTCGCAGTTTCTTTACTCAACCCACAAAGATTCTACATCTTCCGATCCTATGTCACAACTTTCTAATGATTTGATGCCATCCTTTACCAGCAGAGCCATGCCACTCTCTCTGCCTACCTTCCTATCCCTCTGATACAATGTGTAACCTTGGTTATTCAGCTCCCAACTACAACCATCCTTCAGCCATCATTTAGTGATGGCCTCAACATCATACCCGGCAATCTGTAAAAGTGCAACAAGAGCATCCACCTTATTTCTTATACTCCGTGCACTGAGACATAACACTTTTGAGTCCTGCATTTGCTACACTTTTTGATTCTGCATCCGCAATGCACTGAAACTCACCCTGTTGGCTGCAGTTTTGTCCTATCATCTGCCTGCCCTTCCTGACAGTCTGACTGGATGCCATCTTCCTTTTTTTGACCATCTGTTCTATCCTGAGTTCTTACCCACGTAGCAAGCATCCCCTCTCTACGCATCTGATGAACCCAAAGGAATGGCGGAGACTGATGCAGTTTGGCACCAGCTAAGTCATTGGCGTTGAACTCAACGTAGGACTTCCTGAGGGACTCCAGCTCCAGATTTTTTCCTTTGAATGTTAACTCCCAAAGCCTTCTTCATGAGTCGGTATAGCCGCAAGGCAGCGGAGGTTTGAGATCAAACGTTTCCTTCTCCTAGATGAGCTGCCAACCGTGACTGACGAGCCCCATCTGCCTGAAGCGGCAGGTTTTAAGATGCCAGTAACCCTCCTTTGCCCCTTCTCCGGTGAGTAAATATGGTTTCACTGAGCTTAGTAGCTAAGCCAGATGTGAAGGCCAGGAGCTGTACTTAATTGTCAGGGGCTATTTGAGGTCCCCGCCATTGGGAGTATTTTGTAGGTAGTGGGAGTTTATCCCCACTGCCAGCCCCAGCTATAACAGCCTTACGGAATCATAATACAATACATGTTGCAATATATTAAAGACCCAATGAGGAGCAGTGAACTGACTTGAAGAAAAAAACATATTTTGGTAGTTTTTCTTCTTGGCGTGAGAACTAATGCTTTTTTATTGGTGCTGTTAAAAATTATCAAATCTGTTGCTACTGTATTTGCTGATTCTGAAAATGACAGATTTTTGCACACCTTGAAATTTGCATTTTAGTCATTTTTGGTCAATTTTCAAAACATAATGCTTATTTCCTGTAAAAACCCATTTCATGCTTTACTGAAAGTTTAATAAATGTACCATTTAATTATTGATTTTATGGGGAAAAGGTAGGCATGTGGAGTTGAGTCACAGATCAGCTATGATCTCATTGAATGGGAAGGAATCGGGCTCAAGGGGTTAAACGGTTTTCTCCTGTTGCTATGCGATCATAAATCATGCTACGTGCAAGTAAAGCTCAGGAACTTCTGAAATTTTGAGGAAATAAGTTTGAATAAAAGATCAAAGTCCAGAAAATTGGTTATAAATCCTTTAATTCCAAATAATAATGCATGATCATAATAACTGTAATATTCCACTTGTACAAGAAGTGGTATTAATTTATCAGTATAAATTACATCACCATGAACACTTGAAGGACTCAATGCAGTAATGATGAATCAGATTAGGAAAAGTCATCTTTTGAAACCAAAAATGTTCCTACAAAGTAAACCTTTGCTGTCTTCTAAATGTGCATGACAGAAGTAATAAAATCTTTCATTGTAGACATCTTCTGGGGTGAATAGCTATATTATGCTTGGCTCAATCTGCACAAGTACTGCTGGATGTAGCAGAAAAAAAACAACCCAGTGACCTCTTCAGCTAGCAAAGACAGCAGCTGGTCAATAACTTAAGCAGGCACTCGCAATGCCCTTTCCTTAATACTGCTGGGACTGAGTAGACAACATATAAAAAATGACAAGCAAATGATTGATGATGGGTCATAAGTCTCATTTCAGCCATACAAACACAACATAATGCTTCTATGTTATGGTAATACTGTAACAGTTAGAAACTAGCAGATGTACATTACATTTTTACTATCAATAATGCACCAAAACCTCGATGGAATAGAAAAAAGATGTTGCTTATGTGTCATGCGGGGACTATTTGTACACTTTTCATACAGTCCATTTCATTCCATAGTAGGTTTGTCTTCTGACAAATTTTAGAGTAAACATTTACCAAGATGGCCTATGTTGTTTTTTTTTAGCCTGTTAATATCCCTCCATGAATCAAAAAATCCTTTTGTAATGGTAAAGGTGCAGTTGTTCTTCAGAATCCAGTGACCAAGCATGGGAGGCCGAAGAATTTTTGGCACAGCTTGGGACATATTCAATGTCAAATAAGGATTTCAATCTCACTATGAATTGGGTCAGCAGTTACATAAACACATAGGATAGTTCACTAACCTCGAAGGGGATGGAAGACCTTCCCTGATAATGTCTTCCAAGCTTCTTAATTAATCCCAGAGTCAGATGACATCTACGGCATTTTCGTCCTCAAAATTGTCAGGCTAAATAACAAATCAGGCCATGGAATATTAAAATAATCTCACTGTGGTGGCACTAAGAAGCACAGAGCTCCCAACAGTTAGGGATAATCCCCATAAAATTAGCAGGAACCAATGAAATGCTAAGGGTGGCATGATAGCGTAGTGGTTGGTGCAACGCTTTACAACAGCCAGCTACAAGTTTCTATTCCCACCGCCTTCTGTAAGGA
Source organism: Mobula hypostoma (assembly GCF_963921235.1). Lineage (NCBI taxonomy): Eukaryota > Metazoa > Chordata > Chondrichthyes > Myliobatiformes > Myliobatidae > Mobula > Mobula hypostoma. The sequence continues at coordinate 17,194,983 of NC_086113.1, forward strand.
GTTTGTACATACTCCCTGAGACTGCATGGATTTTCTCTTGGTGCTTTGGCTTCCTCTCGCATTCCAGTGCTGTGCAGTAAGGGTTAGTGGGTTAAGAGCGAGCTAAATGATGCCAGAAATGCGGCCACACTTGCAGGCTGCCCTGCACCATCCCCGCTGATTTGATTTGACTCAAATGACGCAGTTCACTGGAAGTTTTAATGCGTATATTACAAGCTGATCTTTTAAAATACTTAATCTTTAATGTGTTATTGCAAGCTGGATAGTTTACATTAAAGCCTGAAAGTATGCGTAGATGTAGAAATATAGAAGATAATTACAATAGTGCCTGACATCAATTATTATTATCTTCTATGTTACTACCTGATTTAGACTATGGCAAGGGTTGAACTAACTTACTATATAAATGAACTTATGTTTCATTAATAAAGTTAAAATAGCACCAACATTCCAACTGTTACAGCCAACTTTGACCAAGCTTCTAGTCGAATCACTTCAAAGGTTTCAAAGGTACATTCACTATCGGAGAAATGTATGCAATATACATCCTGAAATGCTTTTTCTTCGCGACCATACACGAAGGTGGAGGAGTGCCCCAAAGAATGAATGACAGTTAAATGTCAGAACCCCAAAGCCCCTCCATCTCCCTTCCGTCCCACACGTAAGCAGCAGCAAGCAATCCCCCTTCCCCCCCCCCGGCAAAAAAAAGCATTGGCACCCGCCACCGAGCACTCAAGTGTGAGCAAAACAACAACAAAGACGTGGACTTGCAGTAATCCAAAGACTATGCGTTCACCCGGTATTCAACATACCACAGGTTCTCTCTCTCCCTAATAAGGAAGAAAGAGATGTTTCCATTTTTGCAGCGAGAGGGGAGACATAACAAACAACCCGCTGGTTTACGATGTTAAAAGTCAGTTCCGTCGCTTTTTTCAAGCTCTGTGCCCAAAGATCTGGGCACACAGCCGTAGAAATTCCGACCCCCCCGACGACACACGGGTCTCCTGCCTAGACACCGACCTTCGATCTGCCCGTCTCCAGAGCCTTGAGATCCTAGGCATCCAAAGCCGAGCCAGACTCTTAGGCCAAGCCCTTGGTATGCCGAACAAAGGCCAGTTATGAAAACCCCAAGAGCCCTGAAAGGGAAAAATAAAGATATTAAAGATGGAAATAGAGCTGTTTCCAAAGATACAAGCAAAGGAGTCACCGTTTCGTGCCATCATCACTCTTCTCCGCCTCCGCTTAACATCCCTTTCTTTGGCTCAGCAGTCGTTACTTTTCCAAGTTTCAATCCTGTAAGATGCCTTGAAATATTACTTTACAGTAAAGACATAATATTGAAACAAAGTGACTCTTCAGAACTCTGATATGAAGAGAACCAAAGCATAAGTTTTAATTTCCTGCATGAAACTGAATGGAGTGCAAGAAGTATTTTTGTCATGTTTTATACTTGGGAATAAGAATAAAATTGGATTAAAGTGCTAACATCAGTGACAGCTATCAGGAAGCTTCAGACAGTTATAAAAAAAATCTGTTGTGTACTAATGTCCTACAGAAGAAAAGCTGGTGTTCACTTTATGTAATTCCAAATCTTGCCAATGCACTCTATTCTTATGTATCTCTTCCAAGCCACTAAAATATTTAAATGGTGTGCTTTTAGTATTATAGGCATCTTCAAATTTTTTTTAATAATCACTGAACTATTAAAGTGTTTAATCTTTTTCACGATTTCTGGATGTTTTTAAAAGTTGAAGTATTCATTATGCTTGATAAGGAATGCAGGGAACATAGCCCAGCTGGCTCTCAATAGTTCATCATCTCTGTTTTACTTATGAATATTTAGGATTATTAATGTGATTCCAGAAGGCCGGGAAATGAGGTTGAGGAAGAGAAAAAAAAGGGTCAGCCATGATTGAATGGCAGAGCAGACTCAATGGCCCAGAAGGCCTAATTCTGCTCCTATATCTTATGGTCTTGTGATCTATGGTCCGACATGGGACTGAGACTTGTAAATAGTGAGTAATCTCTGAGATATCACTTTATCCTATGGAATCATCAGGACAGATCTAGCCAAGATGATTGGAAAGTGGTCAGTAGACAAGGGAGTATGGTCTGAACATGCCTCAATATTAACTCTCGATTCCACAAAGTCTGATGTTCTTAGACTAAAGATTAGGAAAGTACCCCAGCTAATTGTAAATCACCCCATACCTCAGATACTAATAGAATAATCTCCGCGTTGAACATACCTTGGAAGAAGTACCAGAGCTCAGATTATGCTATCGCCAAAATGTTACATGCCAAACTTCTAATGGCCTAACTTTAAAAAAAAGAAATAGCTCTGAAGTAGGACTATTGGATATGCTAAGAATGACACTGAAAATTGAAAGGGTGCAGGTGGAGGAATTCTGAAATAAAACAAAATGCTAGAACCATTCAGCTGGTCAGAAAGAGAGACAAAAAACTGTAGATGCTGGAATCTGGAGCAACACACAAAGCACTGGAGAAACTCTGAGTCAAACAGGTTCTATGGAGGGAAATGGATAAATGAAGGGTCTCCACTCCAAATGTTGATTTGTCCATTTTCCTTCTTACATGCTGCCTGGACCGTTGACTTCCTTCAGCACTCCATGTGGTGTTGAGATCAGACAACATCTGTGGGAAGAAAAAAAGAAGTTAACATTTCACATTGAAGACCCCATCATTAGAACTAATGATGTAGAAGGTAAAACAGCCCTGGAGTTATCTCTATGAATAACGATTGAACAGTCTGGTGAAGTTAAGCTCCCAGTATTACATTGAAGGCTTTCTCCATTATGTTCTGAGGGTGTATTACCACGCTAAATCAGGAAATCCAGGACAGATCTAATACTCTCAAGGCAGCATGAGTCATTGGCATCTGCAGAAATGTACTCTGACACAACCTGTCATTTAATGATTTGGGATATTCTTTACTCCAGCATTAAGATTAAGCCAAAGGATCATCAGTACTCATTCCTCCATCATGAGATCAGAAGTAGGGATGTTAGTTGATGATTGCACACTGTTCAGTCTCAGTAAGTTTTCTTCTGATAATGATAATGATAATGCAATCAAACCTGGTCAACATTCAGGCATCAGCTGGAGAGCAGAAAAGAACATTTGCACCATAACCTATGCCAGACAATCACCATCTGCAACAAAACAGCTTATAACTACTTCTTTTTGAAGCCTGACAGAAATACTATTCTCAAGTTCCCACTATCAATAACATGGAATCACTAGTAACCAGAAACCTAACAGGACCAGGCAATTTTGCCTCGTGATGATAGAGGCTGATACAACAAAAACATTAAGAAGGTTCTTCATGGTTGTAAGACAAATGGAAGTTCATGAAGCACAGAGATCAAATACACTGGTCCTTATTGAGGGCTGGGTGGGTGAATTGTTTCCTAAACATTCTGGGTGTTTAGGAAATAATTACTGTCCCGACCAACCAGAAACATACATTCAAATCTCATCCTGCGAGCAGTGGAATATAAGTTCACTTAATAATCTATATATTTTTTAAACCAATCATTTGTAGACAAATATCTTCACAAATCCCCATCTGCTGTGGAGATGTGCCATCCCTACCTTTACTGTGAGATATTTTTCTCCTTTTTAACTTCAAGAACTACCGGAGAATTGAGTTTTAAAAAGTCGGTGCTCTATATTAAATTGATTCATTGTTGTTGCCAATCCTGTCAAACTCGTAAAGTCTTCCTCACAAATATCTGAGGATTAGGGGTTGGAGAGCTAAATTTGGAGAATAGGTTTAGTCATGCAACAGTCATGGCCATAGATAAAATGCTGGACTTCTCCAGTACACTGCTGGGTTAAGTGTGTGACAGACCAAGAGTAGCAGCAGCACACTGATGTTTACAGATGGGAGGGACTAGTCTGGTGAATCCTCACTATTGACTCCAGACTGCATGAAATCTCAGGATATCAGTGAAACATGATCAATGAAACCCCATCCTCATCGTCATCTACCACCGTGCATCAGATAATGAACGTACCTTTCAATGTTCAACAAAACTAGACAGAAGCATTGAAGGTAGCAAAGGATGGGGTCTAGATGAGGGACCTCATCAACAAGTGATCATCACTATTAACTCCACTGGCTGAGTCCAGAAGGGCACATTTGTCCGAATGGGTCTATGGTAAGTGCGAAGTAAACTCACATATCTTACCTGGCTTCATGTGGCATTTGGACCTGCCTGTGATAGCTTTGGAAGAAATGACCACCATTGTATTCCTCTTTACACTGAGGACACTGTCCATTGTAATGCATGGCACTATAACACTACAATTCTGCCTAATGGATTTGAATCAGCACAGATCAGGCAGCTTTGAGGGGCTGTGGGTACTTTGTAGGAGTGAAAATGTAAATAAGTCTGTAATCTCATGGCCTGAAATTTCCCTCCTTACTATTATCATCAATTGGGGGAAATCAATCGTCATAGAGCACTACAGTGCTAAAACAAGCCATTTAGCAGATATAATTTATTAGTTACTGCCTGTAATGCTGCTGGTGTTTAGGGCAGCAATGAAGGTCTTGTATCTCTGTCAATCCTTAGCCATCTTCTCTACTGTACCCAAGGAGCCATTCAGGGTCCTCGTTTCTGCCTGTATGATATAGCACCAAGTTGTCTTTTGTCTTCCGCGTTTCCTCCACCGTCAGGGGGCCAATGAGGTCCTGTCTTGATGTCAGAGTTGGCCTCTCTTCTCATCATGTCCCGATCCATCTCCAACATTTACTCATGATGATTATGGCCATGTGCCTTTGGTGACACTGAAGGAGCAGGGAGTAGCTGGAGATCTTTCTTGACCAGAAAATATGGAGGATCTTCTGGAGGTTTTCATGGTGTGGAATGACGACAGCTTCGCAAAGTTGTTCTCTGTCACATGCCAACATTGTAACCCATACAGGAGTATGGACCGAACACAGCTCTGGTATAACTTCACCTTGGTGTAGATGCTGTACTTGGTTGATTCCCATAAGTTGCTACACCATCATGATGCTGACCATCTTCCCCTTTTGAGTAGAAAGCTGTATCACCATTTGCTGCCTTTAGTCTGCTAGACCCTGTCCATCCGCTTTCATTGACACCGAGTACAGGTATACGCAGATTGTAATGATGCATTTCTGCTGGTATTTGTGCTAGTTTGCCAGTGTTGTACAATGTTCGTACATTCCAAAATCCAATTTTGTTCTTGGTCTTGGCAGTGTTCAGGGCTTCTTTCATCATGTCAGTCCTTCCTCTCGGTTTTCGCTACTGTCAGTCATGCAAATCTTGGGTGGAGACTCAGGAATACCATCACACACAGATTTAAAAGAACTCTTCATTGCTTTTCTGTAACAATTTTGTTTTTTGATCAGTCAAGTTTGTTCGCCCTGAGCTGAACACCCGAACCTGGAGGACCAGAGGACCACTCTTAGTCTGGCCTCTACCTTTTGACTTGTTTGGCATGAGTGGCACAACCAAGAGTCAAAGCAGAAAGCCCTGACTCCAGTCATCATAGCTCTCTGGGTCATTGAGGGACTCAAGCCTCCAAACCCCACAACAAGGTTATAGTCCTCTTGGAGGCATCTAGACCATGCTGAACTGTTATTTTGAATTGAATTGACCTTATTTCTTACATCCTTCGCATACGAGGAGTAAAAACCTTTATGTTACATCTCCGTGTAAATGTGCAATGTGCTGTCATAGTAATTTATAATAATTTATAATAAATAGAACAGTCAATGTAACATAGAAATACACTCAAATCATCGTGAGTGAATCAAACTGATGGCCTGGTGGAAGAAGCTGTCCTGGCGATTTTTGGTCCTGGCTTTTATGCTGAGGTACCATTTCCCAGATGGTAGCAGCTGGAATAGATTGTGGTTGGGGTGACTCGGGTCCCCAATGATCCTTTGGGCCCTTTTCTCACACCTGTCTTTTTAAATGTCCTAAATCATGGGAAGTTCACAACTACAGATGCGCTGGGCTGTCCGCACCACACTCTGCAGAATCTTGCTATTAAAGGAGGTACAATTGCCATACCAGGCAGTGATGAGGCCAGTCAGGATGCTCTCAATTGTGCCCCTGTAGAAAGTTCCTAGGATCTGGGGGCCCGTACCGAACATCCTCAACTGTCAGAGGTGAAAGAGGCATTGTTGTGCCTTTTCCACCACACAGCTGGTGTGTACAGACTACATGAGGTCCTCAGAGATATGGATGCCGAGGAACTTAAAGTTGTTTACCCTCTCAACCCCAGGTCCATTGATGTCAATAGGGGTTAGCCCATCTTCATTCCTCCTGTAATCCACAACCAGCTCCTTTGTTTTTGTGATATCGAGGGAGAGGTTGTTTTCTTGACACCACTGTGTCAGAGAGACGACTCCTTCCCTGTAGGCCACCTCATTATTATTTGGGATTGGGCCAATCAATGTAGTATCATTGGCAAATTTAATTAGCAGATTAGAGGTGTTGGTGGCAACACAGTCATGGGTAGACAGGGAGTAAAGGAGGGGACTTAGTACACAGCCCTGAGGGGCTCCTCTGTTGAGAGTCACAGGAGTAGAGGTGAGGGAGCCCACTCTTATCACCTGCCGGCGATCTGACAGAAAGTCCAGGATCCGGCTGCACAAGGCAGGGTCATGGCCGAGGCCTCTGAGCTTCCTGTTGAGCCTGGATGGAATTATGGTGTTGAATGCTGAACTGTAGTTCAAGAACTAAAATGGTACGGCACAGTCAAGAAGGGCCAAAAGGCCTGTTTCTGTGCTGTAATGTTCTATGGTTCTATGGTTAACAGTGTCCTTTTTCTCCAGATGTGTAAGGACGGTATGTAGAGCTGTGGCTATTGCATCGTCGATTGTATCGGTAGGTGAATTGTAGGGGTTCCAGTTTGGGTGGTAGCATGCTGCAGATGTAATCCTTGACCAGCCTCTCAAAGCATGTGCTTATTAATGAGCTGAGTTTTACAGGACGCCAGTCGTTCAGGCATGTTACCTTCGTCTTTTTAGTACAGGGACCATGGTGGATACTTTGAAGCAGGAGGGCACTCTACACTGGGAGAGGGAGAGATTAAAAATGTCTGTAAACACACCTGCCAGTTGTGCCTAGTCCCATCAAAATTCACCTGGACCATAGTCCTCATACCTCTCATATCTATGTAATTACCCAAACTACTCTTAAATGTTGCAATCAAACCCACATCCATCACTTCCCTTGGCAGCTGAATGAAGAAGTTCGAAGCTGCATTGGACATCTCTAAACATGAGGTGACATTTGATGAAGCTGCAGCACAAGACTATACATATCTTAAACAGAATACAGGGACAATGGTAATTTCACAAACTTCAGATCATTTCAGAGCCTTGCAGACCAAGCACATCTCATAGTGAATGGTGATGAATACTAATATGTGCAGGAGACTACAAGAACATTTTCATCTTCATGATGCTCAGACTGCTAAAGACAATTATGTACAGTTGGAGGAACTGAATGGAGGATCAATCACAACTTCCTTCTGAGATTCCCACTGTCATAGAAACCAATCTACAGCCAGTTTGATTCAATCCACATGATATCAAGAAAAAAGAATGTTGGATATGGTTAAAGTAATCATCCCAGACAATATACTAGTCTCAGGAATGAAAACTACTGCTTTAGAAATAGCTACACCTCTAGCCAAACTATTCCAGTATAGTTAACACAGTGATATCAACTGGAAATATGAAAAAGTGATCAAATATGCCACAAACACACAAAACAAGGAAAATTCCAATCATTGGCAAAGTGATAGAAGATGAAGTCAACAAAACTATCTATCACCACAGTCCTCAATAAATTACTCAATGATATTCAGCTTGGATTTCTCCAGGATCAGATGGCATCAGACTTAAACCAGTTCATTGTTCAGATATTGGCCAATGAGCAGAACTCCAGACCTGTCGTTAATATCAAGGAAGCATTTGGAAGAATGTAGTGTCCAGAACCCAGGCAAAATTGAGGCCAATGGACATCAAGAGGTAAATATTAAAAATAGGAGAAAATCTACAGATATCCAAAGCACCACACACATACACACACACACACACACACACACACACACACACACGCACAAAATGGTGGAGGAACTCAGCAGGCCAGGCAGCACTTATGGAAAACAGTAAACAGTTCACACTTTTTGGGCTGAGACCCTTCATCTGGATTTTACGAAGAGGTAAATATTCCAAGAGTTGGAAATATACTTCACATAAAGGAAGGTGGTTGTGATTGTTTGGAGGACAGTCATCCTAACTCCAAAACATCAGTGTAGGAATTCTTCATGACAGTGATATTGTCCAAAGAATCTTTAGCTGCTTCATTAAAGACTCTTCTATCACCACAAGACCAAGACAACTTTCAGGGATGAGCAAAAGTGGCAGACAATAACTATCTCCAATGAGAGAGAACTTAAGTATCTTCCACTGGCATTCGATGGCATTGCCGTTGCCAATTCCCCTACCATCATGATATTGGAGGTCACTATTAACCATTTATTTTTCAAGGGCAATTAAGGATGGGCAACAAATGTCAGTGACATATAATTGCTACAGTAGGAATTAATTAATTGAGTTGAGACGGCTATATGAAACCTCTCCTTAAAGTCTATATAATGCTTATTCATTTATAAGAAATTCTATCTAGGATGTGGATGGTAATGTACTACTGAGATATTTTTACATATGGTGACTGTAATGAAAGGTGGTTTCTAAGATCACATCAGATTCATAGAGAAGAGGCCATGGGTGAAGGCTGAGCTAAAGAGTCTGTGGTTATTAGACAGGCTGACCTTTAGATCCATTAATAATATATTAATCAAAATCAATGCCATGTGTATGCTATGACTAGGTTGCAGAGCCTCTTTGTTTTCCAGGCTGTTGTAGGGAGAAGGCCTTCGTATTGGCACAAGCTCACAGCTGTCGTCACTATTGCTTGGCTGCTTCTGTGATCCTGCACTCATGGGATTGCAGAGGCCCTCTTTTTGGACGTATCTTATCCACATGAACACAATGTGCTTATTCAAGCAGCTGCAATTCCATGCTGATGGTTGTCCCTAGTCATTGACCAATGAAGGCTTGGGCTTGCTTCCTTTTTTGTCCACTATTGCTGCCAATGGAGCTTCTCTTCCATACAAGCACACGATTCACCGTTTATGATTTTCTCCAGTAAAACTTTTGAACTTGTAAACATTAATACTTACAGATAAAACTCATAAAGAACACTCAGCAAGTCACATAGTATCAGGCAGTCTTTTCCTACTGTACCACGAGTAGTGAACTGTGCTTCATGCAGATTCTTGCAGTCGGCATCTTAAGGTATCCTGGAGTTGATGGATAAGACATACTTGAATGGTCATTCTACGTACAATGTTCCTGATGGGATTAAAAAAGATTGACTTTTTACTTCATTTATGGGACATAGGTGCTGCTGGCTAGATCATTAATATATTTTGTTGCTTCCAATTATCCTGGAGAAAATTGTGATAACCTTCAAGACCTTGGACACAATACCTTTTTGTGCAATTGGATCTCGATTTCCTCACTTGCAGACCCCAGTCAGTTTCGATTGGCAATAACATTTTCTCCTCAATCTCCATCAGCACAAGTGCACCGCACGGCTGTGTGCTTAGCCCCCATACTCTACTTGTTTTATACTCCTGAGGTGAAGGCTAAGCACAGCTCCAATGCTATATTTAAGTTTGCTGATGACACCACTGTCATTGGCTGAATCAAAAGTGGTGACAGATCAGCTTATAGGAGGGAGATTGAAAATCTGGCTGAATGGTGCCACAACAACAACCCCTCACTCAATGTCAGCAAGACCAAGGCACTTATTATGACTTCAGGAGAAGGAAACTGAAAGCCCATGGGCCAGTTCTCATTGGGGTACGAGAGGAGGAGAGGGTCAGCAACTTTAAATTTCTTGGTGTTATCATTCCAGAGGACCTGTTCTGGGTGCAGCATGTAAGTACAATTACGAAGAAAGCAAGGCATCACCTTAGAAGTTCCTTAGCAGTTTGCTAAGATTCGGCATGACATCTAAAACTTTGACAAATGTCTATAGTGGATACAGCCTTGTCTATCACAGGTAAAGCTCTCCCCATCATTGAGTATATCTACACAGAGTGTGGTTGTAGGAAAGAAGCATCCATCGTCAGGGACCTCCACAACCTAGGTCATGCTCTATTCTCATTGCTGCCATCAGGTAGAAGATACAGGAGCCTCAGGACTCACACCACCAGGTTCAGGAATGGTTATTTCCCCTCAACCATCAGGCTCTTGAAGCAAAAGCGATAACATCACTCAGTTACACTCGCATCATCACTGAACAGTTCCCACAAATGATGGACTTACCTTCAAGGACTCTTCATCTCAAATTCTCAATATTTGTTGTTTGTTTATTTATTTATTTATTTATTCATTCATTCATTCTATTAAACTTTCTTTCTCTTTTGTTGTCTCTTGCACATTGGTTGTTTGTCTATCCTGCTGGGTGTGGTCTTTCTTGGTGTTTCTTGCATTTACTGTGTATGCCTGCAAGTAAACAAGTCTCATGGTTTAGTGACATATATTACTTCAATAATAAATTTACCTTGAACTTTGATCCTTCTTAATTTTCCATGTGTTGATTCTCCTGCATTGTTAGATAGAAGTTCCATGAATTTGGACCCTTCACCATTGATCAAGGTGTTTCCAAGGTGATGGATGGGTGATGCATGACCTGGAAGGGACGGGGACAATAACAAATCATTCTAAGTGACATAACCATGGGGCCAAATTTTATGAGCTATACAGAGCAGATGCTGCTGGCTTATTTTCTAATCTCCTTGTCTCTGGCATTCGCTAGCTTAATATCATGATCGCAGTGAACACAAAGAAAGGGACAGGATTTGACCTACTCCATGTTGCTAAATTCCTCTGAAACCACGTAAATTGTTGAACCCGATTATCAGTGAACAGTATTATTGAAATTTTCTCCAGGATAGAGGGTTCCAAAGACTCACCACTCTCTAAATCGGGGTTTCCAATTTGTGGTCTATGGGCCCCTCAGTTAATGGTAGGGTTCTATGACTTTCTCTACATGAAGGAAAATTTCAGTCTTAAATGGTCACCCTTATTTTGAACTTCCAAACCCATACACTCCTGATTCCAGACTCAATGTAAGAAAAACATCCTTTCTGGAAATCATGCACAAAGATAGCTTAGTCCCCCTGTCCTATTTCATGTTACTTAGACCATTTTTAATTCATTCTGTGACGGCTCCATTTTCTTCCATGGATTTTAATCTTGACTGTTGTTTACCATCAATGTAAGGAATGTTAAATGCAGTCTTTGAGATATGTTGTACAGAAGTGACCTAAAATGGAATTGAGTAAAATTAGGGATCAGCATAGTTCCTGCGGATTACTGAGGTAAGCCTGTTCTAGCAGTTTTTATTTTGCTTTAAGAAATCACACTCTCTCAGGGATTATGACTCATGACTTTTGCCTCCCAGCCAATACAGGAATCTGGCAAAACTACTGAAGTTCTTCATTGATCAAAAAAGACCTACCTGCCACATTATCTTCATGCATCCAAACTTTGCAAAAAAAAAGGTACAACTTATTTCTATATTGACAGTAGAGCAAAACTCATTAAAGAATTAACAGTTTATAATCTCTGATAAACAGCTTTATACTTTCAAAACAGTAAAGACAAGTAAATATAAAGATAGAAAAAATGTCATTATATCCAGTATATTTTGGGCATTTGATCTAACAATATTCCTTTGAGACAAAGTTTGTAACTGTGAATATTTATTATGAATATATGCATATTTCCTTTTGTAACTAAAACAAATTAAAATAAATTCACTGCTCCACACAGCCAAAATGTAAAGCAACACCTGCGTCAAAAATGCGATCACTTTTTGGATCTTTTAACACAAGATGAAAATGCAATGGGATTAAACAGTAGATGGACTAATTATAATACACATAATTTTAATTCTTATTTTAACTATGTTTGGATCAGTAATGATTTTTAATATAGTAATTTGCATAAGCAGCAATAAGATTGCTGACTTACCAAACCTATGCACTTATGATTCAAGCTAGATACATCACAGCTCACAGCAATGTAAAATCACTGTGCTAATTAATAAGCCATTTACTGAACGCAGCTAGTTAAGGTGGTCCTACAGCTGACCTTATGGAAGATGAGCTGTCCCAGAAGTGTGTGTGTGTAACTACAAACATAATGATGTGCCAGGAGGGAATCATTAAAAATAATTTACACAAGCCTTCATTTACAAGATCTTTTGATAGCATGCTTCCCCGGTGTTTAGAACCAGAGTGCAGCCACTACCATTTGGAAAGCACCAAGTGAGAGAGCAAAGAGAGATACCTAAGTGGTTAATTAAGAGCTATTCGGGCACCACAAGAGCCTCCTGCAAATCCCTCTGATGTCTGCTGTGTCAAGTGGCTCTCACAGGCAAAAGCACAAGAGGTAGCCACCATGGCAGGCTAATTACTGGAGATTGAGAGCAGCTGAGAATGGCCTGGTGCTGGCTACTTGCTGTGAAGCACCAGAGAGTTGGTTTGAGCTGAACAGGCTTTGTGCACATCTGTCCTCAGTTTCAAACATTGGCAGATAAGGTAACAGCATAAACTGTGGCATGTAAGGACCCTGCAATGTCAACAATACAGCAATTAAACAGTTTTAATGATAATTACCAATGCCAGAATATTATGAGGTTATTGTGCTGAACATATTGAACAACATTAAATATGCTTCAGGAAAAGAATCATAATAACAGGCATTATTTATACTGGACCATCAGTCACATTCTTTAATGGATTAAACTTTACCTTTGCTTAATATATAAATAACTTGCCCTATACACAAAGCATAAGGTTGCCTTGTTCATAACAATAGAAATTTTAATTAAATATGCTAGGTACAAAAGAATAGATTATCAGATTATTATAGGTGTGCTCTACATTATTTTATTATTTTATTGTATATGTAAAGGTAATAAAACTAAACTTCCATATTTTTAAAAATCTTTGTTCTCTGATGGGTTGGGTTGGATTATGCAAGCATTATCAAGGCAAACCCAAATTGCTTTCTGGCTTTGCCTAATAACAGGATACATAAGAATGTGCTTAAATACCGGATGATTCATGTTTCTCTTTCTCCTGACACACCCAGGTTTTTCTTAGAAAATGTGAGACGAAAAATAATTAAACCAGTGTTCTGGAAAGGATCAAAACAATTCCAGTAAATCTGCTTATTATGGAAGATTTGATTCACTGAGATTATTACCTGTAGAGGTGTTTAGGTAATGAAAATCCTTTGGGATGGTATACCTCCTCACCCCTTAACTGGCAATTAAAAATACCTCTGAATCCAGACAGAACTCAACTCAACCAATTATCAGGAACCACTGGGAATACAGTGTGATATTAAGTATGGTTAAGTGATTTTGGTCTGCATATGAATACTGATATTGCTAGGTTTCACTAAAGGGGATTTTGTAAATGTGCTGGTTTTATAGCACATTAATTAATACCTCCAGTTACTTGTTCTTTCTTGGTTTTACAGGCAATGCTTATCAGAGCTGCTTTGGACGGCAAAGTGAATCAGTAACTGAACAGGACTTATTTTTTCCCCTTGTAACAAGCTTGATATGTAAGAACATATTAATGATATGGTCTGTGACATGACACAATTGGCTGAAGTCTGCTTAAAATTTGTATCACAGTTTGATAATTGTATCGTTCTTTCAAAACAAAACATGTCTTTAACCACATTATGATACATAGCAATTTCGGTGGAAGTATAAAATCTTTCAGCAATTTAAAAAAAGGAACACCTATCTACGTGATATGCCGAGATCCATGGTGGTATGAAGCTTTCAGTCATACTGAAATTATAAAAGTGAACCATCCACTGACAACAGGCATCACACTTTGCATGAAAATACTGATTATTTAGGCAAAGTGCTAAAGAGCACCCGTACAGAGAAAGTCATAATCTGGCAACAAATGAGTAGGGAAAAGATTGCAGGTAAATAATTTCTGCATAATTTAATTGTTTTTCAAAACTCTGGTATGCAAACTTTCCCATGCAAAGTTAGTCAAGAATGATGTCACTAGTCATGGCCTTTGCAATAGAAAACCCAATAATGACTTGTGTCATCTCCTAAAGGTAGTCTAGCTTATTTAGGTTACTCATAGATCATTAAGAATGGCTTAGGTACTCTCCCAACAGCCTCTGGTTTTCCACTATTTTCCTTTACTGTAGAAGGGCAATAGGGACAAACCAGGACAGGATAAGATGATGTGCCTTGCATCAGTGGTAGGAAAGTTATTGGAGAAAGTTCTTTAAAGTGGGAATTCTCTAACATAGAACATAGAATAGTACAGCACAGTACAGGCTCTTGTACCCGTCACGCTGTGCCATCCTATAAATTTGCTCTTCGCTCATTCTAACCTTCTATCCTACACAGCCCATTCTTCTTCTCCCATTGGAGTATAGGAAATCAATGACCTCTTGTCTGCATTGTCCTCTAGTCTGACCCTGTTTGTTGAGGATGGACCAGGAGTGTTTCCATTGTCTAATTTTGGCTTTGATGTCTCTCCTCCATGTGTACTTTGGGTGTCCCTTTGTCCTTTTTCCTTGTGAATTCCTCCTTAATGCCTGCCTGATGATGTTGTTGGTTGGCTTCCTCAAGCTGTGGCCAATCCACCTCCATTTCCATTTGTGTATTTATATCTCCATGGATTCCTTGTTGGTAATTTTCCACAGTGTCTGGTTGGTTACTTTGTCAGTCTATCTGATGTTTAGCATTCTTCTCAGGCACTGGAGTTTTTGTAGTGTCTTCTTTGTTGTTCTCCACATTTCATAGCCATGCAAGAGGACTGTTTTCCAAGAAGTGACAGCTTGTACCTTTTCATCTCACTTGCTAGGATGGTGGATTTTCCTGTCTGGTACATGGTTCTCACATTACAGGTAGATATGGACTTTGGTGATAAAAGGGTTGTTGGCTTTGTAAGATCCCCATGACTTTTCCTGTGCAGCTTCATGTGCAAAATCAATGATGAGCTTCTTCTCACAAAGTTGTTGGTATGGTTGGAGTTCATCGATGAATCTGTAATCCATTGTACCCACTGTACAGGGGATTGGCCTATACAGCTTCACCAGAGCCCTATTGGCTGGCCTTATCCATTTCTACCTCTCATGATAGGGATATAGGGTTGGCCTTTGAGAGGACTACACAACACATAACCCTCCATTTTTCTTCATCCATGTACCTATCTAAGAGTCTCTTAAATACCCCTAATGTATCTGCCTCTAGCACTACCCAGAAAGTACATTCCAGGCATCCACCACTCTCTGTGTAATAAAACGTGCTTCTGACATCTCAAGTAAACTTTCCTCCACTCACTTTAAATGATGTCTTCTGGTATTAGCCATTGCCACCCTGGGAAAAAGGTCCCGGCTGTCCATTCTATCTACACTCCATGGCCACCTTATTGGGTAGCTCTTGTACCTAATGAAGTGGCCATTGAGTGTAGGTTCATGGGCTTCTGTAGCTTTAGCCCATCTACTTCATGTTGCGCGTTCAGAGATGCTCTTCTGCACACCACTGTTCTAATGTGTAGTTATTTGAATTACTGTCACTTTCCTGCCAGCTTGAACCAGTTTGGATGTTCTACTCTGACCTCTCTCATTATCGAGGCATTTTCACTCACAGAGCTGCTGCTCACCGAATGTGTTTCATTTTTCATTTTTGCACCATTCTCTGTAACCTCTAGAAGTCGTTGTGCATGAAAATCTTAGGATCAGCATTTTCTGAGATACTCAAACCACCCTGTCTGGCATCAACAATCATACTACAATTGAAGTCACTTAGATAACATCTCTTCCCTGTTGAGTTGCTACTACATGATTGGCTGATTAGATATTTACATTAACGAGCATGTGTACAGGTGTATCTAATAAAGTGGCCACTGAATGTATTTACTTAATATGGGAAAACATGGATTTGAGGAGAATTCAGCATGTTTTATGCAGGAGAGCTGATAAGTGAGTTTTTTGAGAACATTATGGAGATAATTGATCATTGGAGAGCAGTGGATGTTGTATATATGGTTGTTAATAAAACATTCAGTGAGGTCCAAAGGTAGGCTGATTCAGAAGATGAAAACATATGAGGTCCACAGTGACCTGGTAGATTGGATTAAATATTTGTTTAGCCCCATAGAAGACAGAGAGTAGTGGTGCAGTGTGTTACGCTGACTGGAAGACTTTGACAAGTAGTGTCCCACAAGGATCAGTGCTGGGACTTCTTGGGCCAAAATGTAAGTGGACTGATTAGTAACTTTGTAGACGATACAAAAATTGGCAAAGTTGCATGGGAGATTGTTGAAAGATTCAGCAGGATGTATATCAGTTGGAAGTATGCGCAGAAAAATGACAGAGCTAAATCCAGAAATGTGTAAGGTATTGTAAATTGGGATGTCAAGTGTGAGAGGAAAGTATACAGTAAATAGAAGCTGGTGATGGTCAAAAAGGACATGCCAAATGTATTTAGCATCCTGGGGAAGTAGTGATGTTGATAAGCTTTCTTGGCCTTGGCATCACCGGGCTTGGACCAGAACAGATTATCACTGATGATCACTCTTTGGAACTTTAGAACACTCACCCTCAGCGCCGTTGATGCAGACAGGAAGGTGTGCCGCCTTCCTGAATTCAATGACTAAGTCCTTAATTTTGCTGACATTGAGAGAAATGGTGTTGTCATGACACCATATTAGTAAGCTGTCTATCTCCTTTCTATTCAGGCATCAAGCATATGCACCAAACTTCATGCAATAGACTTTTCAAGTATTACAGACAAACTTTAATTGAGCACGTAATAATTTTGTACCTTCCAGTTGCAGCCAGTTCACACTATGGACAGCACTCATTGGATTGTAGCAAGAAGTAGGTGACGCAGAGTTAAAGTGGTATCTGCGTTGCAACCACTGTACCTTAATTAATCACCCATTCTAACCCTCATGATAGATTTGTGGGAATGTCCAGTTTAAATATGATACTTTATTTCTCCTGCTATACTTATAAGTATTTAATTTTTTAAATAACTTTCACTAAAACTGGATCTTGTTAAAGGTGATACTCCAGTGCATTACCATATCATTATTGTTTGTGATGTTGTCTTCTTCCAAAACTCGACAACACAACTTCAAAGCTTCAGAACCTAAAGGGAATGGATGGCTTTTGTTGAATAAAATGCAGAACAAACAAGTTGATGTATCTACTATAACTGTCACACTTTCAGTACTGAGAGTATATCTAACATGGTAGCATGAAGATATCAGGCATTCAGATACTATAGAGGGCATTTAATAGATACTAGGAGTGCAGGAAATGCATTCTCAGACTCATCTCATATGTTATTACTTCTGACAATATAAGATGGGGGGGGGAGAACATCGTCTCAGACCATGAGAGGCCTGCGTCGGGCATTTTCATGCCTTACAAGGCGCAAGTTGGAAGACTGTATGGGGCGCCACTCCTGGCACAGACACTAGAGCAATGTGTGGTTAAGTGCCTTGCTCAAGGACACAAACACGCTGCCACAGCTGAGGCTTGAACTAGTGACCTTCAGATCACTAGACGAACGCCTTAACCACTTGGCCACGTGCCCAACACAAGATGAAAAGATGAAAAAAAATACCTCAACATCTGAAAAGACTTGCACTTCTTGGACTGCATGCAACACACTCCACATATTAATAAAACAGACAAACATTTCCAACTCAGATGAAAAAAAGTCCCTTAGAGCTTTTAATCTAATACAGATTTTCAGATTTAGTAGAACATTGATATTATGAAATTTGTGCTGAATGGTGATTTGCCTTAATTATCTGTAAAGCATTTGAATAAAATAAATCCACTCTTTCTTATGGCTTTACTCAAAATTTTGATTAAGCACATGGGAAATGAACACCCTTCTCAAATTCTTAGCGACTCCTCTTGATCTTTTTATACTTCTCCAAGCCTTCAATATTGGCTAAAAATTCTGAAGACTGTGGAAATACGTGATTAGATGTTGCAATATGTTACATGAGGTGGCAGGGTGGAGATACGTGTCTCCCGCAGGAGATGTAAGGCACACCTTCCAACCATTGGCCTGCAGGTCACCCTTGGGCAAGGCGTAGTGCCTGCTTAGCAACCCCTCCCCCCAACTCCCACCCGATCAGGGTCACATGAAGCCATGGGAGCTGGTGATGGATGGTCATATGAGCAGCTGGTGCATATCACAAGTCCTGGTTATGCGACCGCGGTTGTCAGGCGGACAGTCTATGAAGAGTATTGGTAATGGTTGGGGACACCCACCTTATAAAAACACTGCCCAGAAGAAGGCAATGGGAAACCACATCTGTAGACAATTTTTGCCAAGAACATTCATGGTCATGGATAGACCATGATCTCCCAAGATACACCACACGGCACATAATCATGATGATGAATATGTTGCATGTGTTGATTCCTTCTTGGGGCTCCAGGGAAGGATTTTCACTTGCATGTGGCATAAGATTCTGTGCTTGAATGGCAAATTCCAGACCATTAGCACTGTCTTCCACAATAATCTGTGGATAGCTGCTGTTTAGCGAACCTCTGTCATTGAAGGAAAGTGCACAGGTCAGTTAGTTCTTAGCTCTTAGATCTTGAAATGGCAAATGGTTAATGTGAGAAACCTGAAATTTAGTTTAAAAATCATTAAGCCCTCATGATTTGTAAAATTATGTCTCATTATATTTGCTATTGCCATTATTTTTACTTCCTTTAAGTTCATTATTTCCTGCCTTGAGTTAGAGCAAATGGAAATTTGGATTCTGAGTTGTCAAAAAAATGTCCTCGATTGACCCGGAAAGAATAAAGTACTAATAAAGCCAACAGGTTTAACAGAGATTTAAACCACCTTCTTCTCAAAATGAACTTGATGTTGTCTTTTGTAGAAATTTTACAAATTGACCTCAAGGGAAAAATAAGTCAATACTTTCAGTTTTGGAACCTACCCACTGAAAACCTGAAAACGTTGATTATGTAGTATTGGTAAGGACTGAACCGAGCGCTTATGATCCTCTCTGAGAAACAGCAGTTCAGACACTGCCGCATTCTTACAATTTGGCACTGAGAAATCAAAACAGATTTTATTTGCCTTGCATATGGCTTGAACCAATTATTTTCCAAGTAAACTGATAATGGTGCTGTAATTGACACAAGTAATCTAGATATCCATTCATTGGCCTTCTGCTGCTGTAGCCTACCAACTTCAGGGTTTGATGTGTTGTGCATTCAGAGATGCTTTTATGCCCACCACTGTTGGAACACACGGTTATTTGAGTTACTGTCATCTTTCTGTCAGCTTGAACCAGTCTGGCCATTCTCCTCTGACCCCTCTCATTAACAAAGCATTTTTGCCCACAGAATTGCCATTCACTGGATGTTTCTTTTTGCTTCTCACACCATTCACTGTAAACTTTAGAGAATGCTGTGAGTTAAAATCTCAGGAGATCAGCAGTCTCTGAGATACTCAAGCCATCCTGTCTGGCACCAACAATTACTCCATGGTCAAAGTCACTTATATCACTTATCACCCCATTCTGATGATTGGTCTGAACCTCTTGCATGCTTTTCTGCATTGAGTTGCTGCCATATGATTGGCTGTTTGGATATTTGCATTAATGACCAAGAGTACGGGTGTACCTAATAAAGTGGCTACTAAGTGTATGTTGTCAAGAAATAAGTATCAAAAAAGTATGAGATTTCTGCTTGACTAGCTGAAAAGCAATTTAACTCTTCTTCAAACGTGCCATGTTGATTCATGTAAAAAGAATGAAGAAAGTGATATATTTATATATTAGAACATCTTTCGCCTGAATGGTTTGGCTTTCATTTTAATGTTGTACATTGAACACATCAACTAACAGCAGAAGGATCTTTTGGTATAATTGTTAGCTCTCTCAAAATAATCAGTAAAACATACCAATTACATTTCAAAGGATAAAAAGTATCCCTACTATCTCAAAACCAGCAATTCATTTTGAAAAAAAAGCAAGAGTAGTATTTTTGCAATTTCACCAATAGATGCCAGCCACTTCTCTGCCAATCACTTTGACAGCAGCAAATCTTGTAGCTGGATTGGTGTTCTTCTGAGATCTCAATAATAATTGAATGTATAGAGTGCTTTGTGATGTCAAAAACATGTCAAATCATTCTCCGTCTGTTTTCTGTGATTATAAGGACATTCCTTTTACAGCTTTATTATAAAATGGAAGTCACTGCAGTTTTGCACCAGTGCTGAACCTGCAACACCCATCACTTGTCAGCTTGGTCAGACTCCAAAGAGAAGTTTTCTGCAACTTTCTACAGGAGAACTCTCACTACACTTTGATGTCATCAGGGGAGTTCAGAATTGTACTTACTCAAGTCTGCTAGTTCAAACACTTCAAACATTTTAAATATTTGGACAGTTTAGAAACACATTCTCTAGAGCTCACTGGAAGATAGTATCAAGCAGAGCTCTCCCTGTGACAGCAAAGTTCAAAGTAAATTTATTGTCATGGTACATATATGCACCATATACAACTCGGAGATTTGTTTTCTTACGGGCATACTCAATAAATCATATAATCATAATAGATTCCATGAAAGATAGCACCAACAGGGCAGACGACCACTGTGCAAAAAATGACAAATTGTGCAAATACAAAAAGAAAAGAAAAAAAAAGAAATAATAATAATAATAAATAAATATCAAGGGGATGAGATGAAAAGCCCTTGAAAGTGAGTCCATTGGTTGTGGGAATAGTTAAGTGATGGGGCAAGTGAAGTTGAGTGAAGTTATTCCCATCGGTTCAGAAGCCTGATATTTGATGTGTAATAACTGTTCCTGAACATGGAGGTGTGAGTCCTGAGTTTCCTGTACCTTAATACCAATCACTTACTACCAGTTTCTCAGGTATTTTACCTCGCTTCTGGTGCCAGCATAGTATTCCCAAAACTTTTTAACCTTAATTCGTAGATCTCTGGAATGTGGAAGGAAATTGGAGCACAAGAGAAAACCCCCACAGTCACGGGGAGAAGGTACAAACTACTTATGGACAACAGTGGGAACTGAATCCTGATCTTACAGCTGATGCTGCGTTAAGCTAACCACTTTGCTATCATACCACTCTAGAAGCTGGGATGAATTGGCTGTAGATGTCAGTATGTGAAATTTATGCTTGGGTGTCTCCAAAATGAAGCATTAGGTTCTGATTGAACTTCCCCTGAAGGAAAAGAGATCTTATTTGAGGGGAGAATTAAAATTTACCTCCATTCCAACTTCCATGCAAGCAACAATCTGGTGATTTGGCTTTCATTTCCATTCCCCACCCCTACATAGGACATTCAAATTGGTATAAGAACCTATGAATTATATTTAATTTCAATGATCTTCTCCTAACTCCTGTTTAGCAGGAAGAGAAGCAAGGTTCAAGGTTAAACACTTTCACTTTCCAAATGCAGCCAAGCATTATGGGTCTTTAATGGTATTAAAAATCATTTTGCATACATTTTAAAATTATTTTTTCTCTTCCTTTTCTGCTCCTTGGTCCCTTTATGCCATAATATTGTGATTTAAATGAGCAGCTGAAGGTCACAGATTTTCATGTATCATAGCAAAACAGATGGTTCAGCAGAGTGCAATCTCCTGCAGACCAATACAATCACATAATTCAATGTAATTTTAAAAATTCTTTTTACAGGGTGAGAATTGGCTCAGTCATGGCTCTATGCCTTACTCCAAAGCCTTGAGCATATTGTCTATGTTGATGCTTTAATGCAGGAGAGATAGAACAGGGAGCTATTGGAAACACACCCATGAAACATTTGCTCTTGATGTCTCGGCAAATAATTATACTTCAACCAGTATAGTATTAGTTTCTTGTCTGTTCTGTTAAACGAAGACTGGAAAAAAGACAAAAAAAAAATCCAGCCCTACACGATGCCACCAACTGCATGTTAAAGTCAGAAGTCAGGGAAAGATGACAATACTTTGCATCTTCCTAGTACCATATAGAACTTAGAGCGTGTGTAATATTTTGGAAGTTCTTAGCCTTTCATATGCAATTTTCAGTAATTTAACCTGACAGATTTCAAAATTGGTTTGACCTATGTCAATGCAAAATTGTAAAAATATTTTCCCTTGGATTAGCAGAGCTGAAACCACTATCTAGGAACATAAATGAAAAAAAATGTTACATTAGAAAAAAAATTAAGTGAAAAGGAATGTACATAGAAAAAAAATCCTTCAACCTTAAAAATATAAAGAGGAGAGGAATGACAAATGGCATTCAATCTTTAGATCTAATTTTGTCTTTCAGGACCTCATTTTGTCCTAAAATAGAATTCCATGGAGACTGAAGCTCTGCACCTTAATCCCTCATTCTTCTGTACCCTTGAGCTAATCATTCCAGTACTGCAAATCTTATATTCCACAATAAATGGTTAAAATTTATCTAATGGATCTCTTGGGATTTGCACTTTTTTGATGCCTAAAGTCTCCCTCAAATATAACTGCAAACTTCAAGTCCTCAAAATACAGATTCTTTTTGACCCAATTTATGCAAAGCTAACCACTTCTCTAATCTGCAGTCTTGGAATTTCCTTTTTGTAGATATTTCTAACACATGCGTCTTTTATTCCATAGGGAGCACAGTTGCCGTATGGGAGTTTTCTTTGACTATGGATATACATCTTCAGGGAGCACTGCCAAAAGAAAACAGAATCCATCATCAAGAACTCTCACCATCCAGGCCATGGTCTGTTCTCACTGCTGCCAACAGGAAGGAGGTTTAGGAGCCTGGACTCCTACACCATCAGGTTTAGGAACAGATATTACCCTTCAGCCATCAGGCTCTTGAACCAGTGTAGATAATGTAACTTCACTCACCACAGCACTGAACCATTACACAGCCTTTGAACTTACTTTCAAGGACTCAATGACTCATGTTATCAATATCATCCATTCATTCATTTATTTGTTGTCTGTCATTGCACAGATTGTCTTCTTACACACGTTGGTTGTTTGTCCATCTTTGTTTGTGTGTAGTTTTTCACTGATTCCATTATGTTTTCTTTGTAACTACTGTGAATGCCCACAAGAGACTGATTCTCAGAGTAGGATCTGGTGAGGCGTACATACTTTTGTAACAAATTTACTTTGAACTTTGAAGCTTTGAGGTGCTGCGGTTACTTCAAGGACAATTTATCGTGCAAGAAGTATTTGTAGATACTAAAATTTGAAATTGCGTGTTTCACTTTATTGGCTGGGCAAAATGTTAGTCACAGTGAAGTTCTAATAATGTACATGATGTTACTAAAAGGGTGCATTCGAAATCCATCTAGGAGGAGATACAGTGATAAGTATAGTACAGAGATTCCTATCCTGTGGTCCATGGACCCCTTGTTTAATGGTATAGATCCATGGCATAAAAAAGGTTGGAAACCCCTGGATAGTCGCTTTTTCAATGTTATGTGGACTCTGATTGTTTGACTCTGCCATTTGTATGTTAGTATGGCTGACCAAATGGCAATGAATGGAGGTTGTGAGATACAGGGCGAGGATTGGAGCCGTGGCCAGTCTGCATGAGTATATGCCAGGATACATCATCATAGAGCTCTCATTGGTAAAGTTGGCAGTAAGGGAGGTATTTAATCAAACATTTTGTGAATGAGTTTGATATTATCTCCCTATTCTTGAATACAGACGGTTGCAAATGTAGTCTCACCATCTCCACAAATTACACGTCCTCAGCAATATTTTCTGGGGGTCTTTTATAACTTGCTTCACCTGTATTAGTGTGGTTCAGATTCAGTCATTCACAGAAAAGGCAATATACATTGAAAGAGGGCACAGAATGACAAAGAGAATGGGTGATAGGGAAAGCAATTTTGTTTAGAGACTTACTGTATACTCAGACTCACACTGCATTTTCCCACTGGCAACGTACTCTGAGTTTGCTGCAGCTCAGGCCCATTCTGAAAAGCATCATGTGTCCTATTGAAGTTGGCCTTCATGGTAAAAAAAAAAGCATTAGTGAAGGATTTAAAGTCATGTTTTTGCCATGTTTAATATATCCTCTATATAGCCATTCCCCACAGACAAGACTATTTGCAGCTCTGTATTCATGGAATAACTCTTCCTCTTCAGAAGGGACATCCCTTTAGAACCAAGATCAGAAGGGATTTCTTTAGTCAGAGAGTGGTGAACCAGCAGAATTCATTGCCACTGATAGCTGTGAAAGCCAAGTCATTGAGTATATTTAAAACAGAGGTTGAAAGGTTCTTGATTAGTACGGGTGTCAAAGGTTACAGGGAGAAGGCAGGAGAATGGGGTTGAGGGGGATAATAAATCAGACATGATAGAATGGCAGAATAGACTCAATGGGCCAAATGGCTTAATTCTGCTCTTATGTTGTATGACCTCTTTACTCTGCAAGAATTTATACTTTATACTTTATCGTCACCAAACAATTGATACTAGAACGTACAATCATCACAGCGATATTTAATTCTGCGCTTTGCGCTCCCTGGAGTACAAATCGGTAGTAAATATTAAAAATTTAAATTATAAATCATAAATAGAACATAGAAAAGGGAAAGTAAGATAGTGCAAAAAAACCAAGAGGCAGGTCCAGATATTTGGAGCGTATGGCCCAGATCCGGGTCAGGATCCGGATTTACAATACTTCTCGGACAACTGATCAATACTTGACGTACTTGTTGCTAGAATTCCTACAGTCATGTTCATACTTCCTCAAAGGTGCAGTGTCTGTGACCAAGTGAGCAGATTTTGCTCTACCTAACACTGGCTTTGACTTTACGACCTGCATTTTGAGACTCAAGGTGTGATGTAAAAGTGGCCTATTACAAATGTTTCTGATCCAATCAATATGTTCAAGGGAACTGTGTCTAACTGTGTAATAAATCAAGAACAAATAGCTTACACAATTCAAGTAAACATTGTACCCGATCACTTTGTGCTGGTCCTGGTGATAACAAGTGTACAAGTCTTCAGTAGTCCTCGCTACTAATCAGCCAAAACTATAGTTTGAGGCAATGTCTGCTCAATCAATTCTAGGAAGCAAACAGCTCTCGAGAGAAAGTAAAACCATGCTCTCATATCTTTATCAGCTGCTGCAGAGCAGTACCAACATCAACATCAAATTTATAAGTATCTCAGTTTTGGTGCTTGACACCAGTTCCAATTCCAGTCCAAAGAAGATCTCTCTAGAAGAGGAAAACACTCAAGATTAAACAACTTCCTGTCACATGACAAATAACCCTAGCACTTAAACTTTAATTGTGCTTGTTAATACAATAAGCTTTTCCTCACAAATTTTTTTAAGAATATTAGTTGCACATGTCACAAAACATAAATAAATGAATTAGAATGTACAATATGAGCTGCTCTGAAATGATTATGACTTTTTTTTGTCTTCCACATCATACATCGTACGACCAGGAGCAATCAGAATCAGGATTAATATCACCGACATATGTTGTGAAATTTGTTGTCTTTGCAGCGGCAGTACAATGCAGTCCATAATAACAGAGAGCAAAAAAAAACTGAATTACAGTCAGTATGCATATAATAAATAGTTAAGTTAAATAAATAATGCAAAAGTAGAACTAAAAAAGTAGAGAGTTCATGGGTTCAACGTCCATTCAGAAATTGGATGGCAGAACCACACTATCTGGACCACTGAGCCCATTGCATCCTATACCTGAACTTTGTACATACAACACCAAAGATGGAGCGACTCCCTCAGAGAAGGGATCATGACCGCAATCCTTCTGTTGCATCTCTTGTTTGAATTAAGACACTGGGGAAGATAAACTACACTTCTGTAAAATGATAGACAGAAGAACTGATGCAGATGCTGGAAATCTTGAGCTGAGTCCTGGTGAAGAGTCCCAGCCACACTGCCCTTGTGCCCATGGCTTTGTCTCTTGGGTGATAGGACAATGATACCTAATGTAAACGATGACAAATTTACTATTTTAAAGGTGGGTCTCATCACAGTTGCAAGAATTATATTGCAAAACTGGAAAAAAAAACAGATGTCTCACTGTGAAGGAAAGGACTGAGGAAATGATTAAGATTTCATCATATGGGAAGAGTTAAGAGTAAGTGCAAGACGTGTGGGATCAATTTTGGTTGTATGTTAATTTAAACTTAAATTAGAACTTCTTTCTGTCTCTAAGTTTTATTTGTTTTCCTGTCATGGGATGGCTGTGTAAATATGCTGTACTGTATCTGCTCTGTGATATGCTGTGCTGCTTTGTAAAATAAGGATAAATAATAATAAAAATTTGAATTTAAAAGAAGTCTCAGCCCAAAAAACATTGACTGTATTCCCCTCCATAGAAGTTACCTGATCTGCTGAGCCCCTCCAGCATATTTTGCATGTTGCACATATATAAAATTATTGTTCTACACATTTATGTAATTTGTCAGTTGCTGCTGAATTCATGTTCTCTTCAATAAACCTTATATGTAATGATGTTGGGTGATATTAGAATGTAATAGAGCAGTGCAGGACAGGAACAAAGTTTGAAGACAGAAGTAAATTTTATTATTAAAGAACATATAGGTCGTGTTATATAACCCTGAGATTCATTTTCTTATGGGCATACTCAATAAATCCATAGGATGATAACCATAACAGAATCAATGAAAGATGGCCCAACTAGGGTGTTCAGAGTGAGAAGACAACAAACTTTGTAAATACAAAAAGAGGAAATAACAATAAATAAATTAATTATTTAGTCAATTAATTAATTAAATATATGGGGTATAAGTATTGGGCTGGCTTGTGGCATAGTGGCATCAGTACCGGTCTTTGGAGTGAAGGCTCCTGAGTTCGAATCCAGCCGGCTCCCTTGCACACCTTCCATTCGTGCTGGGTTGAGCATCGAGCTAGCAACTCGGCCTTGTAAAAATAAGAAAGCCTGCTAAAAAAAACGCCGTCATGATGGCGTCCCAGTGACTCCACTCGGAGTTAAGGGCTTTCATCTTCTTCTATAAATATTGAGAACATGAGCTGAAGAGTCCTTGAAAGTGAGTCCATTGGTTATGGAAACATTTCAATAATGGGGCAAGTGAAGCTGATGATGAAGCTTCGTTGGTTCAAGACGCTGACAGTTGAAAGGTAATAACTGTTCCTGAACCTGATGGTGTAAGTCCTGAATCTCCTGTACCTTTTTCCTGATGGTAATAGCACATCCTGGGGATCCCTGATGATGGATGCTACTTTCCTACAGCAGTGTTTCATGTAGATGTGCTCAATGGTTGGGAGAGCTTTACCCTTGATGGACTGGGCCATATTGGCTACAAGTCCTTCAGCGCATGATATCTATGCCAGTCATGATGCAAATCTAAATGAATCCTACCTGTTTTGAAAAGGTCCGTATCCCTCCCTTCTCAGTCAGTCCATGCGTTTGTCAAAATTCCTACATGGCATTTTTTATTTGCTTCTATTACTTCCTTTGACAGCACATTCCAGACAGCTACGATACACTGCATAAATAAAATGTCTCATGAAACTTATTTAAACTTGTCCCCGCTTAACAAACCTGTGCTTAAGTCTACTGACCTTGCTGTGGAACGTCTAGTCAATCACGTCGATAGTCACATAATTAGCAGGGTAGGCTATTTGGAGCACAATCTCTTTTACTTCAGCAAATTGTTTAATGGCTGAAGAATTACCTCAGGTTTTCTGTTTCCTTCCCTTCTCATATTCTCTCTACCTGCGAGGAGAGAAGGATGTCATCTATGAGTTAGATAACTGGAAAGTGTCAGAGAAAAATGGATAATTCCACGAAGAGTATGATATTGGCTAAGGATAAGATTGAATGACAGTTGTTGTTGGATTAATGGGGATGTGAGGGTGAAGATGAAGAGGCAGTCTAGACTGAAGTTGAGTGGACGTGAGGAATGTTGGCATAAACTTATGAAAGCATATTAAGGAAGTTGGAAGCATGGTCACACCAAGATTTTGAAGAATGTGATTGCATTCTTAGATTTACTGATCCAGTTAGAAAAATAGCTTGTTGGGGCTCTGAATCCAGGAGTAAGATCAGGAATTTTGCTATTGATTTCTTTAGTAAATTGACAAAGGTCATCAGTTTCTTCTTCCTGCCTGAATTGGATATGCCTCAGTCCTTTACAATGAGCTCCAAAATGGCTGGGTAAAATTGGCACCAAGGAATGCAGAAAATTGCAGATCTGCTACCCACATGTTGTCTCTGCATTCCTCTTTCCATTCACAATCCCACTCACTTCACTTTTGTTATCAAAATTCCTTCATACATTGAGAAGATGTCTGGTATCAGTGGTCTTATCCTCCAAATTGAGTGCATGTTTTCAAGAAACAAAGGAGGAACAGCGAATGACGATATAAAAATACATATATTCTCTAGAGAGCATGTTTTATGACAATTGATTGCTTGGGCTGAATCTTTTCACTTTGAAGCGAAACAGGATGAGAGGCATCCAGATAAAGGTGTGCAAGGTGATAAGAGGCATAGATAGAGTGGAGAGATAGAGCTATTTTCCCAGGCTGGAATGGCTAATACAAAGAGGCATAATTTTAAAAATGCAAACACGAGGAAATCTGCAGATACTGAAAATTCAGGTAACACACACAAAGAATGCTGTGAACGCAGCAGGCCAGG
This sequence comes from Mobula hypostoma, assembly GCF_963921235.1. Taxonomy (NCBI): domain Eukaryota; kingdom Metazoa; phylum Chordata; class Chondrichthyes; order Myliobatiformes; family Myliobatidae; genus Mobula; species Mobula hypostoma. The sequence goes on from NC_086113.1 coordinate 17,223,820, forward strand.
CAGCATCTATAGGAAGAGGTACAGTCGAGTTTTGGGCCGAGACCCTTCGTCAGGACTAACTGAAAGAAGAGCTAGTAAGAGATTTGAAAGTGGGAGGGGAAGGGGGAGATCTGCAATGATAGGAGAAGACAGGAGGGGGAGGGATGGAGTCAAGAGCTGGAAAGTTGATTGGCAAAAGGGATACGAGGCTGGAGAAGGGAGAGGATCATGGGATGGGAGGCCTAGGGAGAAAGAAATGGGAAGGGGGGGGAAAACTCAGAGGATGGGAAAGGAGTTATAGTGAGAGGGACAGAAGGAGAAAAAAGAGAGGAAAAAAGGGAGAATGAATGAACAAACAAAACAAACAAATAAATAAATAAATAACGGATGGGGTACGAGGGGGAGGTGGGGCATTAACGGAAGTTAGAGAAGTCAATGTTCATGCCATCAGGTTGGAGGCTACCCAGACGGAATATAAGGTGTTGTTCCTCCAACCTGAGTGTGGCTTCATCTTGACAGTAGAGGAGACCGTGGATAGACATATCAGAATGGGAATGGGACGTGGAATTAAAATGTGTGGCCATTGGGAGATCCTGTTTTCACTGGTGGACAGAGCATAGGTGTTCAGCAAAAAGGTCTCCCAGTCTGTGTCGGGTCTCGCCAATATATAGATTAGCATAATTTTTAAGTGATTGGAGGTAAGTAAAAAGAGGATGTCTGAGGTAAGTCCTTTACACAGAGAATGGTGGGTGTGTGGAGCACCCTGCTAGGATGATGATAGAGGCAGATACATTAGGGGCATTTTGGAAACTCTTAAATAGGCACAAGGATAACAGAAAATTGATTGCTCTTGATGTTAAAAGGTCAGCATAACGTCATGGGCCGAAAGGCCCGTACTGTGCTGTAGTGTTCTAAACTCCGAAAGAAACAGAAACTTGTGCAATGCAACTCTGACTTTACTGTAAATGTTAATTTAATCAAATCATTGCAAACATAATAGTTTTCAATTAAAAAAAGCAACAGTGAAAGGCTAACAGTTATGGAGTGGTAAATATATGGTATAGATTTGGGGCAGAGAGGAAAAATGGATCAGTCATGATAAAATGGCAGAGCAGACTCAATGGGCCAAATATCCTTACTCTGTTCCTATATCTGCTGGTTTTATACTTGATAAAAGTCAATCAAGTTTTATCCAATACACCTCTATGTATGCAGGAAAAAGAACGATTATCAAAACCATATGACTTGCTGAATTCAGTTCTGTAATTATACGGTTTTGTTTACTTACCTTTACTCTATCTGATCCCACCTCTATCATCTATTGCTTTTCTGGAAACAAAGATGATTTATTCGGCAAATTCATAATTATAATTCCTCGCTTGTGTTTGTCCTTTTCTTCCCTACTATGTATTTTGCTGTGTTCATATATGTTTCTGAATCATTAATTTTACATCTTAGTCAGGCTGAGCCAACATTCAAGCAGGAAGGAATTTTAATCCTTCAAAAGTTAAAAAAAATACAGATCTGTCCAAGTGACAGCCTTGTATAAACAGATCTGCAAACCTGCATTGGAATCTGGAATGAGTTCATGAAACAGCAAATTATAGTCCGCTCAGTATTATGAGCTACACAGCGATTTCATGACAAAACAGCCTTCATCCTTACATGCTTCACAATATTCCACCACTGATGTCAGAAAGAGAAATAAGAAGAGAAAATAATTAGCATATTAATCTTTTTTATAACATCATCTTTCAGGTCCATGTGACCACGGTGTAATTTAAATCTAAATGCTTTCTTGGCATTAGAATTCATTTTAGATGGGTCAATTGTTCCATAATAAAGGGATAGAAGGTGTACTTCATGCAAGAGATTTATGTCTGCCATTTGTTTATATTCATGTGCTACTGAATACCCTCAATTCAAATGGTGATGGCTGCTCATATCAGTATACAGCCAGCACAGCAGATCACTAACCGGCAGCAATGAATTTCATTTGCAGGACAAAAAATACAGCGAAATTAACTCCAACAGTTTATTGATTTTTGCTTAACAGAAGCTGGTATAACAGCTCCATTGCCCTCATAATGATTAGTGACAAAAGTTTAATTAAGCAATTATGAAGCCAATAATAGAGTTGTCTGGTTTGCTTAGCTTTAGTCCGTTTAAGACTTATCTCCCTCTTGCACATCATAGCAGCTGGAATATGCTTGAAGAGATTAATGCTTGGAAAACACAGATGCCGACTTTAATTCTGCTTCACGATGCTGTTTGAATGGAGTCAAGAACACAAGCTACCCTTTATCAAATTACAAGCCAGCTTTTCATGAATATGTAGTAAAATTCAGTTGTGGCTTCAAGGTGTAATTATAAAGACGTAGAACAAAAAGAAGACACATAATTCTGTTGCAGTAATCCCTTCTATGAAATATGCATGATAATGTACAACTGAATGAAGTCCTACAATGTAATAAGGGGCTTTGGCATCATGCATTTACACAAACAACTGGCAACACTTTCACTGTAGCAGTTTTGAATTTGCTGACTTTGTTTCTCTCATTGTGTTTTCATTGGTTTGGTGTTATTTTTCATTGGTTAGAAGGGGCATTCCTGTGGCTTTGAACCAAAAACATTTCTTAGTGCCTTTCCAACACAAGTATAACTGATTAATATCAGTGTGGTGATTGACACTCCAGTCAACTGCACACAAGTATAATGTATCATAGCAATTCACTGCAGATCCACTGGGTGGGATCTTTTCAACGAGGCAAAATGGTTCACCTTACTGAAAGAGAGGTGAATATATGGGGGGTGTTCTCCCTTCCTCACTTTGAATGCATTCATGGTTGACACCAGAAATAATGGGATGTCTTTATCTAAATCAGTTCGTTGAAGAAAGGTGTTCAGACTAATTTTGTGACTCGAAGAAATTACAGTTTTGAAATATTACTGAGAAATATATTTGATGCCTTTGTGAAAGCAACATGCTCAATAACAACATGATGCACTGTGGTATAACAAGGGATTTAAGTGTTCGTGTCTTGTCCTATGTTCGGCTAGTAATGATTAGCCAGTGAGAAATGTGTCCTGCAAATTTTACAGCTAATAGACTGACTTTGGCCGCTGGCTAGGTGAAATAGCCTGGGGCAGTCATTCCAAAAGGTGTTCTAATGACTGGAAGAGGAAAACAGATACATAAAAAAGAAACAAAATAGTGGATGTGGGATTAATCATACGGGAGAGACACTGGAACTGGACTGAGACTCAGGGATAAGTAATTATCATTGTGGGAGCTAGTATGTGAGAGAGAAGATGGGGATGGATATGCAATTAGTACTAAATAAGGTCATTGGTAACCTATGCTTCTTCCCCTGATGGCTTTAAATCTGTGGCAAATTCACATTAAAGAAAACTATCTTAGTTCATGGATAATTAACGGAGTAAACAGTCTGAAGATTCTGCTGTCCATTTGCAACAGTACCCAATGATCATAAGACAACATTTAACCTAACTTTTGCAGTGACATTTCATTATATTCGTTAATCAGCACATACACTGAGTAATTCAAACAATGGCTATTTCTGTTACAAATAGAGTTGTAAATAACCATTGAAGTCAAGCCTACTGTGGTAGGCACTGAGCAGTCTTTTTTTGTAGGTTGGATGGAGAATAATGGATGAAAGGATTAAAAGATTCCAATATAAATTAAAATTTATAACCATCAAAAGTTGTGTGTTCTCTGAGGTAGGAATAAAGCACTGAAATTACTTTTCAAAGGATTCTTCCAATGATATGGATACAACTCTAATTTTATCAGAGAATTTTATTTCTATTTTGGTCAAAACTTTCATAAAATGGAGCTTATTATCTGTAAAATGATCTACCTTTAATGATCTGAAAATTGTGCATCAAGTCTACCAGGCTACTAAACAGCTTCCTCCCACAGGCAGTCAGACTGCTAAATAGCTGCTCCACCTGACTCTGTTTTGGACACTTTTAACTTGCACTGGACACTTATAACTGATTTTAACTGACATGTGGCTGTTGTGTTTTACGATTTATTGTTATGTTTATTATTTAGTGTTGCGTTTGTTATGTTATGATTGCACTGCCCCTGAGGAATGCTGTCTCATTCTGCCCTGCAGAGCTGATGTATGGTGAGAATGACAATAAAGTTTCCTGAATCTTGAAGTAAATATCGAAACAAGTTCATGTTGTTTCAATACACTGTAAACGCAATGTTGGGACTTGAAGCAGAGAGTCAATATATTCAAGTTAATATATATAAAAGCAGCCGAACATTAGGGCTGGGCAATAAATATAGCTCTTGCCTATAACGTACAATTCCACAAATGAATTAAAAAAAATTATAACTGCTTCAGACAGTAGCAGTTTTCCAGGAATTCTGTCAGATTTAGTTTTATGCTGAGGACACTACTAAACTCAGCAAAACTGCTGTTAGAACTCATGTTTCTTCCAGATCATATCTCTACTCAACTCAACAAATCATGTCAATGCCATGCTTGCCTCCCCTATAAAGTTCATTTGGATAAATTGTAAGGCTCCAATTACTAGTTCTATTCCAGACAATGTGACTATGTATAGGTCAGTAATGATCTCTAATTATTATATTAATTTACATTGTTGCAAGTCTTTGGAAAGCATTAATTGGCTGAAGATCAATTTCTAAAGCAATTTGCAGTCTGCACTTGTCCAAAACTTTCCAAACTAATACTTTTCTTGCTATATTTTGCATCTTGTTTATGCTTACAATCAATGGTGACTGACTTTACACTGAGCATAGTTACATTCCAACATTCTTTTGCATTCTGATGAAGACATAGTATATTGATATACTAAAACAATCCTGCACATTGACCCTACTACAGGAGGAGACCACAACTTATTTATCATTGGAAGACTCAAAAGTGATGTTTCTGTGCTTCCCAACAACTGCGATTCAAACCATTTACATTTGACAGTGCTGCTGAACGCACTAGATCTGTGCAATAATCAGTTGATAGTACATTAATAGTTTCAGAGGAGGTAGAACATCTCAAGTACTTGTAGGGTTCAGGAAAGCATAAGTTCGCAAAAGTTGAGTGGGGTATGATCCCGTGGTTATTTCAATATTATTCCCACCAGTGGCTTGCAGCATTGGCCTGCTGGAATTTGTAGGGCTGTTGATAGATACAGATTTGCATGAAGCAGGTGGCCCAAATGTCTCTGGAGACAAGCACGCAAGAAATTAGGAGAGCAAGTAGGCCCTTGGGCCCTCTCAGGCCCAGCCTGATATTCAGTATGATCCTGCCAAATCTATGCTGCCCTTAACTCCTCTCCTGCACCAGTTCACACAAATCTCAGGCAATACATGCAAAATTCGGAGGATCTCAGCAGTTCAAGCAGCATCCATGGAAGAGTTAACATTCGATGTTTTGGGCCGAGACCCTTCAACAGGCCTGGAAAGAAAGAGGAGTGTGTTGCTTTGGATTTCCAGTAACTGCAGATTTTCTTGTGTTTGTTTCCCATAAATCTCAATTGATTCATTTTTCAAACATTTATCTATCTCCATCTTATGATCTGGCCTCCTCCACCTCCGGAGCAAAGAATTCCATAGATCCAATACAGTCTGTGAAAAGAAATCTTTAAGCACCTCAATTTTAAATGACTGGCCCTTTGTAAATATGTCCCAATGTTCATGACTACTGAAACATCTCAAAATTGCACCTACCAGTTCAAAATCCTTAGGATCTTATATCTTTAAATAAGGATTGGTCTTCTAAAACTCCATTGAATACAATTCTGCACAATCTGGCCTCCTTTGGTAGGACCACTTTCTCAACCCTGGAATTAACCTGATGAATCTCCTTTGGATTGCAATTATATTATATCCATTTTTAGATAAAGGGGACTAAAACTATGCACAGCACTCCAGGTGTGGTCTCATTATATTCCTATACATTTGTAACCTGTCTAACAATTTAGATTAGATTAGATTATGAGGACATGCAGTCCTCTTTTATTGTCATTTAGTAATGCATGTAATAAGAAATGATACAATATTCCTCCGGTGTGATATCACAGAAACACAGGACAGACCAAGTCTGAAAAACTAACAAAAACCACATAATTATAACATATAGTTACAACAGTGCAACAATACCACAGCTTGATGAAGAACAGGCCATGGGCACAATAAAAAAGTTCGAAGTCTCTCGAAAGTCCCACAGCTCACGCAGACGGGAGAAGGAAGAAAACTCTCCCTGCCATGCCCGACCACAGTCCGACTCTGAGTCGTCCGAAAACTTCGAGCTCCGATCAGCCGTCTGACACCGAGTACCGAGCACCATCTTTGCCGAGCGCTTCGACCTCAGCCTTGGTTGCCAGCAGCAGGCAAAGCCGGGGATTTTGGGGCCTTCCCTCCGGAGATTCTGGATCGCACAGTAACAGCGGCAGCGAACCGGGCATTTCAGAAATTTCTCCAGATGTTCTTCTGTGCCTTCTCATGTCTGTCTCCATCAAATCAGAATTGTGCATGGCATCCCACTTACAAATATGATATAATTTCACCGGAGAGCTGTGCGCGCTGCGTCGCGCTGCCATCTTCTCCTCCCGCCTAAATCCCGCTAATTTGAGCCTAAATTCAATGAAACAAGAAATCCTTCCAGGAGAAAATACAGATGTTACTGCGTCAGTGAGAAGCCATTTTTATGTTCATAATCATTATCCAGTTAGACTCAACATAGTTAGGAAAAAGGACTAAAATATAGCAGGTTCTAAACAGCAGGGTTGATAACAGACTGCAAGGCTTTCCTGTGTGTGAAGGCAGACAATGCTGATAGGATTCTTAATGAATATGTGGGAACTGTCTTCATAATGGTAAAGAAGAAGGAAGAAGAAGAATGAAATGCTTAATGGGTAAACATAATGTACTTCTGGATTGAGGAGGCAGTTGAAAATCAACGATATTTATGGGTCTGGAGTTCAGACAGGAATAGATGGAAATTTCCCTCCATGAAGGACCTTAGTGACCCAGGTGAAGTTTTACAATAGCCAAGTAGTTTCATTGTTATTCTGACTGAGACTTTTTTTAAAGTTCCAGATATCATGCATGAATGTTTTGGAGAGGCACAGACAAGATTTACAAAGATGTTGCCAGGACTGGAAAATGTTAGTGATTGGGAAAAGATTGGATAAGCTGGGGTTGTTGTCTTTGGAAAAGAGGAGGCTGTGGGAAGAAAATTGAGAAGCATGAAATTATAAAGGGAAGAGACAGAATAAATACAAGTGACATTTTCCCTTTACAGAACAGTTAAAACCATGGATTTTCAGTAAAGATTAGATGATAGATTAAGTAAATATTTGAACTCAGAGGGGACTTAAACTATGGCCTGAAAGGACAGTAGAATTACACTCTCTCTGTGGCCAAAATATTATATTTTGCCGCCTGTTACTGCTTTTTCTTTTGTACTTTCTCAAAGTACTTATGTTTTGGAATGATGTTCACAGACAGCATGCAAAATATTTTTCTCTGTATCTGTGACAATAATAATCCAATTACTAATTACATTAATCATATTTAAACAATGCTCAGATGTATGCTTGAAGATCTGTGCCTTACAGAGCTACAGGTCTGATGCTGGAAGGTGGAAGTAACTTGGATAATGTTTTTATGACTCATGGACACATGGACCGAATAACTTCCTGATGTGCCATAAATTTTCTTCATTTCTCTGACTCAATGAATTGTTTAAAGATTCTGCAAAATGGAAGTAAAGTATTCAAGCAACACACATCAAATTTGCTGGTGAACGCAGCAGGCCAGGCAGCATCTCTGGGAAGAGGTACAGTCGACGTTTCAGGCTGAGACCCTTCGTCAGGATTAACTGAAGGAAGAGTTAGTAAGAGATTTGAAAGTGGGAGGGAGAGGGGGAGATCCAAAATGATAGGAGAAGACAGGAGGGGGAGGGATAGAGCCAAGAGCTGGACAGGTGATTGGCAAAGGGGATATGAGAGGATCATGGGACAGGAGGCCCAGGGAGAAGGAAAAGGGGGAGGGGGGGAAAACCCAGAGGATGGGCAAGGGGTATAGTCAGAGGGACAGAGGGAGAAAAAGGAGAATGAGAGAAAGAATGTGTGTATAAAAATAAATAACGGATGGGGTACGAGGGGGAGGTGGGACATCAGTGGAAGTTAGAGAAGTCAATGTTCATGCCATCAGGTTGGAGGCTACCCAGACGGAATATAAGGTGTTGTTCCATCAATCTGAGTGTGGCTTCATCTTTACAGTAGAGGAGGCCATGGATAGACATGTCAGAATGGGAATGGGATGTGGAATTAAAATGTGTGGCCACTGGGAGATCCTGCTTTCTCTGGCGGACAGAGCGTAGGTGTTCAGCAAAACGGTCTCCCAGTCTGTGCCAGGTCTCGCCAATATATAAAAGGCCACATCGGGAGCACCGGACGCAGTATATCACCCCAGCTGACTCACAGGTGAAGTGTCGCCTCACCTGGTAGGACTGTCTGGGGCCCTGAATGGTGGTAAGGGAGGAAGTGTAAGGGCATGTGTAGCACTTGTTCCGCTTACACGGATAAGTGCCAGGAGGGAGATCAGTGGGGAGGGATGGGTGGGACGAATGGACAAGGGAGTTGCGTAGCGAGCAATCCCTGCGGAATAATGTCTCTTCCATACAGCTGGAAGAATCAGTTCTGAGCTCTCAGGTATACATAATCTATTAAATCAAAAGGGTATAATGTATCCAAACTTGATTGTAGAACAACATTAGGACAGAAAGAAAGCATGTCCGTCCAGAGAGCAATTAGGAGAGTGTAAGAGCAAAATAAGAAAGCTATACAGAGAGTGCAGAGTTCTGAAGTTTTAGATTCTTACTTTAAAAATAATAGATTTGCTTTGGAAAGTAAGCTCAAATCCTCTTGATTAATTCTTGGCCTGCAAATGTTAACTAAATAAAAAGAGATGATTGGGACTAGCCTGGGCACATTGCATTAGTAGTGATGCAATCACTCAGGTGAGTATGATCTTCCGCCAAAGGTTCTGTCTTGTCCTGCTTACCTGCTCTGGAACATCTAGCAGTCAAATGTTCTTTTTATCTGCCGAGTGAGCTTTCTGCCATCATCCTGGTAGCAGCGTATATTCCAATGTCAGGCAGGCACTGGAGGAGCTGAGCAATGTAATCAGCAGGCACCAGACGTGCACCCTGATGCCTTCCCTATCGTTGCAGAAAATTTCAACCAGGCCAGTTTGAAGAAGTCTCTGAACAGCTGCCACCAACATATCACCTGTGGAACTAGAGCAGCCAACAAATTTGACCACTGTTATACCACCATCAAGAACTCTTACCGTGTTATACCACACCCACACTTTGGGAAATCTCTGGCAGGGTTTGCAGGCCATTACTTCTTACAAAACATCCCCTATGATCATGAAAAGTTGTGATGTTTCACTCCCAGATGAGCTCAATGTTTTTTATGCATGCTTTGAAAGGGAGAATAAAACTACACCTGTGCGAACCCCTGCAGCATTTTGTGAACCTGTGATCCTTGTCTTGGACGCTGACATTAGAAACTCTTTTAAGAGGGTGAACACGTGTCAGGACCTTAGTCAACCAAGTGGAGGGAGTGTTCGAGGTCATCTTCAAACTCTCACTGCTGCAGTTGGAGATGCAAAAGGGCAACAATCATACCAGTGTCCAAGAAGAGCAGGGTGAGCTGCCTCACTGACTATCCTCCACTGGCACTCACATCCACTGTGATGAAATGCTCTGAGAGATTGGCCATGCTGGAATCAACTCCTGCCTAAGCAAGGACCTGGATCTGCTGTAATTTGCTTATTGCCACAATAGGTCTACAGGAGGTGTAACCTCACTTCTTCTCCACTCGGTCTTGGGTCACCTGGACAGCCACAATACCTACGTCAGGCTGCTGTTTATTGCCTACATCTCAGTGTTCAAAACAATCAGTTCTAATCAACAAGCTGAAAAACCTGGGCTTCTGTACTTCCCTCTATAACTGGGTCCTTGACTTCCTCACTGGGAGGCCACAGTCCGTGAGGATCAGAAATAACATCTCTTCCTCACTGACAATCAACACTGGTGTACCTCAAGGATGAGTGCTTAGCCCACTGCTTCCACTCTCTCTGCACCCACAATCGTGTGGCTAGTCAAACAGCTCAAATGCCATCTATGAACTTGCTGACAACACAACTATTCCTAGCAGAATTTGAGATGGTGATGAGGAGGTGTACTGGAGGGAGATAGGTCAGCTGGTTGAGTGGTGTCACAACAACAACCTTGCATTCAACGCCACTAAGAGCAAGGAATTGATTGTGGACTTCAAGAGGGGGATGTCAAGGGAACACACACTAGTACTAATCGATGGATCAGCAGTGGAAAGCCCGAGCAGTTTCAAGTTCCTGGGCCGAATGTACTGATGCAATTACAAAGTCTCAACAGTGGCTATGCTTTATTATGAGTCTAAGGGAAGTTAGTATGTCACCAAAGACACTTACAAATTTCTACTAATCTCCCATGAGGAGCATTCTAACTGGTTGCACCCCCATCTGGTATGGAGGGGCCACTGTACAGAATCATAAAGAGCTGCAGAAATCTGTATACTCAGGTGGCTCCATCATTGACACTAGCCCCCCCAGCATTCAGGACAGCTTTGGAAGGCAATGCCATCATGAAGGACCCCTATCACCCAGGACATGCCCTTTTCTCATTGCTATCATCAGGGAGGAGGTACAGGAATCCCGAACACGCACACTCAATGTTTCAGGAACAGCTTCTTCCCCTCTGCCATCAGATTTCTGAATGGACAATGAACCCATGAACGTTAGCTCGCTATTTTTATTCTCCTTCTTTTTGCACTATTTAATTAGTATATTTTTAATATATACTTATTGTAATTTATAGTTTTTATTTTTTTAAGTTTTGCAATGTGCTGCTGTAGCGAAGCAACAAATTTCACGACATATTGTCGCCTGCGATATTAAGCCTGATTCTGGTACTGATACCCCATTGGTCTATTGTCTAACGGCGGGGCCTCAGGTGGCTGTGGAGCCTAGTCCAGGATCCGCATATTTGGGTGCAGTGTAAGCAAGAGCAAGTCGTGTTGGTTATTTTGTTTGCTCGGTCTCTCCTTTTACAGCTGCCACTTGCTCTCTGTGGCACAGCGGAGGTCACTCTCATAACGTGCACCTCCCTCTTGAACAGATGTCCTCCAGGTGTATCTACTGAGAGCAATAACTTCCCTGTAAGCACATTGTAGTTCAGAAGAAATAGATGTCATTTTGTTGAGTTGTATAAGATTCTGAGGGGGACAGACGGGATAGATTTACAGTAAGAGATTGTTTCCTCACGCTTCACAGCTAGTACCTAACTATTGTGAATGTGACATTTACATCGTGAGAAACAAAGTACAACGAAGAATAAAGACAAGAACCTTGCACAGGTTGGCAGCTCTTTCAAGTTCATCTTCAGTTGCTTCAGCACCATGCATAGAATACCTTTGTCGGGGTATGTTATACTTCCTTAAAACAGTATTTTATGGTCTCAACAGTAACAGATCTGCTCACTAACATAATCTAATTCAGGAAAAAATTGTCATTATGATGGCTGGATTTAGTAGGCAGTGACAAGTGATGGTAATCAAAATCAAAACAGAAGTACAGATACTAGAAAAATGAAATAAGAGTGGAAAGTCTGAAACATGCAGCAGGTCAGGCAGCATCTGCAAAACAATGAAACAGAATAACTGTTTGAGGTTCGTTGCACACAAAATGCTGGAGGGACTCAGTGAGTCTGACAGCATGTATGAAGTGGGAAAAGAAGTGTTTCAGTATGAGGCCCTTCATCAGGACTTGGAAGGAAAGCTGCCCAAGCCAGAATAAGAAGGTGTGGGGGAGGTGAACGAGTACAAGATGGGAGGTGATAGGTGAGACCTGGTGAGGGGAAAGCTGGGGGGGGGGATGAAAAAAAAGCTGTGAAGGGGTAGCTAGAAGAGAAGGGCTGAAGGAGAGGGAATCAGACAGGAGCAGACAGTGGACCAGGGAAGAAAGGGAAGACAGACCAAGCTAGCATGCCCAAAACTGACTGATCATGACCCTAACCCTATATCTTTGAAGTGTGGGAGCAAAGCAGAGCACACAGAGGAAATGCATGCAGTCACAGGGAGATGATACTAACTTCTTACTGACAGCAGCAGGAATTGAACCTCAATCGGCGAGCACTGGCACTGTGAAGCATTACGCTAACCGCTATGCTACTATGCCCCCCGCTTACTATCATAACCCTTCTCATGAAGATACTTACAAAGAGCAAAAAATATATTTGCAGTGCATTTTGTAGATGAGACACGCAAAATGCTAACATTGGAGAGAGTGAAAGTTTAGGCGATTGAAATCTGTTCTATGTTTGGAGCTATAGCTGGACCAGTTGGTACATTTTCCTGAAGATCTCCTTTGGGAAAAACATGTGGTCTTACATTAATCAGACTTGAGATTCAGGCAGAATAGTTCTCTGAGCATCTCTGGCTGATGTAACTTCTTGCTGAGAGCCTATACCACTACCACTCTCGCAACCACTTCCAGCTTCTCCTCTCTTTCTTTCTATTTATTTTCTCAGTCATGTGTTATCCCAAGGGAAATAGCTAATAGAAGTTTGTGTAGAAATCTCGAAGACATATCAGAGTCTCTTCAACCCTTGCACTTCCTGTATACTTTAAACACTTGAAGTATGCTGAGAAACCACCAAATATTAGTACAAGTATGTCAACAGCAAATAAAAATCCGTCAGGAACTTGGCTGGCACTTTTAAATTGAGCTGGTGTTTCTTTTCCAGAATCAGAATCAGGTTTAATATCACTGTCTTAAGTCATGAAATTTGTTGCTTTGTGGGAGGAGCACAGTGCAATTCATAAAAAAATACG